>NC_064626.1:121047454-121365787 GCF_023864275.1 Schistocerca cancellata
CTCAACAGGCGAATCATATCCCTGGAACGCTCGTCCCTGTTTCGAAACGACCTGCCCTTGTTTCAACGTTTTCGAGCCTATCTGCTTTGGATCTCACCAGTTTCTCTGCTCTTTTACTTGTTATTCAGTCATTGACCTGCCCAACCTGCAACACTGAGTATGTGATCGTTCCAGTTTCATTTACACAGTAACCAGGAGTCGGGATGCACTATTATCTACCACCTTATGCGCCTCATGGAGGAACAGAGCGAGCTGAGTTAATGCGACTGGACCTTGTATTAAGGATATCCAGCGCGACTGAAATCTCGTCAGGCTTAGGCAGTACACTATGCACCATCAGTTGTCAATCGCGTTGGGGAGGAACGGAATGATTTAGCAGAAGAATTTCCTACCAACTCTGCGAGCACGTTGCAGAGCATGCATCACCGTTCGACTCTGCCTTTGGTCATCACTTTTAAGCTTACAGCTAGAGACGTCAACATTTAGCAGCCTGAAGGCATCAACATCTGCATTGCACATGTCCAACACCTACACCACGATATGGACACTGAAGAAAATGTGCATTTTTCCTCATTCCAATGCCGCAACTACCGTTCAGCGAAAATTAACTCCCAGCCACCGTAAATTCCACATTCGGCATTCAGATCAGATGAATTCGATCGTTAAGAAGTGCTCCTTAAACGAAAGTCAACTGCATGGATGACCTTCTGTGTGTGTGTGTGTGTGTGTGTGTGTGTGTGTGTGTGTGTGTGTTTAACGGAAAGTCATTGAGTAAAACTGAGGTGATTTGTGGCATTCCCCAAGGCAGTGTTATATGCCCTTTGCTGCCCCTTATCTATATAAACGATTTGGCAGACAAAATGAGCAGCCGTCTTAGGTTGCTTGCAGATGACGCTGTCGTTTATCGACAAATAAGGTCATCAGAAGATCAAAACAAATTTCAAAACGATTTAGAGAAGATAACTTATGGTGCGAAAATTGGCAATTGACCCTAAATAACGAAAAGTATGAGGTCATACACATGAGTGCTAAAAGAAATCCGTTAAATTTCGGCTACAGGATCAATCAGACAAATCTAAAGGCCGTAAATTCAACTAAATACCTAGGAATTACAATTATGAACAACTTAAATTGGAAGGAACACATAGAAATTATTGTGAGGAAGGCTAACCAAAGGCTGCGTTTTATTGGCAGGACACTTATAAAATGTAACAGATCTATTAAGGGCACTGCCTACCCTATGCTTGTCCGTCCTCTTTTAGAATACTGCTGCATGGTGTCGGAACCTTACCAGATATGACTGACGAAGTACACCGAAAAAGTTCAAAGAAGGGCAGCACGTTTTGTATTATCGCGAAATATGGGAGAGAGTGTTACTGAAATGATACAAGACTCGGGGTGGAGATCATTAAAAGAAAGGCGTTTTTCGTTGCGGCGGAATCTCCATGAAATTCCAATCACCAACTATCTCCTCCGAGTGTGTAAATATTTTGTTGGCACCGACAAGTATGGGGAGAAACGATCACGATGATAAAATAAGGGAAATCACAGCTCGTACGGAAAGATACAGGTATTAGTTCTCCCTGCGCGCTATACGAGATTGGAACAATAGAGAATTGTGAAGGCGGTTTGATGAACACACTGCCGGGCATATAAATGTCATTTGCAGAGTATCCATGTAGATGTAGATGTAGACTTGTGTGTGTTTGGTTCAAAAATGGTTCAAATGGCTCTGAGCACTATGGGACTTCTAAGGTCATCAGTCCCCTAGAACTTAGAACTACTTAAAACCTAACTAACCTAAGGACATCACACACATCCATGCCCGAGGCACGATTCGAACCTACGACCGTAGCGGTCGCGCGGTTCCAGACTGCAGCGCCTAGGACCGCTCGGCCAACCCGGCCGGGGTGTGTGTTTGTTGATGGATATCTAAAATGCCGTGGAAAGTGTTAAAGTGTCGTTTACCAACTTCGACGACGGGAACGGGTACACACGTTTACATACAGGAAATGCAGGACATTGGGCGGCTATGGAAATCAAGTGAAATCTTCCGTTAAAAGAGAAGGGCGTTCAGGAGAAGGAGGCGAACTCTACTTGTTTCAGTATCTTTCCATAACTTGCGGTTGCAAGGAAAAGTTGATGCATGTGACACTCTATCCATCCGTTTGTGTGACAATGGCAGAATCTACCCAGGTTACGGCAAAAAGGGAATGCTTCCTGTAGCATACGCATCAAATGGACTTCCTCATGATGACAACGAGTAAGGTAAGTCATTTCCTTTGCAATTACAAGTATTTTAGTAACGCTCTTCTTTTGTCGTTGCTGTAGTCACCACTATAAACTTGCTCATAACGCCCGCCAACACAATCGCGTGATCGTTTTAGAATCGTACATTCGAAATCTATCGTTTGGAGCCCGCAGGTTTCGATAGGCACACATTATTGGAAATTACCAAAAATGGGCATGGACAACCATGAACCCCAGAACACCAAAGTTCTGTGCACACTCTAAGATATATAACCAATCTGTTCCTATGCGTCCTGTAGTAGAAAATATTAACAATCCCACATATTACACAAGCTAGAAATTAAACAACGTCTTAAAAATTTTACACATACAACAAAAAATATACAATAAAGAATTCTAGAACATTAGCTAAAAAAATTAGAGACATAAAAATACTCCAAAATGATAGAGTTGTATCTTTCGGCATTACTAACCTATAAACGAACTCCCAATCCAGGAAACAATAGATATCATAAAACAAAACTTACTCAAATACTGAAAAATCTCAGTACAGGGCACTACAGAAATTTTACAACTAACAAAACTTGTCTTACACCAAAATTACTTCAAATTTGATAGTAAAATATATACACAAAAAGGTGGAGTCGCGACGGCATGCATCATTGCTGGAACCAAAGCTGACATTCCTTAACAGTTGGGAAGAAAAATTTTTTGAAACAAAAAGCACAACTTATCAGAAAATGATATACTATTACAGATATGTAGACGACACTTTAATGCTTATCAGTTGCCTACCAATGGGGGCGGGAGGTCAGTAACTGACCCCAACGAAGTTTTTAGGCTAAAACTCCTGTCGTGTTCAGTAGTTTATTCAATAAATAAATGACATTTATCGTAATTATAATTGCTACAATCGACAATAAGAACAGCTTTTGGTTTACAGTCATTGTTGAGTTATAGCGATTGTTATAACTGAAGGTGTAGCAGGTCAACAATCATCACTCGCAGTCAACCGGTAAACAGTGTGGTGAGTGGAAGGTAATATCTTCGTAGCATTTGACAGAATGTACAAGAAGACGAAATTGGCAGATGAAATTAGAAATTTGCTTGAGAGTTCAGACAATGAATTTAGTGGTGAACTATCCGAAAGCTCAAGCAGTGAAACTGAAGATGTAGTGGCTGTGAGCACTATGGGACTTAACTTCTGAGGTCATCAGTCTCCTAGAACTTAGAACTACTTAAACCGAATTAACCTAAGGCATCACACACACCCATGCCCGAGGCAGGATTCAAACCTGCGACCGTAGCGGTCGCGCAGTCCCAGACTGTAGCGCCTAGGACCGCTCAGCCACCCCGGCCGGCGAAGATGCAGTCATGGAAATTACAGATCAAGTAGTTTCTGACAGCAGCGAGTTTGATGAAAGTGAACAGGGTAAGTATTGATTTTTATTACTTTTTGCAGATATTTTTGGGTATATTAGGATGTGTGTCTCGGTAGTAAGCACAAATTGATCAACTTGAAAAAGACGTAGTGGCCCCGTCAAGTGTGATATGGATGAGAAGCCCTTACGTAAATCAAAGGGGGAGGTCTGTTGCTAACGTAATGAGAACCCCGAAAGGAACTAAGCCAAGGATAAAAGCTGATACACCAGGCAAAGCTTTTCTCACGTACTTCGATGATAATATCCTGGATAACATTTTGATGTGCACCAATCAAAAGCTTGGAAATCTTAGGGAATCATCTGAAGATATTTTCATAAAAAATTCGAAAGCATTTGAAAGGGAAGAAATTGTCAGCAAATGGAATTCTATTGAACTGTGTGGAGTCCATGGACAGAACAAGGGCAGTTTACGTGATATATTTAGTAAAGAAAACTTTCCAATGTACCGAGCTTCATTTTCGGAGCATAGACTGAGCCTCTTACTGAAGTGCTTGCGTTTTGATGATGCTCTAACTCGAGCAGCTAGAAAACAGACCGACAAATTTGCTCCTATCAGGGATATATGGAACATGATAGTAAATTTCATGAGTTTTATAATTCTAGTGAGTCAATCACAGTGGATGAAGAACTTGTGACCTTCCATGGGCGATGCCCATTCAGGCTATATATTCCAACAAAACCATCAGCGGTGAGCCTGTTGTGTGATTCAGATACGAAATACTGCTTCGCTGCGGATCCCTACGTTGGAAAGCACGCTAATGAGAAGAACCATAACAGTGGCACTGAAATAGAAGGTTGATTGAAATGTCTAACTTCAAACAATCTGGAAGAAATGTTACCATGGACAGAAAGTCCACTACCGTTCCACTCGCATCTGATCTTTTGAAAGAGAAAATAACTACTGTTAGTACTATTCGGAGTGACAAACGCGATGTTCCTATAGAACTCCGTTCTGTTTCTCTAAAAAACAGCTGCACCGGGAACAATCCGATTAGCCTTTAGTGATGATACCACTTTAGTCAGTTACGTGCCTAAAAAGGAAAGGTTGTTACAGTACTGCCAACCCAACATCATGATATGAATGTGACGGAAGAGAAGCCAGACATCATCCTATTCTACAATTGTATAAAGTCAGGAGTGGATACATTCGATAAGTGTGTAAGAACGTACAGCTGCCTTCGAGCAACGTGTCGATGGCCAATGGCGGTATTTTTCAACTTGATTGACATTGCTGCATACAATTCATATGTTGTATTTTAAGATACACACAAGGAATAGACAAAGAATTACCAGACAGCTCGTGAACTTTGTGACTTCAACATGAAAAGACGCGTTCAAAATGCTGTAGGCCTACACTCAAAATACACTACAGCGTTATCAACTTTTGGGTATGAGTGTAATCAAAATGAAGGTGCTGTGAGCAGAGGAAACAACGTTACGGAGCCGCGACGGAAAGTAACACGTGCAGCTGTGCATAATCTGCCAAAGAAAGGTCGCTGTTACTTATACTACCTGCAAGAAGTGCAAGCCTTCTAGTACTTACGGTCTTTGCTTCTGGCGCATATCTGCCCTGCACACACCAAGAAAGAAGTAGTAGTTCGTAATGTTAAGTGTTCTGAATGTGAATCTGAGTAATCCTTGTAATTGTGAAATTAATACAAATAAATGTAAAAAACTATTTTTTACTAAAAAGTCCCAGAAACCCTTTCCCAGTAATAATAATCAACATTTTAATCTTCTAATCTGCCAAAATTATGGAAATACATAAGTAATGTGATTTATCCTAGATAGAGAATGTGTGATTGTTGTGGGGTCAGTCGCTGATCCCTCCCATTGGCGTTGGCCAGTGCAACATACAGCATTGGTATGCAACCGTTATAGAAGGTAAACCTACTGCCCTAGACGAAATACAAAAAACGCTGAATCGATTACACCCCAATATAAAATTTACCAGCGAACGCAAAACTAACGAAACAGTTAATTTTCTCGACCTAATTATTAAGAACACTAGCAACAAACATTGCTTCGGAATTTACAGAAAGTCTACCATAACAGACTGTACTATCTATGCACACTCATGTCATCCAAAAGCCCACAATCACGCATTCTTCCACAAAATGCTGAACAGATCAATAAATTTACCGCCACAAGACGAAGCAACTCAGAAAGAAATAAAATTCATAATACATAGCCCAGTAAAACGATTATGCCCCCAAAATTTGTAACACGATTATACCACAATACAACCTGAAACACATAATATACATAAAGAAATAATGCTAAACATACACATAACGAAAAAGAAGAAAGCAAAATACGTAACCGCAGCTTATCCAGGATACACCTCTGACAAAATCAACAAAGTATTCACAAAACCGACATCGCATTTGCATTTCAAAACACACACAGCCTCAAACACTAAAATCACAAAAATCTGCTAAATTCCCATGCATAAGAACCCTGGCGTTTAAAAAAACTTCGTTTTAACACATGTCACAAATTCTACATAGGGCAAACTGGTAGAAACTTCATAATTAGATAAGAGGGTTAAATGAAAAGTAATGCCTCCGTCTTCGTTAATTGGGTTTGGATGGGAATATTTTAATAAATCAAACGCAGAAATAATCCTTAGAATGTGATGTTTAATTACCAATATTCATTTTTCAAAATAATCACCAGCCAATTGGATACATTTCTGCCAACGATGAATAAGTTTTCTGAAGCCGTCACGGAAGAAGTCGACACTTTGTTACGGGAAACACATTCTCACAATTATCTCAACGTCTTCATCAGAAGCATAATGATGTCCCTTCAGATAGTCTTTCACTATCGGAACAGATGGAAGTCAGATGGTGCTAAATCTGGACTGTATTGAGGAAGTTTGTGCGCTTTCATTTCAGGAGCGAGTATCTAGGGACCCCATCTTTAAACTTTCTCGCCCAACGACGCACAGTACACACATCAACACAATCACCATAAATTGGTTTCATTCTCTGATGAATCTCGTTTGAGGTGACACCTTCTGCTGTCAAGAATTCAATGACTACAAGTTGCTTAAATCACATTGACCAGCTGGCTGCGCAGGGTTCCATACGATACAGTGTAACAACACAACCATTCAATACTAAGGCTTCCCGCCAACTGGAGCTGTAGAGAGGAGGCTACGGAAAAAGCCAGTACCTGCCGCATAGCCCGGTATTACACTATCAATGCTCCCTTTGGAGAATTGTCCGAAGAAATGTGAAATTCCTGGCAATGAGGTTCAAAGGACTCTGAACACTATGGGACTTAACATCTGAGGTCATCAGTCCCCTAGAACTTAGTTTAGTTAGGTTAGTGTAAGTAGTTCTAAGGATAACACACACATCCATGCTGGAGGCAGAATTCGAACCTGCGACCGTAGCAGTCGCACGGTTCCAGACTGAAGCGCCGGGCAATGAGCCCAACCACTTTACACACTGGTAGTTATTGACTCCTCTACACACGTCCTTAAATGGCATTGTTCATTTCTTTAATGGAGTTCTCTTCATCACTTAGTTTATGTAGTACTGGTGCTGGCACTGGTACTTAGCAAGGAAAACAAAACCTACACACTAGGACACACATAATACTTATATACTAGATACAAAAACTACTACATCGTTCTTTACATTATATACATGGATATTACATTACATCGTCTTTTAGATCGAATACTTGGATAATACATTACATCGTCTTTTAGATCAAATACATGGATTTTACATTACATCGTCTTTTAGATCAAATTTATAGTTCAGTTCTACACGACGATTCACAGTGTCATCGTTGCTACGTACAAAAAAACATCTTCAACGTTGATAACATTACATTTCACAAGTCTTTTCTATGATTCTGGAGTTACATTTTTGCTGTAAACAAGGAAGTGTTACAAGATTGTATATTTTAGCGTATCGATCCAGGCTGTATGGCTGCAAGGGTATCTGGATTAGTAAGTGGGAGAAATTCCTCCTTAAAGTTGCTTATGCTCTCCACTTCCTCCCTCTTTTACACCAGGATCTATTTGATAATGTGCTTTCTTGGTTTCATAGTTGTCTCATCATGGGCAAGATAAACACGTAACAAATGAAATTCACAGATACTAGTACTTATTCTAGCTTAACATTAACATATACACAATCTTGGGTATTGTTCAATGAACATGGGTGTCGTTTTTTATATTATGTTTTGTAGCGTGGGACGTAAATCATGAGCTGTAGTGGTAAGACCTTATTCAGTAGGTCAGGAAATCGAGTCTCTATGTCTCTTTTCACTATGGTGAGGGTCCATTTGAACGCAGATTTTTGCTTCCTATTCAAATTGCCCCCAGCTTCACGCTGTCAGTCACTAATGTGTCAGTTACAAGCAACCGCACGCGCAACAATGAGTCTGGCGGCACGCTACACGCCGTTTGGAGTCCAGTAGTCGTGCGAACACCACCGGATAGCGAGGTCGCGCGCGCGCCGGTCAATACATTTCCGTGAAGTGTTTCGTGCATCGTTCACGAAATTACTGCATCTGCTTCCACTCGTACACCTTGACTGTGAGAAGGGACCACAGAGCACCTACTACGGTCACTGCACGAAGGTAAGTACTAGGGAAATGTAAAGGAATTATATAATTTTTTATGAATATATATATAATACCCCAGATCACGTAAGAAACAGATTGACCGTCCTTACAGCGGAACAGGCAACCGTAAAAATAGTTTTCCCGTCGGTCAACAGATGTCACAAACGACGCTACAATGCCAACTGACTTGTCCATGTCGCGGAATTGGCAACGCTGTATCTTCGGTGACGTGAATGACGCTGATTTGCGTTCGGCTAGAGCGCTGCGCGCGAAATGCATTAGTCACACTGCTGACTGTACCTCATGATCGGCTGTGGTTTTTCCCGAGTTTTCAATCTAAGAATGTAGATTAGCTCCTGTAATTATACAAACCAAGTTTATTTCTCACAATCATATGCGAAATGAAATAAATGAAAAGTAACACACAAACATTTCTCGCGAGTTACTGTTTAAATGCAGACTGTATTGCAGTCGCAAAGGTTTTACACTCGCCTTCCATGCCGTCTATTTCCTCTTTGCTACATAGCTCTTCTGATACGGATTATGGTGGTAAAAAAGATCTCCACGTGCAGGTTAACACTAGAAAGTTTTCAAAATGCGCACTCGGTTATGATGCGAATTAAGGCTGGACATATTTCAGTGACAGTCATTTCAAATTTAAATTCTTTTATTTTGCATGTAACTTATCGTAAATGATATAAGAGTGGCACAAAACGATGAATTTTGGATTGTTGTTGAAAGGGGGCTGCAAACGCGGTAATATACAAGTGAAAGCGTGTTTTTCGAGCATATTTTGGCGGTGTCAACTTTGAGCAGCCAGAGACGGCAAACCATAATTATGTTAAAAATTTACTTTGTACAGTTTAAAGATAACCCACAAATATTTGCAACAGACGTACGCTTTTATCTGCAACACAGTTATTACTGGGGATATCCGCACCCGCGCAGACCTGTTATTATAAGTAGTGTTGTTTTCAAGTGAAAGCTGTGTGAGGATTATTAGCGCACAGATTAAAAAAATTAAAATAGGCAGCGTCTATAGTTTGCATGTTATGCTCGTTCTCTTCTATTCTCCTCCCTTCATTCCAGTATAAACGCTTGTTCACAAGTATAAACGAATGGCAGTGAACATTGGCGAATTATCTATGAATACTCTTTTGCAGCAGTGTAAACGAGGTTTTACACTCGTTCCCTTCGTTCGCCCTAGTATATACCAGGATTTAGAGGGACTGATGATCTAGCAGTTAGATGACGACTATTATTCATTTATTTCACTGTTGCGATTTCAGCTCTAGAGCCATTTTCAAGTACCAAGGGAAATGTCTCGTAAGGTAATGCTTCTTAAATTGTTTACCAAATGTTACCACACTATGCTTTGCATTTTGTTATCCATATGTTATATTGGTTTCAGCTTCGCGACCTGAAAAAGAAGGCATCTCCCTCATCTGAGTATACCCATCCCTTCACAGTTTCAGACATTGACTCTGGACTGAAGGACCTCGAACCTCTTAAGGCACCTGGATTCGATGGTATCCATCCAGAATTCCTGAACCATATGGGAGGAAAAGCTAAGAAATGGCTGGCAGAATTCTTCACTGACATCCTGCTGACAAGTCAACTTCCATCTGAGTTTAAAAAGGTGAAGATAATAACTGTTCTGAAACCTGGCACTCTCAGCAACAAGGTAGAAAACATCGCCCCGTTTCCATACTCAGCTGCTGCTACAAGCTTTTTGAAAGGCTAATATATAACACAATAAGTAGCGCTATCTTAGAGAACGTTCCAGTTGATCAGGCAGGCTTCAGACCAGGGCGCAGCTGCTGCGACCAAGTATTGTCCTTCACATCCTTCATAGAGTCAGGATACCAAATGAAGCAGAAAACATCTGTGGCATTTGTTGATCTAACTGCCGCCTTCGACACTGTGTGGAGGGAAGGCCTGTAACCAAGATTCACATGTCGCCGTTAACATTATGGGATTGAGTACTTTACAGATTTACATTGATCAAACACAGTATTCCTGTCATTTGATTATTAGGATTACACAAATATGGTGATCTCTCATTCATAGACAAAGACAGTTCTTAAGGTAAAGATACACAAAAAAAAATTTAAAAACTAAGACAGTAAATCTACGAAGTTTATACCGACCATCTTTGTGGCCTCAAGTTATTGTCCAGAGCTCATAGGCTCTTTGCTCCTGAAAGAAAACACATAAGATTCATCTTTTTATACGCACATAATTCTCACACATGGAATTTCTCACACGTGTCCATTTTTATACACATATAATTCTCACACATGGAATTTCTCACACGTGTCCATTTTTATACACATATAATTCTCACACATGGAATTTCTCACACGTGTCCATTTTTCATTGCTCACTAGTTGTCATGATTTTTACGCTTTCACTGTTTGTGTATTGACAGGTAAGTTAAAATTTGATTCTTCTCCAGGTGAAGCTTATGCCTTGAGAAGTTGGATCGCTACTTTGCGGTCTCCGAGTAGAAAACTTTTCATCAGCACTGGCGGGCGAGTCTCACTCGCACGTTACGTACACACGTTACCTGTAACAAAAGAAGTATAAATACCCATTAGTCTAAAAACTAAGCTTAAATCTATTTTAGGACTTGGGATTCATAGGAATTTGACTTTGTCACTATTCGCGTGTGGTTTGGCTGTTCACATTTCATCCACGGGATATAACATTAGCATAGTATGTGATATGTTGTGAACTCATGTAAGAGTCTTTCTTTTTGGGAGCGGCTTTCATGGAAAGTCCTTTTCGTCGAACTGCAGCGGGAGTGCTGTGCAAGTACATCACTTTAAATTTAACGCGTTTGTTGCGTCGATGGACGTTGACACAGGCTGATTGTTAGAGCTGAATCGCAACTCGAGGCGCTCACTAGCCTCCACGCGGTACTTCAGCTTTTCCGCGCACGGTTCAGTGAACACGTTGCGTCGATGGTGTTGTGGTATTTTGTGGTTTGCTGAGGCTGGTGATGAGGGACGAGGATTACCAGGGACAGAGGCTCCATTGAAACCATCCCTGTCTCCACATTTTCCAGCCGATTTTGAAGATTTTAAGGTAGGCTAGTGCTCGCACTTTGCAAAGCAGCTAACACACTTGGTTTCCGATGCGATGTACTGCACGTAATCACATTACCGCCTTCGGTTACACAACCGGACTATCATTGTCCGTCGGCCTATCTGCACGTTTAACACTTTTTCCTTCATCGTGTCTGTGGCAGACTTCCACACCATTTTAAGCCTTCACTTATACACTACTATGTACATAATTATTTTTTTTTTTTTACAGTTTATAATAAAATAAATTGTCTCACTTTGAAGCTTGCTAAGTGAGAGCTTTGATTATCATGTCCATTTCAATTTATGTTGCTTTGTTGCTAACTACCTTAACATTTCGCTTTACATTGTTCCTCATCTTTCTCTAAGACTAATTATGCTTTTAGTTCACAGTCACAATACATTAGTTTCTCCGATCTGTTAGCAATTATTATTATTATTTTAATTCATTTCAATCGTTCTATTTATTAGATTCATTAAAGTTATCACTGTCATTTCAACAAAAATTCTCTTTTTACTAGATGTGAGGATCAATCAGTCACATTTGATTGCCCTCTCACATGAGAACAGAACACCATTCAAGAAAATATTCAAATTCCTTATCGCGATCTCGGTTTGCGTCTCGGATTGACTTTAAAAGGAAAAAATAAAGACATTTCAAAACTAGCTTTTCCCGATTTCGTTCACGCGTTTCCTTTTGAAAATCGTATGCCACGCCAGCCTTCCACGTCAACCGCATTTCTCAATCTGTGACGTCAAGTCTACGGGACGGGTTTAGGCGGGTTAGGATATTGACACAAATTCAGAAGAAAGACATAGATATAATAGTACATAGAAGAAGAAATCTAGCAAACAACTCCTTGTTCCTTATGACTTAGAAATTAATTTTCCTTTGCGCCGTACGTCTGCGTATACGCTCCAATTACAAACTAGCTACTTTGTTTTGCCGGTGGTTTCATTGTCATTTTATTCTCGCCTTGACGCCTGCTTGCACTACACTGCATTGGCCTCTATATATGACCTTAAGTCATAATTGCTTTGTCCTTGCCACTTACGCTCTTATACTTGGTATTTATTTCACTTATGGCTTTGAATGTATCTGTCCTGCGTATTGCAATTACAATTAATGCTACTTTGTTTATCTAGCTGAAGGATAGCGCTTTCGTGGTCATGTTGGTACTTACAAGTAACTCACATGCTTCGTAAACATTACGTTATTTTAATGCAGAGATGAACCTGTTCCAGATTTCTATGTACATTGGAACTTAATCTAGACATAGCTGACTTAGAAACTAGTTACTTGTTTTCCTTTTTAGTGGGATCAGGAACCAATAATTGTCAAGCGACTCTTGTCCTTGACGAAAATAAATTTCGTTTCTGGATCATTGCTCCTTGAACTTAAAAAAAATTCTTACATACTATGTTTTATTTTCACTTCTATAGCATTTCATATCGCAGAAGCCGGCTTGTTAGTCACATCCTTCGCTTTATATTTCATTTCTCTCTCTTAAACATTATCTCCTTAAAACTAAATCTTAAAACTAGAGTCCTTGGAGTTGATCACTTTCTTTGTTAAACAAGATTTTTTTTATCAGCTTGTCTGTACTTAAATTATGGCTCAAGATAACATATTTTAAATTGTCTGCTGTATAGCAAGATAGACTCACTGTCGTGTAATATATTCTAAGCATTTTTTTTAACGAAGTCAAATCAGTTGTCACGTAGTCACTAGCGGCTAACCTTCTCTTGTCATTATAAAGCTTTCCTTTTGACTTATTCTGTAGCATGATATTTTTTTGAGATATGAGTGATGGTATAATCCTTTTATTTTTCCATTTACGGGATCAGAAATCAGATAACAACCTGTATGCGGTATACGAAGGATCTCGTAAGGTCCCTCAAAAAGACTTTGCCATTTTCGATTTTTGTGTAAGAGCAACGATAGTTTAAAGTGTGTTTTTAGCAAGACCTTTCCGCCTACTTTATAAGTTAACACCTTATTAATATGTTTGTCACACGCCTTCTTGCGTAAATTGGCTTGGGTGGTCAACGTTGTTAGAGCTTGTCTTATTCTGGCGTCTAAACTAGCACTTGCGTTGTTACACTTAGGAATTGAATTGACCCATTCAATTTTCTCTTGGTCAGAAGACATCAACTCACTCGGAGTGAAACCAGTAGACTCGCTGGGTTGACTTTGTGTCACCTTTCGAGGAAATTGTGAATAATCTACCACAGGCCTTATCTACAAATTTCTCCGCATCATATCCTGCAGAACAATGGCTCGACTGATTAACAGCATGCTAAGTGATCGGAAGTTCCAGGTAATCACTGGAAGCAACATAAGTAAGGAGAGGAAGCTGAACAACGGATTGCCTCAAGGATCAGTTCTCTCACCCTTACTGTTCAACCTATATCTATCTGACCGCTAGAGCCAGGTCATCGGCATAGCAGTATTTTCTGGACGAAGTGTCAGGTAGATCAAACACCAGGAAATGAAGAGAACAGAAGAGATTTTAGCCAACGACCTGTCTGCATTAGACAATTACTTCAAAATCTGGAGACTCCAACCCAGTGTGAGTAAAACAGAAGTGTGTTGCTTCCATCTAAATAACCAGTTGGCGAACGTAAAACTGGAAGTACGTTTCTGAGGCAGAATTCTTCGTCACAATTGGAACCCAAAATATCTTGGTGTCATCCTGGATCGTACACTATGCTTCAAACAACACCTTCTTAACTTAGCTCAAAAGCTGAGGACTCGAAACAACATCCTCCATAAGCTATGCGGAACTACCTGGGGATCTTCAGCAGCCACCCTGCGAACTTCAGCTCTGGGCTTGGTATACTCAAGTGTTGAGTATTGGATGAATAGTCATCATACAAGGCTTGTTGATACCCAGCTGAATACGATAATGCGCATAATATCTGGCACAATCAGATCTACTCCAGTTTATTGGCTTCCACTGTAACCGGTATAATGCCTCCTGATCTACGCAGATGTACTGCCCTTATGAGAGAATTCCACAAGATCTCCAGGAATTCTAACTTAACCGTGCTTAGCGACCTGCCACTTTTAAATCGCAAGAGACTGAAATCACGTCATCCAACTCTGTGCGATGCTGTTGACATGGTTTCTAAGAATTTCAAACCTCTTGAAGAATGGAAAAGTCGGTGGGAAGCAGTGACAGATGTGCACCTGCATAACATCTTCTCAGGTGCTAAACTTCCAAGTGGATTCGACTTACCACCCAAGACCTGGTCTACTCCCAACAGAATCCGTACCAGCCATGGGCGATGCAGGGATGCTCTCTTTAAGTGGAAGAAGCTGCCTGATCCAGCTTGTGACTGCGGGGCTCCATACCAGACTGTTCACCACATTGTCAGTGAATGCAGGATTCGAGCCTATCACGGCGCCAAAGAGGACTTCCTGCTAGCAACTCCAGATGCAGTGTGCTGGATTGAAGGACTGGATATTCCGTTGTAAAGACAAACTTAAGTTTCTTGTGTGTCAATATGTACATATGTATATGTAATTTCATGATATGTCTGTATTAGCCATACGCTAAATAATAAAAAATTGGTTTCAGTTTTCACATTGCACACAAAAATGCCTCTACACCCAAAATTACGATAGAGAAGTAAATAAACAGTTTTAAAAAGTCCAAATCGCAGCAAAGATTTCATTTAAAAATTATATAATATGATTCTTGTACAGGAAGGGCTGCCACGTTATATCGAATATAACATCGACAAAATTTAAATAGGATCGAATGCTTATGGCTATTAATTAATTCTTACTCTTAACTAATTTATTGATTTACCTGAATTTAAAATCCACTCGTGTAACCATTCTTTATCTTTGAGGGGGAATCTGAACATTTTTAGTTCAGGATTTGTTCATCTACTCCTTCCACAGTTGATATACTCGTAGGTCCTCGGTATGACGACTCGATCCTCTACCACCGATATGTCAGAAACAGCTGTACTTCACAGACGCCAAATAGTGTAAAGCTGCACGCGTTCGGCCGATGTTGCCACGTATTTCACAGAACGGAGTGCCATCTAGTGGTTGATTCCAGAAGTAAGGGTGTGACGCTGTTGCCGCCTGGTGGCCGTTCCCTGACAAGGGTTGCCTGCTAGACCAAGCGATCGGGCAATCTGTTTCTTACGTGATCTGGGATAATACTCGTCCACCTTGACTGTGAGAAGGGACTACAGGGCACCTCCTACGGCCACTGCACGAAGGTAAGTACTAGGGAAATGTAAAGGAATTATATAATTTTTTTATGAATATATAGACACTAGTTCAACTACCAGAGATTAATGCGTAAAGCATTTGCTGAACAAAAGAAGCTTTACACTCTTCGTTTATTAGTTTTCCAGTCACCTTTCGCTGTTTTCCTGTCCTAGTGTTAAGACGTGTTGTGCCATTTCTTACTGATAAAATTGGGTTAAATAATGAAAGTGATTTTGAAGCAGAGCTATTTCGTCTCTTGTGATACCATGGATCCCAGCTCCTGAAATTCTGCAAAATTATTACTATTATTTTAATTTTATGCAGAGAATTTAGATGGAGGCGACGATCTTGACGGCGACGCTGCTCAACAATAGAGGTACGTGAATCTGTTCATCTTTTTCCTTTCGTGGCCGCTACCGTCAATTTCAATATATTTGCCGCGACATTCAGAACCTGCAGTCTTTCTTTTCATTTAATTCCGAAGTCCACACATTTACGTTCTAAGATGAATGAATGCATTTCTTTTTATCCATACCACGGGGGATGATTGCACTCAAAATGTACGTGCCTCTATCCTGTTTGTATGTTCTCATACATTTGAGTGTGTACAAGTGTAACTATATTTAAGACTCATTTCCTACACAGTATTAACGTTCGCACAATTTATTTAGGCCTATTTATTTTTTGACCACTCATTCGCTAATCTACGTGCCCTCTTATTTGATGTAGTCAGTCGGCAGTATTCTTTAATATGAGGATGCAGCTGGGCTGGAATATGTTAACACAATAGGAGAAGAGCAGTATAACTTCGTTTTGGGAGACATGAGAGGAAGCTTTACTAGAGATGGTGATATCCTAATAGGGATGACTTGCAACTTCATCAACAATGTCAATTTCACTTATTTGTTGTCTATAATAGCAGCATTCATAAAATTTGGAGGTGTGACAACAAAGGCTTCAGAGTTACATGAAATGGAAAGTCAGATCCAGGAAAGAACAAAGAGACATCCTTGGACCATCTTGGGTTTAAGTGAATCTGAGTACATCTCCATTGTGAGGAAAAACCTAACTGAATTCAAATTGGGGAAAGCAGACGTAACTAAGGACACAGAATATACCACAACTTGGCTTAGATTCCACAATTGATCTTTGCCTGTGTCTTAACAGCGCTTCACACGAAATATTTATTACGCGACATCCACAATAACTTTTATTTCAAAATTTCGACGACCCGACTGAATAAAGATTTTTCTAACAATAAAAATAGCAAAACATAATAATATAAGAGGACGCGTTACAAATGGCGACCGAGTACCTTGACGTTTGTTAATTTTCAGAAAAAATTAGTACAAATTTTAAGCGGAAATATTTACGTATTTTCTCCCAGCCATTATTGCGACTATAACCAATTGTTTCTGTTACATGTTACGCTAACTGCGTATAAGATCAGCAAATTTACTAATGAAATCAGCCCATAAAGTTCACATATATCCATAAAACAAAAATTTTGAAAAAATAAAGAACTTGCGGAAGATCAAATTTTTAACCGACTACTAAGAAAGCGACCGGCAAAAGAAAATACGTAAGGTAAGAGCAACAGCACTACTACGCTTTTAGTTGATCGTAAATGTGGGACTGAATAGCATTTTTCCGACACTGACAGCGTAGCTTGCATTTTTTTTTTCTTTTTTAAGAGTTCAATTTTTTTATTTGATTTGTAGATTGCTGTTAGTAAAATATACGTGAATGCGTCACAAGGTGGCGGATTATTTTCACTAATTGCCCGCGTAAAAATCATTTATCAGTCTACTGTTTTACCAGAGACATATTTTACTACACTGAATTACGCGAAAGAGACGGCGTCATATGTGATTTGTTTACGTGTAGTACGAGCCGCAATAGTACTGAAGTTCGGCTGCACGCTGGTTTACGATTACATACAGCTATGGTGAAATTAAGATCACAAACCAAAACAACGGATAATTCGTCAGATGAGGAATCAGTTGCTCAACCTATGCCTGACACAGAGATAGAAAACATTGCAGATACAGATACCACAGTCGCAGCGACTAGTGGACCTCAGTCGCAAGCAGTGATGGGATGGCGAGGCGCGGGCGGGGCGGCTCGAGCGCACCGAGAGTTCCTCGAGCCTCTAGTTCTCAAGCAATCCAAGAGAAACTCGCGAGAAACGGCTCGGCGGCGTGTGCCGCTGCGCACCAGTTGGCTGTGACAACATACGCCGCGCCGCTGTTGTGCCGCGCCGCTGTTATTTTATGAATCGAATGCCGCCGCTAGACGAACACGCTCGCTGCTCGCTGTGCTCGTAACTAGTACAGGGTGTTTCAAAAATGACCGGTATATTTGAAACGGCAATAAAAACTAAACGAGCAGCGATAGAAATACACCGTTTGTTGCAATATGCTAGGGGACAACAGTACATTTTCAGGCGGACAAACTTTCGAAATTACAGTAGTTACAATTTTCAACAACAGATGGCGCTGCAAGTGATGTGAAAGATATAGAAGACAACGCAGTCTGTGGGTGCGCCATTCTGTACGTCGTCTTTCTGCTGTAAGCGTGTGCTGTCCACAACGTGCAAGTGTGCTGTGGACAACATGGTTTATTCCTTAGAACAGAGGATTTTTCTGGTGTTGGAATTCCACCACCTAGAACACAGTGTTGTTGCAACAAGACGAAGTTTTCAACGGAGGTTTAATGTAACCAAAGGACCGAAAAGCGATACAATAAAGGATCTGTTTGAAAAATTTCAACGGACTGGGCACGTGACGGATGAAAGTGCTGGAAAGGTAGGGCGACCGCGTACGGCAACCACAGACGGCAACGCGCAGCTAGTGCAGCAGGTGATCCGACAGCGGCCTCGGGTTTCCGTTCGCCGTGTTGCAGCTGCGGTCCAAATGACGCCAACGTCCACGTATTGTCTCGTGCGCCAGAGTTTACATCTCTATCCATACAAAATTCAAACGCGGCAACCCCTCAGCGCCACTACCATTGCTGCACGAGAGACATTCGCTAACGATATAGTGCACAGGATTGATGACGGCGATATGCATGTGGGCAGCATTTGGTTTACTGACGAAGCTTATTTTTACCTGGACGGCTTCGTCAATAAACAGAACTGGCGCATATGGGGAACCGAAAAGCCCCATGTTGCAGCCCCATCGTCCCTGCATCCTCAAAAAGTACTGGTCTGGGCCGCCATTTCGTCCAAAGGAATCATTGGCCCATTTTTCACATCCGAAACGATTACTGCATCACGCTATCTGGACATTCTTCGTGAATTTGTGGCGGTACAAACTGCCTTAGACGACACTGCGAACACCTCGTGGTTTATGCAAGATGGTGCCCGGCCAAATCGCACGGCCGACGTCTTTAATTTCCTGAATGAATATTTCGATGATCGTATGATTGCTTTGGGCTATCCGAAACATACAGGAGGCGGCGTGGATTGGCCTCCCTATTCGCCAGACATGAACCCCTGTGACTTCTTTCTGTGGGGACACTTGAAAGACCAGGTGTACCACCAGAATCCAGAAACAATTGAACAGCTGAAGTAGTACATCTCATCTGCATGTGAAGCCATTCCGCCAGACACGTTGTCAAAGGTTTCGGGTAATTTCATTCAGAGACTACGCCATATTATTGCTACGCATGGTGGATATGTGGAAAATATCGTACTATAGAGTTTCCCAGACCGCAGCGCTATCTGTTGTTGACAATTGTAACTACTGTAATTTCGAAAGTTTGTCTGCCTGAAAATGTACTGTTGTCCCAAGCATATTGCAACAAACGGTGTATTTCTATCGCTGCTCGTTTAGTTTTTATTACCGTTTCAAATATACCGGTCATTTTTGAAACACCCTGTATGTCTCAGGTTTCATTCGGGTAAAGTTGTTATTCAAATCAATATACACACTCGAAAACGAACATCATGGTGCTGGCAACACTTTGCGGAGGATGGAGATAACGTTACTTGCAACATTTGTCGTAAAAATCTCCGTAATGTATCAAAAAATACACCGGCCATGATTAGACATCTTAAATTGCACAATTTATCGAGCAATAAAACAGCGACGTCCGTGGATACAGATGCTCATTCTTCCAATAGTGCGAGGCAGACAAAATATCCAGGTACGTATGGCACAAAAGGTGAATTCCGTACAAAAGTTCGGATAGTGTCCGAAGCGGTCCGCCACGCTTAAAAAACATTGATTTTTTAATCGTACTCCGATAACATACAACATACCCCAAAATCAAACCTATACTATCCTAGCTTATGCTCGATATGATATTTAATTTTATTGGACTAGTTGCCGAGCATAACGTATCCCCTCTCAGAAGCACTTATCTAAATCTTACGTTTCTCTTCATAGAGGGAAGTAAACGACAACAGCAGCTAGATGAAGCATTAGTGGCCATGATAACAGACGATTTTTAACCGCTTTCAATCGTCGAGGGCACTGGTTTTCGACGTTTTATTTCACTGTTGGACCCACTATACTCGATACCAAATCGAAAAAAGTTGCGCCTCATGATTGAGGACGATTACCATAAACAGAAAGAGGCTGTAAACTTGGCAGTGGAAGATTCTACTTGTGTTTCTTTAAAGGCCGATATTTGGACTTCACTCAGTAATGAGGCATATATTGCTGTAACTGGTCATTTCATTAACACTAATTGGTGCCTGGAAGCTTTATTTCTCGAGACATTCCGTTTCCCGGAAAAGCATACAGTGCTAAATATTAGTGAGGCGTTAGATAGCGTGATTTCAAAATGGAACATTGAAAACAAAGTTGTAAGCATCACAACTGACAACACCAGTAACATGACGGCAGCTGTATAACTTATTCACAGTGGCAACATAAATATGCAACATGTGCCTTTTTTAGCCGATGGAACAGTACGTTTTATATGCTACAACGTCTAGTGGAGCAAAAGGAATGCATTGCAGCCTGTTTATCATCTTTGTATTCAGGTGTAGAGAGCCTCAGCCGACGAGTGGAGAATTTTGAGCGAATGTTTGTGTGTACTGGAGCCATTTGAAGTGGTAAAAAGCGAAATCTCAACTAAAAACTATACCTCTCTTTCGAAAGCTATTCCAATAATCAGACAGCTAATCCTAACCGTATGCAATGGGAAGTGGGCTACCACGACAGCGCAAGAGCTACAGCAACATCTGCACAACTCACTAATAGCCCGGCTAGGATTAATAGAAACAAACAAAGTACATGCCGTCGCCACAGTTCTCGACCCAAGATTCAAAACGTTACCATTTACGAATCCCATTCATTCAAAACATGCCGTTGCAAGCCTAATTGCAGTGTGCACAAACGTGGTAGAGGCCGTACGATCTACTCATTCGGCAGCTAACGACACTAGCCACGGGTACCATTTCGTACAAAACGCCAGTAGTTCCTTATGGGCTTCTTTCGATGAAGAGATTTCCAATACAAATCTAATGAAAAGCGTTTGTGATAGCATAGACATGGAGGTACAACGATATTTGGAAGAACCGTACCTACAACGCACGAATAATCCTTTACACTACTGGAAAAAAAATGAAAACAGTTACCCAGGTCTAGCTGTCGTGGCAAAAAAATATCTTGCAATATCTGCAACTTCTGTTCCTAGTGAAATGGTTCAAATGGCTCTGAGCACTATGGGACTCAACATCTTAGGTCATAAGTCCCCTAGAACTTAGAACTACTTAAACCTAACTAACCTAAGGACATCACACACACCCATGCCCGAGGCAGGATTCGAACCTGCGTCCGTAGCAGTCCCGCGGTTCCGGACTGCAGCGCCAGAACCGCACGGCCATCCTAGTGAATGAAAATTTTCGAAAACAAGACTACTTATAAACAACAAAGAAGTAGACTAAAAGGCCTGGTTAATAAAATCATATTTCTAAACAAAAATCGACGGTAGTTTAGCAATGGGATGTAAAAATGCCTTCTGCTGAACAACTTTTGTTTCCTTGCTTTCTTCAGTAAGTAAACGCATGTACGCAGTTTCTGTATATAAAAAGCTATAGCACTACTCTTTTACGATTAAGCATGCATGCATACACGCAGAATGTACAAAGTAATTTATTTTGTAAGGATAAAGCTTCTGTTTCATGCGAATTCTGTGCTTTACTTTAAACAACAATTCTATGATTTTTGTCTTATGAGACATATACTAATACTTCAGTACACATTAATAACGGTAGTACAGTTGATATCAATCATAGAATTTCAAAGTTTTCCGTGCACGTACGTACGACGAGTACGACCGCTGCGGCTCAGTGCTTCGTGTACTGAAGGTCTGCGCAGTTTTACAGAGAGCGCAGCACTGTCAACTTCTCGAGAAATTGCCTTCGCGTCGTACGTTTCTCGAGCGCGATCATAGCCCATCCCTAGTCGCAAGCGACAGACGAAAATATGTCAACTCTAGAAACTGTTCCGGATACCGCAGATGTACCAGGTCCCGCAGAGCCAGACATTAGGCAGATGTTAAGAATAACAACAACAACACAGATAGGGAATGCAACAGTCCAAATGAATACACAGGCAGAAAATGTCACAGATGGGGAATGTAACAGCCCAAATGAATGCACAGGCCGAAAATATCACAGCTTAGATAAGGAATGTAACAGTCCAAATGAATACAGAGATGCAAAATGTCACAGTACAGATAGGGAACGCAACAGACCAAATGAACAAGCTAGACAGTGATGTAAAAACCCTTACTGAAATGCACAATAACCTGACGACACAACTAAAAAAAGAGGTAGCGGATCAGGTAATAGAAGTGGTGGGTGAAGATCTAAACTGTATGAATCGGGATATTGATAATTTGAAAACCACAGTCAAGGATGTGCCAAATCTGATAAGTAAGTTAACTGAAAATTTCAATGCCACGAGTGTAAAGCAAACAGAGCTCAATACAAAACTGCAGGAAGCTGTAAATCAAGTTGAGCACTTGGCAAAACAGCAGAAACAGCAATTCGAGGACTTTTTAGAAGAAAAAGACACACGCATAAACCGTACTCTAGAAACAGAGCTACAAAAAGCAATAAGTAAGACAATGGAGCAAGAATACACTACACATAACACATCTGTAGTTAAACTGCAAACTGACATAGGCCAGATACAGGAAACTGACACAGGACTTACCAGGTTGGCAGAATCAAATAGTCGAGCAACTAAACAGGAAACTTAGTACAATAAAAGAACGAAACCAACATGCAGCAGAAGAACTTGATAACATACCCACAGGTAAGAGCGATAGTGCGGTCAGTGAATATCCTACCTCGAATGTACATGTGTATTCACCAAACTATGAGGTGTACGGTAACCAACGGCACCGAGACGAATGAAGGGAACAGCAGATAGCTGAACCCACTTTGTCATCAGTTTTGTTCAACACCGTCAATTTCAAGTGTTTATCCCGGAAAAAAAATCCGTGCATCCGGTAATTTTTATAGTCATTCAAAAATGTATTGCCTAAAACGTGGTCGGAACAGCAAAAGATGCAATACGTTACGAGTTATATCCAAGGCGATGGAGCGTTGTGGGCGATGGAAATGTCAGAAACTTGTCAGACATGAAAACGCGTTTCTTTCAAAGTATTGGACACATGGCACGCAAGAGAGATTAAGAAAAGCCTTATTCAACCCCGAACAATATAATCCAAAATTTGGACCACCTCAAAAGTACTTTGACAAATATTTAAATAAAACAAGATTCTGGGATGAACCAGTGACACACACGGTCGTCCAAAGCATTCTGAAAGCTAAACTACCGCTAAATATTCGGGAAAAGCTAGTACAAGTACCCGAAAGCAATTTGGAGTATTTTCTATCTGTCTTGGACTCTATTGACTTAATTAATGAAGACTCAAGACAAAACCACACCAATCAATATAATTTCCGTAGCAGCGGTGGCAACCAGCCTCCCCAGCGCCAGCCGCAGTATGGCGTCAACAATGTAGCGTACGCGGCTGAGTCACGAGCGGCTTTTGTCGATTCCGCCGCAGCAGCGCATTTGCCAGGCCCGAATTCGGGAGGCAATTTCAATAGGAACTATAATCAAAATTTTAATCCAGGATTTAAAAGAAAAAGGAAAAATGGGGGCAGAAATTACTCTGGCTATTCCGGTAACCGAAAGCGAAATTGGAATAGGAACGATAACGGAAATCAGTGGGATAACGCTCACAGTAATTTTCAGCCTCAATTTAGCAACAACACGGCCAACCCACGAAATGTGCAGTGGCAGTACCCGATTAGCAATCAACACTGTCAGTCCCAAGCTCAAAGTAACATTATGCCTGTAAACTCAGGGCAAAATCATGATCGCATTGTCCAATGGAGTAACAACACGTCGGGGGTGAATATTATAGAAGTGACGAACAAAACACCTACAAACAGTAATAATGGGGCGTTAAACTAAACGTGACCTCATTATGCTCCCCAATGTTGGCCATGAATAGTCGTGGGGTGAACCATGCTACCATGTTAATAACTTGCTTAGATGCCAAGGTGAAACGGACATGCGTGATTTGTTAACCAATGAGGGAGAACCACAGTTGTATGAAGAGGATGGTATAGTGCGGGCTAGCATACAGGCTATAGTAGGAAAAATACCCACTCAGATCCTTGTGGATACTGGCGCAAAAATTAGTGTTATATCGAAGGCATTGTCTAAAGAGATTGACAGCCACAAAGCTTTGCCGACCTATCCAGTGCAGAACTGCAGGACATTAGGAGCCCTAGGTGGAAAAGCTCTAGGTACAAACCATGGTCGGAATACAAATTGAAGATCTTGTTTTTCAGGCAATTTTTATAGTTTTTCAGACAATTTTTATAGTAGTGGAAGGACTGACGGAAAACTGTATTTTTGACATGGATTTCTCAAGGGAGAAATGTGCAAAAATTGACCTAAAAACTGGGAAGTGTTATCTGTTTATAAATGGAAGGAACTGTACTGTAGATCTGATAAAAAAAAGTATCAACGCCAAGCCTTGTCAAGCTATACACATCCAAATTTTAAAAGTCAACACCTTTCGATGGCATGACTCGAACGAAATGTGGTGTCAGCAAGTAGAGCAGCACGAATTTGATAAAATATCAGAATGCACAGGAATCTCTTAGCAACAAAAGGACGACCTCAGAAGTGTATTGTTACGTTATGTACGAGTGTTCGAGAAGAAACCTGGAGTTATTAGAGCGTATCAATATCGCATGGATGTCCGGCCCCACGACACGTTCTGCAAAAACACTTATTCCATACCGTGGTCACAAAGAGAAGCAGTGGCCCATGGGATAAGAAGAATGCTTGGCCCATGAGATAAGAAGGATGCTTGCATGGAATTTATAGGGACCTCCATATTGCAGTCCACTGCTTGCAGTGAAGAAAGCGGATAAATCGGTGAAACTTGCTCTCGATGCCAGGGAAATCAATAAGATTATTATTCCAGTAACCACTCGACTTGAAAACCTAGAAGAAGAATTGCGGGGGTTCCACGGAGTACAATTTTTAACTAGTGTCGACCTCCGTAGTTCGTACTAGCAAATTTTCTTATCACCTGAAAGTAGGAAATACACAGCATTCATATTTGTAGGCAGGTCCTACCAGTATTGCGTTTTGCCCTTCGGGTTAAAAGTGAGTGCTGGTGTTTTCATCACTGCACTCGACACCGTGTTAGGACCTGACCTCTTAGACAAAGTCACAGTATATATATATAGACGACATCTTAATAGAAACACCTACTTGGGATGAACATATAGAACTTTCAGACAGTATGTTACAAAGGTTTTCAGCAGCTGGTGTTGCAGCGAACGTTAAGAAATCTAAATTTGTAAGAAAATACATCAAATTTCTCGGTCACATAATTTCGCCCCCTGGGATAAGGTCTGACCCTGAGAAACTATTAGCGATAAAACACTTTCTAGCACCTTGCACAAAGCGACAGCTAAAGACATTCGTAGGCTTGTGTTCACTTTTCCGCCGGTTTGTTCCGAACCGACTGCTCAATAGCCCTGCATTATTACACTTATTAAAGAAGGGCAACGCAACAGTGCCAAGCTGATTTTGATAGTATAAAACATGCTTTGGTAAACTCCAATATTTTAGGACATCCCGACATGAGCAAAGATTTTTGTATAGCGGCAGATGCTTCATTTTCGGGATTAGGAGCCTGTCTGTTTCAGCTGGACGAAGGTGGGGGCACAGAAAATATTGGTTTTGCTAGCCGCACACTAGCATAATGTGAACGCAGATATTCCAACACAAATTTAGAAGCCCTTTCTATTGTGTGGACATTCAAGAAATTTATCTATTTGGCAAACATATACGACTCTACAGTGACCACCAGTATTAAGCTTTTTACTCCCATGTAAGTTATTACATAATCGTCTTGCATGGTGGACTTTGTTTTTGCAGTCTTATGATTTTGAAATTATATATGTGAAGGGCAAAGACAACGTTATATGAGTTAATAGAACAAAACACAGAATTAAGGTTATGCTGAAAAAAGACACTAAATTTAGAAAATATTTTTTGAGTATGTGTAACAACATGGCGAAATTGCAGGAAGAAGATGAGCGGTGGAAGAAAGTCAGATTTTAATAAACAATAGCCCACCTGCACCTGTACGACAGCATTGGTTCAAATGTCTCTGAGCACTATGGGACTTAACATCTGAGGTCATCAGTCCCCTAGAACTTAGAACTACTTAAACCTAACTAACCTAAGAACATCACACACATCCGTGCCCGAGGCAGGATTCGAACCTGCGACCGTAGCGGTCGCGCGGTTCCAGCCTGCAGTGCCTAGAACCGCTCGGCCACACCGGCCGCGTACAACAGCATTACAAGTTGTATAAAGATATGTTATTCTATGGGCGAAGCCTAAGCAGCGATGTGTGGTGCGTTTGTGTACGCGAAGCGTGTGAGAAAAGTTTAATTTGGCATACTCATTTCACTTTGGGACAATACTGCGCCCGCAAGTGCTGTAAAAAGTTGAATGTGTATTGCTATTTTCCCAATATGCTTCGACGCACACAACAAATTCTGAAAACTTGTATTGTTTGTCAAGAGCCGAAGCCTGTCATTCTGAACTGCGAGACAGAGTTACTTCCTATTTTACCAAAAAACCCTCTAGAGCTGGTATGCATAGATGCTATGGGTGCTTTACCCTCTGCAAGAAGAGGGGTGAAATAGAAAATTGGTGTATATGATGTATTTTCGAATATGTGGAACTGTATGCCACAAAAACAACCGCAGCTAAGCGTATTATTAGACGTATGCTAAATGACTACTTTCCGTCTGTTGGGAAACCGCAGGCGATCTTATCAGATAATGCAATCAATTTTACATGTCATACTTGGAAACAATTTCTAAAAGAGTAGCAGGTGAAACAAATTTTGATATCCAAATACAGCCCTCAATCCAACCCGATGGAAAGAGTTTTTAGTGATAGCCCGCAATCCAACCTAATGGTAGGAGATTTTAGTGAACTGACCAAGTTTATGAGGACATATATAGCCAACAAACAGTCTAAATGGATTTAATACTTAAACGTTTTTGAACAGGTAGTAAATAATCTTCCGATTTACGAAACAGTTACACAGTCGGAATTAATATACAATAGGAAAGAAAACAGTGAATGGGTTAACCCCATCCCATCTGTTCCAAGACAACCTGAAGATTTAAATGAAAAGATAGGACAGGTATTGATCTCTATTACAAAACAAGCTCAACGCCGTAAGAAACATTTTGACAACCAGCTACATGCTGTTACCAGATTTGTGGTTAGAGAAAAAGTATTACTTAAGACCCATGTGAAATCTTCTCTGTCAGTCAAGAGAAACGCTAAGTGGCAAATAAGATATACTGGTCCGTCTATTACTGTACATATTCCGCATGATGGATATTATTTACTTGCTTATCCTCACAATGGTAAAATCAAAGGACTCTATGCACACAGAGACTCAAGGAGATTCCACCATGTTTAAGTATCACACTTTATACCTATCTATGCGCACGATTGAAATAAGTAAACTATGGTAAAAAGAAGAAATACGCCTAGGTTAAAGTAGGTATGTCTTCTATCCAGCTACGTGAATCAGAGCATTCTGTTTACATTGGTCAATGATTGTGGACTCAATACACAAGCGAGCTAGGACATACACGTCAATTGATCACTAGCAATAGCAATGTTAACATAGGATGTACTTGGAAGGTTGACTGAATAGTTTCTGATCACAGTGGTATTTTAGTTCTAAGTTTATGTACAAAGGATTCTGGAGCGAGCAATTATCACAGACCTCGGAACAAAGTAGATGCAATGTTGGAGAGAGATTTTTTTCTTCACGTGTCCACACCACTAGGCTTTATTTATGAATATATCGAGCAACACGAGATTAAATTTTTTTATGCTCCGATGGTTTCTGGCTGCTAATGAAAGTTTAGCGTGCTATACACCATACGCACGACAACCTGATCTAAGTAAAGCGCATCCAAAGATAGAGTTTAGGAATAAAAATAAAAAAAAAACAAATGTGATCTTATTGAAATAAAAATAATTTTTCACCTTTATACACACGTTTGAGTGCAAGTACACTGCTGAGGTACGATTTGTAAACATGATATGAGGCACATTTAATACCGTCTCTTCTAGAATAAAGTAAAAGAAATATGTACGAGTTATGTAACAGGAAACTGACGGGCAGAGAAATTGGACAATGCCGAAACAACCTTAATTATTTACAGGCTGCGTTCATCGAGATGCTACGAGACTTCAATCGGCGAAGAGAAGCAACTATATTACTCTTACGTCACTACGACTTACGATCTACGTTACAGAATATTACCAATATCACTTAGAACTATACACTTGACACTCAGTAACAACAGATTGGTCTTATCTTCGGCATGAGAGTACCAAGAATCTATGCTGACTTTAGCGCAATGTATGCACTGATTTTCTCTTATGTTTACAATATTTTGTCCAATCCGAGTTGTTTCAACATTTTGTGAAGAATTAGAGTAAGAAAGGACTTAGGTCACGAATCCAGTGATACAATGATGCACACAAGTAAACATGAACAAACACAGACTCAGAAAGCAGTATAGCGTATAGCGGCCAAGCTTCATTATCAATATGTTGTTCGTACTTGTTCTTGATGTGTACCATGCGTTGTTACAAACTTGGGTGACGTAAAGATGAAATTCTTGCCCCCACAGTAACTCGCGGGTAGTAAATGAACAGATTTTGCCTCATTTGGAGACAATTTCTATAAGCACGTTTTGCGCATTCATTCTTTGTAGTGTCATTTCAAAGTGTAAGTGCGTCTCCAGCACGATCCTAAGTTAGGGAAGTGCTGTTGTTCACGAAAACGTGTTCTCTTATGCCCTGTGAGATGGCAGATATTATCGCGATTGTTCGACACGCTAGTCGCCGAAGTGGCGTCAACTCGAAAGACTTGCACCAGGCGAACGGTCTACCCGACGGGAGGCCCTAGCCATACGGCATTTCCATTTTCAGGGTGTCTACGTGGACAAGAAAAAAAAATTCCCGGATTTCCCGCTTAAAAACACAATTTCTCCCGGATGAAATTGCGTATAAAGCGGGTGAAAATACATCCGGGTTAAGTAACAGTATACTTTCCCTCGGAGCTATAAAACGTATCAGTTCTTTGAATCGTAAAGGTCTTATACCGGCGGAGGACGTCCCACCACTTTAGGAAACGAAAACCTGGAAAAAACAATGCGTTTGGAAAGTTGTTTGATGCGAGACAATTATTTTCGTATTGCGAAAGTATTTACACAAATTCCACAAATTACAGCACGGTAGCTTCCGAAACTCTAAAATAGAGATTGCGTTGAGCGATGCACTTTTTTCAGCCAGTCATAGCTCATGTCACGTGATCGCGCTAGCGAATGACGGCAGTTATTCAGAGCACGAGGCCTACGAGAAAGACAGGCCGCGGCGCGTACGTTACGAAGGTAGGCCGCGCTCGCTCAACTCAGCAAAGTGCGTTTCTACACCGGTTAACTCGTAAGCAGATGTGTATGTGCGAACGAGAATTGCATCGTCTATTGGCATCCACTGTTATTAGTCCTACAATGATAGGAAGTCCGTAGGCCTACTAACAGGCTCTAATTTGGCAATTAAAATCGTGTCAAAATGATTTATCAGTTGCATAGAAAAGTCGAGGTGTTCTGGCATGAAGACACTTGTGACATTGCTCAGTAACACATTATGCACATTTTTTTTAAGGTCAATTACAGTTTTTGGCATCGATTGCATAGTTTTTTATCTATGAAAGAACAACATTAAATATGAAAACTAACCTGAAGCTCGGTCTTTTTTTAGCGTGTGTTACATGTTAAATTATATCAAATACAAATGTGCCCATAAAATTTTAAATAGTGGCATAAACGACTTATCTTCTGGGCCCGACATTTTTCAAATAGCTGATCCTCAAAGTGTTACGTTTTGAATGAGAGTTATAAAGCCCTGTGATTTAAGAAATTCACTGCACATTCTCACACGTAACATAAATCATCTTGCATGGAAATTTACTTTGAAAGTAACGCATCTCAAGCCACTATTCGTAATAATTTCTGGTGATCTGTTAGAAATTTAAACAGTTGTGACGTCACGCACATCGAATGCACGTTAGTTGTTACGGACGTACTGCATAATCTTCGACCTAAAGCCTTTGACACTTTTCGGTGTCGGCAAACTGGTCTGTGCATTGTGTAAATTACCCATTTTCTATCCAACTAAACCTTTATTTTGGTGTTATTCTCTGATTTATGTTTCATTGCTGCAGTATTATTCAGCAGTAGTGGACTAAAGTTCTTTGTCAGCGTATCTGATCTTACACGTCAAACCTACAAAACTGAAATCTAAAACAATGAAAAATCCCGGAATTCTAAAAAATTCCCGGGTTTTTCCCGGATGTCCCGGGCCGTATACACCCTGATTTTATTTTATCGCGATTGCGAAATGTAGCTCTAGAGGCATGTATGTTCTGTGAACACATTCACCTACCAACTTCTATAATGAAATATTTTGAGCAATATGTGCCCCGATAAAGTTTTGAAAGAGAATACAGGAGCAAATAACGAACGTGGGCATAAACTACTAATTTTGGACAGAAAGAAAATCAACGGGACGGTGTATAGTTACACAACGACAGTGAGTTATTCAGGGTCAGTGACATGTGAGATGTACGCGTAGGAACCAGTGAGAAACTATTATACCACAAGCTTTCTCTTTCGAAATAAAGACCTGGTAAATCGAGAAAACCTGTTACGGCGCGAGTGTTTGTGCAAAGTATAGGACAGTGTGCTGTTGGCAAACTAAATAATACGTGCCATGAATCACAATGGACCTTCGCGTTACCACTGGTTATGCTAGACCTACGTAACATGTATAAACCGGATCTAGATGTCTCACTGGCAGAACTGGTATATATAGAAGTGCTACGGCTCCCCGGTGAATTCGTGGACCCACACGCCATTTCGTTCGACGATTTTAATGCACCAGTATTTGTCGTCCACCTCAAACAAAGGCTGACGCAGATTCGACCGCGACAAGCATCGGAAACGTTCGTACCCCGAGAGTTACGATCCTGTACACACGTAGCAAGAGGAATGCTGTTTCCATCGATAGAGTGAAACCAACGTTCGTCCTACTAGACTCTTCATATTCACATCTGCAACGCAATCAAGCGAAACATCAGCCCGCCACCCAGCAACCTCTACCGGCCCCAATTGAACGGCAAACGCGTTCTGGACGACGGGTACACTTCGCGACTCTCTTCAGGGACGTCACTTCCGGCTTCATCCAAGGACGGCGCTCCGCTTTCCCAAAGGGTCTGGTGTAGCGACGCCCGGCATCAGCCGAAACAAATGTCAGTTAATCGGCTGATCGGCCAGCGCACGTCAACATGGTTCCCGCCCTGACCGCCAGGAGCGCTGTGAGACGCTTTCTCCGTGCTGCAGCGGGCGCTCCATGAATTTAATAATTTGCTTTACCTTTTTTAGTATTCCTGCTACTGTAACTGTTTCCCTCAGTTATCAAAAAACTGGTGATATTTGTAGCACTGGAAATGTTTCATTATGTTTTTTCTGCTGTTATGTGAGCTTAAAATAAACTTCTCGTCTAAATAACGTTTTGAACAGAATTACACGTCGCGCGTATCTTATTCTCCCTGCGGACAAGAACACGATAACGACATAGCCAGTACAACACACGCAACTTGCGATACTGTAAACAAAGCACTAGAAATCTTCCATATTACGCTGAAGCGAACACTCATGAGCATTCTCGAGAAAATGGAGATACATTCACATCCATACAGCAACGTGACAAAATTACTGAACGACCTAAAGCACAAAAAGTACATAGAGAACTTTATTCACGTTATAAACCAAGAAAACGGGTAAAGTAATAAATCAAAGACGCTAAATAACAGATCCATAGTAACAGTGATAACAACATAAAGAGCATAAAACAGATACCTAACAGCAACATAGATTAATAACAAAATTACAACGAAAAAATTAAAAATGTAAAATAAGAATCTCAAATATACCTAAAACGAACTATGCAAAAACATATGTAAGATGTAATATCGCTGATCCACTGTCATCCGAAAAAAATGTTCAACTGTGTGTGAACTGCTAAGCTCATCAGTTCCTAAGCTTACACACTACTTAACCTAAATTATCCTAAGGACAAACACACACATCCATGCCCGAGGGAGGATTCGAACCTCCGCCGGGACCAGCCGCACAGTCCATAACTGCAGCGCCCTAGACCGCTCGGTTAGTCCCACGCGGCACTGTCATCCGAACTGTCAGAAAAATAGCATAATTGGAAACCATGTAAAATCCGATATATATCTCCAGTGTAGACCTAGGAGAAAGTAATACTTCTAAAAAAAGACAGGACATGACAGCAATAATGCTAAATGTAAGGTACAAGACCATTAATTCAGACCATCGCTTACTTGTGTATTTAGAGAGCACCTGACGATGGCAATATGCCGAAATCGGCTCATCGTGAATGATGTAAAATATAAACAATTGTTCATAATAATCATGTCAATGAAAGACATATTCACTGCGGGCCCCAAAGAACAAACGTTTGACGGAATTGTTACTGCAGCTCATACGTTGGACCTGGCAGTCCCTTTCGTTTTTGACAAGCAAAGAGCCGCCGATGTCTACTGACAACCTTTTGTGAGCATACCTCTTCTTTGAGGTTGAGTTAGGTTGTTTGGGGGAGAAGACCAGACAGTGAGGTCATCGGTCTCATCGGATTGGGGAAGTACTGGGAAGGAAATCGGCCGTGCCCTTTCAAAGGAACCATCCCGGCATTTGCCTGGAGCGATTTAGGGAAACCACGGAAAACCTAAATCGGGATGGCCGGACGCGGGATTGAACCGTCGTCCTCCCGAATGCGAGTCCAGTGTCCTCTTCTTTGACATTAAGTGTTGTGTTTCAGACAAAACTGCGAGGTCCCACACATACAGAGGGTAACTTCATATCTTTAGACTCCTCGTGTAAGTAGTCCGACAACGAGATAAATTGAAGAGTTCCAGGGAAGCCTTTGTCGGCATTCCGCCTTACTCCCCCAGGAGAGTGTGTTGCCTTCTACATCAGAGCTACTGGCTGTTTTAACCCACTAGTCTTTTTTGTCATCACGACGGCCAGAATGTTTCCAAGGAAATGCACACTGCGTTTTGTGTTTAACAAGTTCGTTAGAGGTGCACGATTGGATCGTTGATGTTATTGGTATCATGTCATACCAAGTTCACATTGCATTTTATGATCCAGAACTCTTCCGTTTTTTCGTAAAACTGTATAATTCAATTGTTGATGGAACGGATTCTGCTTTCCGTCTCCGTGACGCCATGATGAGTAGCGTTCTCATTTACAATGCTGATACTGAATATATTAACGTGCATGTGTTTAACTTGCCACGTGTAGTTGAGAACTGTTTTCTGAAAGACGTTTTAACAAAGTATGGGGAAGTGAAGTTTATCCATAAAGAACAGTAGTCGAGCCAACATTGGTCACAATGTTTTAAAGACGTTAGGGGCCGGCCGCTGTGACCGAGCGGTTCTAGGCGCTTCAGTCCGGAACAGTGCTGCTGCTACAGTCGCAGGTTCGAATCCTGCCTCGGGCATGGATGTGTGTGTTGTCCTTAGGTTAGTAAGGTTTAAGTAGTTCTAAGTCCAGGGGACTGATGACCTGAGATATTCAGTCCCATAGTGCTCAGAGCCATTTGAACCATTTAGACGCATCAGGTCACCGGAAATGCTTATCAGGCAGAATATCCTCTCTCATCTCATTGTTTGTGAGCACAAGGCGCACGTAACGTACAGTGGAAAAACAGGCAACTGTTTCAATTGGAATGAAAGTGGCCATGTTCGTTAGAATTGTCCAAAACCGATGTTTCAAAAAATACGTTAGAACGACGTAGAAAATTGACTTTGGCCGATCTTGTGAAACAAATGGACTATTGGATACAGAAGGCCCTAGCACTAGTGTCGAGATACCACAGGAAACAAACCTGTCAGCAGTAGAGATCCCACCTCTAGCCACTAAGCCGACAGCAGCCACATCTATCCCCGCAATTGTAGTGCAACCCTTAAACAACACGAGGCGTCGGACGTGTGAGGAAAACAGCACGGACGACGAAGCATCCGGAATGGGGCAAGTTGTGCATCATGAACCTCCGAAGACCGTGGCTGAAACGACTGTTTCTCAAAGTAGCGGTAGTAGATGTAGCACCGAGGGCAACGAGGAAGCAGATCTACGCCCCTGTGCTCGACCGCAACGCATTGGGCCACAATCTGCTGAATGAGTTATCTCAGTTTGTGGGGCAGGAGGTTGAGACTGCAGGGATCTTCCTCAAACAGCATGGAAACGCACCACCGCCGGCTCGCCCTTTTCAATTGCCCAGGGTGTGCTCCCGGGCCGCCAATACTCGAAACCTCACTGCCGATGTACCCAAGCCCAAGGGTATGGGGGATCACTACCATCGAGAGGCCTAAGCGAAGTCCTCACCATATTGCAAAACCATTTCCATCGTATGGTTCATTGCAGGCTGGACTCTGAAAACGCTAGGCGCTTGTATACCCATGGGGCAACCGTCTATCTCAGAGAAGAAGACGGGGGTGGGTCCCTACGCCCAACACCTTTAGTAGGGATTAAGATCTCAAGGTGGGCCCCAGAGACACAAGACGTCTTGCGTGTTCAACAGTTAACGTTGTCATGGATGGAGCAAATGATTAAGACTGGGTACATGAATGAGTTGAGCATTGATTATCAGTTGCTAGATTCGTTTCCAGGTTACGAACCGGGACACTTGCCTACTATACAAGGCAAATATCTCTCGCAGGTGAGAGGGTCATTAGTGGCTAGTGTAGGTCTAGAGGCCCGGCAACCTGTTGCTCTTTGTGCACTAGCTAAGTTGCGACTCGATATGGACGAAAAAGACATTATAGCCACGTCAAAACAGTACCAGGCTTTGCATGTTAAGTACCAGCTCGTAGGTGATGCTTTAGCATTATTAGCGCTGCGTATATGGCGTGGTTCCGATGTTTTGAAGGATGATGGATACACAGCTGAGAGACAGCTCATTGGCCTCGAGGTAGCACCTGTTGACGTCACATCGTACGACACGCGGGCAGTTCTTGTATCACAATAACCTCCGACCGAGTTGACGCCGTGCCCGCCGCAGCCTGTCTCGTCATCAAACCAAGCAGAATCACAAAAAATGTTCAAATGTGTGTGAAATCATATGGGACTTAACTGCTAAGGTCATCAGTCCATATGCTTACACACTACTTAACCTACATTATCCTAAGGACAAACACACACACCCATGCCCGAGGGATGACTCGAACCTCCGCCGGGACCAGCCGCACAGTCCATGACTGCAGCGCCTGCAGAATCACAACAAACCGCATCTCTTACGGAGGACAACAAGGCAGGCGTGGTGGTCAACACACTGACGAGAACCCATCCCAGGTCCACAACAAACAAGTGGTGGGGCTTGTTATCGCTAAAGAAGCAGGTGCTAACAGTAAAAGTGAAAGCAGATAGCCCCTGGCGGCACTTCCGTCTACGCAGTCGGTATGCAGTGCAAGAGGCGAAGGATACCAGTTTTGTCCTCCACCCTCCGACGCTTCCGACTGCCGGGATGTATCAGACTGGCCGACGAAGCAGAAACATGGTCCAGCCCAATGACAATGCGGTGCGTAAGAAAAACACGCTCCAGAACTCGAAAGACATCATATTGACGGTATGGAAAAGGTTGGTTGCTTGATTCGGTGGATGGGACCACATAGCGAGGTCATCCGTCCCATATGATTAGGAAACGACGGGGTAGGAAGGCGGCCGTGCCCTTTTCAAAGGAACTATCCCTGCATTTGCCTGAAGTGGTTAGGGAAATCACGAAAAACTTATCAGGATGGCCGGACACGGGTTTGAACCGTCATCCTTCCGAATGCGAGTCCAGTGTACAACCACCGTGCCACGTCGATCGGTGGTCACAGAAATGACACCCATTCTGTGAACAAAATGAATTTGGAATGAGAACAAGATTGTTTAGACAGTTTTCAGGGATCGCACTGAGTAAATACCAATAAGAGTAAATCTGCATTAAAAGTACCATCACTCCAATAATTTATCTATGAATCTGAAGACGATATTGTTTTATTGCAGGAAGTTACTATTTTAAATTTCTCTATAACAGATTTCAAGATAACAGCAAACTTGGCGCCAGAAGACAGCGCAGGTACTGTTGTTTTATGGCGGGAGGGCATTCCAGAACCGAGATTGAGTTTTTAGATTGAGGTCGAGGGATCGGCTGTAAGGTCTACGATGTAACTCTGATTAACTTACATGCACCGTCAGGCAACAGCAACGAGTCAGCAAGATCCTACGACGAACATCAATAGCTGCACTCGCCACACGCTCTCGAAAAGGCGGTTTTTAAATTTTAATTATAAGATCCAAATAGTTGATATATCGTATAGGGAAGTAGGCTACTTCATCATTTGTATCTCTAGGAGCGAGTTACAACAACATTCCATGCATCTTCTTATTCTTTGGCACGCTCTTAAACATTTTTTCGGGCGTTTTTATAGATGTATTTGTGCAATGTGGTGCTACACATCATTCCTAACTCGGATTCCGAAACGTAAAATCCAAAACAAGACGTCGATGTGAATGAGAATAAAATGTCATAATATGGCATTAATGAGAGTTTCGAGAGCACCCCTATCATTATTATGCATGCATGGAAACACGTGATCAGCGAAACTCTAAACACGCTTTTCGGTACTGCGAACAATGGCATGCCAGTGTCGGCTGCTAGGCACTTCGTGTTTGTGGTGCTGTGAACGCTGCAGTGCACATGCACGGATCTACAGCTGCATGCTTTTGATCGATTGGCGCTTGGAGAACTGACAACAGCGCTCCGGTTCAATAGACCTGTGCAGTATCGTTTCCGAAATGCTTACAGAATAACGCGGGGTTCTCCTGCGAAAAAAAGACCGCTTGGTGCACTCGCCTATAGATCTGATCGGCAGAGGGGCCGAAAGAAACAGAATGCGGCCTGCCACGTGTAGATGATTTGGGCTGCGTTTTGCCAAAGTTCCGCAGACTCCACGCGATCGCGAAAATGCTACCTAGTAAAGGGGCGTCCACACTACTTGTGTGGCTCGTGTACTTGTGAGACTTGCGACACTCACGAGTAATGTGGACGGAGGTAGGCTCCGAGGGCTCGCTGCGTAACAGACTTGCGAGCCGCCCGAGCATATGGCTTGTCTGGCTCCCGCTGTTGTTGGTACATCAAAGGGATGCGCGGCGAGCTGCGCGAGTGGTGTGGACGGCAACAAAGCACTTACCAGCTGGCTCGCAGCACTCGTACAGTTTGGTCTTGGTATTATTCTTTTCCTGTGTTGTGGACATCGGTTTTCCTTTTGAAATGGAATAGACCGACGATTTTGTCATTATATTCATAAATACTTATTAACAATACCCTGTGCTGTGGGATGCAACAAATTCCCAATATAAAATAAAATTACAAAAAAAATGAAGCGTGGGATTCCATCGCGACAGAACTCGGCATGGACGTGGCCCAATTAAAAAAAAACTTATTAGCCACTTACAGGAAAGTCCGCCAGAAGAAGACTCAGCCTGTGAAGTATGGCGCTTGGCTTGAGGAAGTGAACGCTCCAAACTGGTTCGCTTTCAAAGCATACGAATTTCTGAACTGCAAATATCAGCCGCGGAAGACAATCAACGCAGATATAAGTAAAATACATTTATTTTTGGAAATGTATAAACAAACTATTAACAAACTTAATGGGGCTCAGTTCCTTTTTGGTTCTGTCTCCACGGCTACCTAATTTTTTATCTCTGTCAGCTTACATTTCGGTTCCTGCTCATTCGTTAATTTTAAATTTTTTGGTGTTATTACCTTATATACCATTAATCACATCATTTCTTAAGATATTTCTTCATTTTTATTTTAGCTACTACCATTTCTATTAGGAATATACCTAGTAATTGCTTATAGTTTACAAATTTTAAAAAAAAGTTCTAATTGCGATAAAATTATAAGGTTTATGGCAAAATGAGCTCTGAACGTCACAGAGGGGAAAGGAGGAAATCGAGTAACAGCCTTGGAATACATACTGGGGTAACGCTGGGTACTCAGCTAGTAATAAATAAATAAGAATGAATAACATTTATTTTTCTAACACAGTATATTGAAGCACATGTACATTTATATATATTTTATTTGTATAGTCTGTTATTTGAGGAACTAAAAATAATAAAATAAGAATTAATAAAGGTAAAACTTCACATATATAGGTAGTTGAAATGTGTGTAGTCAGGCAGTCACTAGTACGTACGTAGCTAGTAGCTGAAAATTCTTTAATACGTTATTGGTAATCATATTGCCAGGGCAATCTTCCCTCTTCGGAAATGAAATAAGCAGCTAATTCATCTTGGGCAGTCTGCGTTGAACGTCGTGGAATGTTCGCTAATCGTGTAAACGTTGTAGCAGGAGTGATCTCATTTCTCAAAGTTCCTGGCTCTAAAAGCCCGTTGTCCTCATGATCCACTGTTCCTACAGGGGTATAAATTTGTCTGGAAGCAGAACTTATTCGCAAGAAATTATGAAGGTATATACAAGTCATAATAACACTTTGGGCTATCTAAGGCTGTAGTAATATAGGCTTTCTTAGTATCCGGAATAAGGAAGAAAGTATTCCGAACGCATTTTCCACAATCCGCCGTGCTCTTGAAAGTTTGTAGTTAAAAATTCTTTTCATTGACTGCCGTGGTTTTTGTCCACTATACGGCTTCATGATATGATTGTCGTCTGCGACAATAACATAGGGTACTTTCTTCTGCCTACCTAGGAGGGTACGATCGTCCGTAAAAACGATGGTACCATTACTCATTCTTAAAAAAAGATGTATTTCGAAAAACGCCACCATCTGAAATTCGACCTTGGCAGCCGACATCAGCATACAAAAAACAATAGTCAGCATCCACTAGACCAAAAAGAACAATACTGAAAAATATCTTATAACTGAAAAAATTGCTTCCATAATTAACTGGGCTTTGGATTGCGCAATGTTTGCTATCCATTGCGCCGAGACAATGAGCAAAGTTCCATTTCCTCTCATATTCCTCTGCTACAAGTAACCACTCTTGTTTTGTCTGTGGCATCTGCAAAAAAGTAAGTAGAAACTAATAACAGGTAGTAATAATTATAACAAATATTTTGAATTTCACTTATCAACTTGACATTGTTCTCAACTTTTTACGATTATCATCGTGTACCTCCCTATTCCTACATCCATTCTTTCATTTTTTATTTTACTTGCTTCGCTATTGTTTATACCAATCTTTTGTCGTCGCTTTGTTTTAGGAGAAATTTAAGGAGTATTTGGAAGAACAGAGGGTTGCGGGCATAGATACAAACGAAGGTACAGCGAACACTTGCGAAGAAATTAGTAGTCAAGATGTCGATCACCAAACAACGCAAGGCAATAAACTACCACCCACACCAAACAAACGCAAGAAGATATTTGCTTCAACTCAAATAAATCAGAGAAAAAGGGCCGAAGATCCTCGTATAGGAGAGACATATAATCCACTACAAACTGCTTTATCTAAAACTAGAGACGAGTTTGACGCCTATGGAGAGTACATAGTGAACGTGCTTTTGTTACAAAAGAATTTTCCGACACGATTTTCAGAGCAGAAAGCGGGTGTTTCGAACATTCTAGACCAAGTTCAACCAACAGAGACTACAGTTGATTACCGATTCCTTCAACTCAACAAGTTCATGCCCATGAGCAGATGCAAAGCAACTTCCATCAGACATCTACATCCCTCCTTCAAGCTCCCAGTAAGAGCTACACATACTTCAGGAACAATGTTTGATATCATTTGCTTGGAGACTTTAAATAAAAAAAACTGAGGCTGGTGTAGGAATCGCCAGTTGCTAGGTATCTGAGCGTAAGTGCCAACCGCTCAGCAACTGGTATAGCTTTCCGAAATTTGTTGTCAGCATTTGATATTTTCGGTCCTACCAAATTTATCAGATATTCAAAATCTGATGCGGACATACGGCAAAATACCTTGAAATGTATGTTTTCAACATCCAAGTCATCCATCAAATCACTCCCACTATATCTTTTTCTGCTTCTGAAAACTGTGGTCATCCACCACCTGCGATTTCTTGGGACTTTGTAGCGTCTTCTTCTGTCCTCTTCCTCAGCTAAAAGGCGCATCACAAGGAACCTGGCACTTGCTATAACCACTTCGTCCATTTTTAAACTAGGAAACTGGCACTGGTCACGACTAAGAGTATGGTGCAGATCCTCACGAGCCAAAGCCTGGCATCGACTGGAGTAGTGTGGACGAAGATAGAAGCAGCACGAGCGCAAGTCAGACAAGTTTGACAAGTCTCCCGCCAGACGAGTACGATGAGCACAAGTCTGGCCAGCACGAATAGTGTGGACGCACCTTAAGAGTGCTGGTGCTCTGCGGTGATGGAGCTTTTCCTAGAGTTACGCATATGCTCGTAGTTGATAGCGGAGGGTGAATGATGCATAATGAGGATATGTAGTTGCCAATACATGCGCCTGCCACATCAAGAAAACCTGTAAGATGGTGGATAATCGTAGTTAAGGCATAGGCATACACTACTAGACTGAAAATACTGTAAGTAGGAGAATAAAGCTGAAGTGACGCCAATCTGCATTGTTGTCAAATTTATCCAAGACAGTAGTTCTTTTTGGGCGATCCCCCACCCCAACATCACAATTTCCCTCAAAATAAATAAATAAAGGTTGTACCTTCCTCTCCAGCAGCTCAGCACAGACTCAGTCTTTTTTTGCCGCCAATTCACAAGTGGGAGAGAAGAGAGGGGAAGTGGGATAGGGGGAGTCCAACAGCGCTCTCTGGTGGTGGTGTTGTGAACTTGGGATCCAAAATTTGAAATACCCACCATCTTTTGGATTTCCCCCCTTTTTTGAAATTCCAATCATTTTAATTTAATTAATTTGCATATCAATTTTCAAAATTTACATATTAATTTAATTATAATATTCTCACGTCTACAACCCAGGGGCCTCACCCAAAAAGAGCTACTGTCTTGGATAAATTTGACAACATTGCAGACTGACGTCACTTCAGCTTTATTCTCCTACTGACAGTATTTTCAGTCTCGTAATGTATGTCTGTGGCTGAACTACGATTATCCACCATCTTACAGATTTTCCATAGATGATAATTTCAATTACAAAAAATTCTAAAAATCTAACTCAACGCAAAAAAAGCCCAGGAAATTGACTTCTACTGAAGTGAGTGTACTGAATTTAAAAGTGTTAAGTGATTATGTTCTCTCTTTACCTGGAGATGTAATGCCAACACTCGTTATGATAATAAATTGGTGCTGGCCAGTGTGGCCAAGCGGTTCTAGGCGCTTCAGTTTGGAACCGCGAGGCCACTACGGTCACAGGTTCCAATCCTGCCTCGGGCATGGATGTGTGTGGTGTCCTTAGGTTAGTTAGGTTTAAGTAGTTCTAATTTCTAGGGGACTGATGACCTCAGATGTTAAGTCCCATAGTGCTCAGAGCCATTTGAACCAATAAATTGGTAAGTTCTTGATTTCATAGTCTTTTCCTGCCAGATTACTTTATCCTCTCTTCCTTGTCAGGTCTCAATTTCTCAGTGTACTGAAATACTGGCTCATTGATTTCATTCGTAATTCATTCTTGAAGTGTACGCGAGCTAGTGTACAGTGTGTGTGTATGGTGCAGTGCTTCTCGCAACTGAAGATTCTGCAAGATCCCAAGATCCCCCTTGGCTCGGCCTCTGATCTATGTTCCCCAATGTACACTCCTGGAAATTGAAATAAGAACACCGTGAATTCATTGTCCCAGGAAGGGGAAACTTTATTGACACATTCCTGGGGTCAGATACATCACATGATCACACTGACAGAACCACAGGCACATAGACACAGGCAACAGAGCATGCACAATGTAGCACTAGTACAGTGTATATCCACCTTTCGCAGCAATGCAGGCTGCTATTCTCCCATGGAGACGATCGTAGAGATGCTGGATGTAGTCCTGTGGAACGGCTTGCCATGCCATTTCCACCTGGCGCCTCAGTTGGACCAGCGTTCGTGCTGGACGTGCAGACCGCGTGAGACGACGCTTCATCCAGTCCCAAACATGCTCAATGGGGGACAGATCCGGAGATCTTGCTGGCCAGGGTAGTTGACTTACACCTTCTAGAGCACGTTGGGTGGCACGGGATACATGCGGACGTGCATTGTCCTGTTGGAACAGCAAGTTCCCTTGCCGGTCTAGGAATGGTAGAACGATGGGTTCGATGATGGTTTGGATGTACCGTGCACTATTCAGTGTCCCCTCGACGATCACCAGTGGTGTACGGCCAGTGTAGGAGATCGCTCCCCACACCATGATGCCGGTGTTGGCCCTGTGTGCCTCGGTCGTATGCAGTCCTGATTGTGGCGCTCACCTGCATGGCGCCTAACACGCATACGACCATCGTTGCCACCAAGGCAGAAGCGACTCTCATCGCTGAAGACGACACGTCTCCATTCGTCCCTCCATTCACGCCTGTCGCGACACCACTGGAGGCGGGCTGCACGATGTTGGGGCGTGAGCGGAAGACGGCCTAACGGTGTGCGGGACCGTAGCCCAGCTTCATGGAGACGGTTGCGAATGGTCCTCGCCGATACCCCAGGAGCAACAGTGTCCTTAATTTGCTGGGAAGTGGCGGTGCGGTCCCCTACGGCACTGCGTAGGATCCTACGGTCTTGGCGTGCATCCGTGCGTCGCTGCGGTCCGGTCCCAGGTCGACGGGCACGTGCACCTTCCGCCGACCACTGGCGACAACATCGATGTACTGTGGAGACCTCACGCCCCACGTGTTGAGCAATTCGGCGGTACGTCCACCCGGCCTCCCGCATGCCCACTATACGCCCTCGCTCAAAGTCCGTCAACTGCACATACGGTTCACGTCCACGCTGTCGCGGCATGCTACCAGTGTTAAAGACTGCGATGGAGCTCCGTATGCCACGGCAAACTGGCTGACACTGACGGCGGCGGTGCACAAATGCTGCGCAGCTAGCGCCATTCGACGGCCAACACCGCGGTTCCTGGTGTGTCCGCTGTGCCGTGCGTGTGATCATTGCTTGTACAGCCCTCTCGCAGTGTCCGGAGCAAGTATGGTGGGTCTGACACACCGGTGTCAATGTCTTCTTTTTTCCATTTCCAGGAGTGTATTATTCTGTGGTTTGAACTGCTCTGTTACTCAAATACCATTTAGTATGGTTATTTTAATGCTGTTAGAGTGTGTTGCTAATCTGTAACAGTTGGAGACCCTGACATGATGTACAATGGCACAGGCATTATATTGACCCACATTTGCGTTCTGTATCGTGCCGCATTGGAAGAAGCATAGCCTCGTCAACCATGCAGTGCATCTTGTGTGCTCCATGCCAGCCTCACCGCGCATCTATAGCGTAGTTATTCTGCAGTATTACTGTGATGGTAGATCAAGTTGCTGTGTCAGCTCCACTTGCTGGTCAGATGAAAAACCGCCACGCAGTAAAACCACCACCATTCTGGCACCAAAGTCCTATTCTATAGTTTGCGCAGTCGGAAAGCCAACTTGCCCTAGCGCAAGTCACTGTGGCCCATACAAAATATTGTAAGCTGCGGCAGCACTCAGCGAAGAAGTGGAACTGGAAGTGCTGTATACTCAATTGTCAACAGCAAAAGTGGATATCCAGCGATTAATTGCACAACTTTCTTCACATTCTGATGCGAAGAGACTGGAAAAACTACTTTGTACTGAAGAGTTGGGTGACTGCATGCCAACGCCAATTACATAGGTGGGCAAGCAACGCAGAAAGCGACGACATTCTGTGAAGTATTTGGCTAACACACCTACCATGTGACATGCTTAAGATTTGAACTGCATGCTCCGGCGACCTAGATGCACTAGCGCAAGCTGATGATAGAATATCTGTCATGTATCGCTCTGTGTGTGTTACGGCACTTAGCCCACAACAACAGACAGACCGCAACTTTGCTGCGTTAAAAGCTCAGATTACCAAACTTACCATACCACTGCAAACTCAAACCAACACTTGCTGAATTCATCACTATCGTTCGGTTGTGAAACGCATCTGCTAGTAGTGGGCCAACAAGGATATCACCCCACTCTGCATTGTTGCCAAATTTATTCAAGATGACGATGATAGATATTGCAATGTCGCAATGACGGCAAGGTGGGAAGTTCAAATATTGGCGGGAAAACAGGTCAATTGGGCTACCTCCACTAACACAACCCCTTCCCTCACCTCCCCCATCCATTCCCCTCACCTCGCCAAGAAAATGGCGGGAAAATTTTGGTGGGAAGAAAGATCACTTGCCCTACCTCCACTAACCTAAGTCATCCAAACACCACCTCTTCCTTGGAGTTTGCAGGAAGAGGTCTGTCTGTGCTGGGCTGCTGGATAGGATGGACATACATCTTTATTTTGAATGCATTGTTTGTTTAAACAATTTGCACTGTTAAAAGGCACTAGCTCTCTCCTGTGTTCACCACGACGTCTGGAGTCCAACAGATCTAGTACACTATAGCACCACCAGAGAGTGCTGTCGTCTCCCCTCCCCCTCTCCACTTCCCATAACGCAAGCCAAGATGTCAGTGGGGGGAAAAGATGGGAAAAAACTCACTCTGTGTCCAACTGCTGGAGAGAAAGGAGTGTAATTTATGTATTTTCAGTAAAAATTGGAACAAGTTATGTAAGGATGGGATTCACATAGTTCATTTATTACGCTGATACAAAACACTCACCCTGACGCGCTTGGGATCACAATAAATAGCCTACAGACCTACCAAATGCTCGTAAATTACCGAAATAATGCAGTACACTCACATACAGACAAGCAAACAACTCGTAAATTGTCAAAATAATGCATGTAAACGCTCTGCAATCGAGCTCACTAATTATTAACTGTCGAAATAATGTATCGCACAGCCCACAGAGATGTTCACAAGATAATGCAGTATACTGCTGTACAGACGTTCACTACGCGTAAAATTGTCGAAATAATGCATGTATAATGGTCTGCAAACACGCTCACAACGCTTAAATAGCCGAAATAATGCAGTGCACAAACACTCATTGCATATAAAAACGCTTTCGATCTATCATAAAGAAATTCCCCCACAACATATCAGATAACTGCTCCCTACACAGGTCCAAGACGTGCATGTGAGATGTCTCCGGCTGTGCACGTTTACCTAACCATCGTGGCTGACGCATCGCCTTTGTACCAGTGGGCCCAGCGAGGTTTGCCTAGCAGCTCACCCTCTCAGGCACAGCTAAAAGGCTGTTAACGTTATACTTACGTCTCATATCAATATAAATAACAGCCAAGTCTCCCTCGAGATGCACTACAGAAATCACTTGTGATGCTTTCAGAAACTGCTTATGAAAATATCCCATAATAACACAGGATGCATTCTTCCTATCGATCCTAATGGGACAGCCCATGCTTCACATATCAACCCTTCCCAGAAATCGTAAAGTGTCGCAGAAATACTCAAAGGTCAATTTTGTTGTTGTAGGAGCTTTCATGATGTCTCAGCTTATCTGCATCGAAATTCTTGTACTAACAGGATCTGTCTACGAAAATAGCTCGGAATAACATAGAATGCATTCTTTCTGCTGGTCCTAACAAGGCACCCAGTCCATCACCAGTTACCCCTCCCAGAAATCGTAACGTCCTGCTTTCAACATATGTCTCAGAAACGGTAAACTTTAGCTCATGTTCTCACCGCTAAAATCCTTCATCATGTCTGTGCAAGCTTGCGAAAACATCACTAATCATAAAAGCATTCTTCTTGTTCGGAAACAGAGCACTGTCTAAGCACAGAATGGAAAGTCAGAACAATTACGCAACAGACGAGAAAAATGGCTGGAATTTTCGGTGTCCTATACCTGCTGGTCTGGAGATGTCCTAAAGACACAATGGCAGATGAGGGATGCTGTCCCTCATCCGCCATTCGTCTGCTTCAACAGGTCTTTGAACACTTGAACAAACAAGATGTCATTATACTCTGAGAACTTTCTCTTGTTCGAACCAGACTGTAGAGGCTCCTACATCCCTGCACAAAGAATGTCTTGTGAATGAATGGAGCATTCTGATTGGCTCTTACTGAATTTACCGCCAAACCACTGATGTTGCCAGTGTGGAAGCACTGTCCACCATTTTCTGCAGACGCATTTATTTTGCATAGACCGCCATATTACACTGACAGCTAAACCCTGCAAAAGTGATCTATAGATCATGAAATACAAAAAGACACTTCCTCAATTACACAGCTCTTCCACTGACGACAAAAGCTTGAATATTTCCTCTTGAATCCGATCTCCAATCCCACTATATGTCACCACATACCATATCGATGTAGTAAATACACAATTCATCCTGCGCATTCAAAATGATCACTTCTGTATCCTGCATATAGCTATCGACCACCAGACACTCATACATATACCAAGAAAACAGGTGGCATAAGTACGTGCACTGTATATACACTCCTTGAAGCACTAGATGTTTGCCACATCTATCGCCGCCATCTTGGATCCGCCATCTTGAATAAACTTGGCGACAATGCAGAGTGGGGTGATCCCCTTGTTGCCCCCTTACTGCCACTCACCTTCTGTGTGAAGGTACGTTGGTACCACCACCGATTTGGGCTCGAGTCACTGAAGTGTAGCCCACCTTTTGAGCAGGGAAACATGACAGGAGCTCAGTGACGACCAGTGGCGGATTTACCAGTAGGCTGCAATCTAGAGTGGCAAATCTTAGGTGTGGAAAATTTGGGGCCAAAATTTTTTTTTATGTCTTACAGACCTGTAGATATTGAGACACGTATCATGCGTGCCTTTCAGTCGGGGTGACATGCCAGTTACTGACCTACTGCTTGCCAAACTGGGAATGTGTGATTCGCAAATAAAAGAGTTCGAATCAGATTCTGACGCTAATACTGAAGACAAAGTGTTGCTTTATTCATTAGTGAAAAAAAATTCAAATAATCAAATAAATATCTTTTCTTTAAAAGTTAATAATGTCGTGTGACGAGGGCCTCCCGTCGGGTAGACCGTTCGCCTGACGCCGCTTCGGCGACTTGCGCGTCGATGGGGATGAATGATGATGATCAGGACAACACAACACCCAGTCCCTGAGTGGAGAAAATCTCCGACCCAGCCGGGAATCGAACCCGGGCCCTTAGAATTGACAGTCTGTCGCGCTGACCACTCAGCTACTGGGACTGGACTCTTTAAAAGTAAAAGACGTGAATAATTACAAACTATGGCTAAGATGAGTGATGAATATTTTAGAAATTACTTGAAAAAACAACGCAGTTTTCTGAAGTACATGGAATCATAACACACCATTGACTCAAGTGGACAGATGACAGCATAGGAACTGATTGCAACTAACAAATACTGTCAGTATTCTTGACATCCATTTTTGTCTATTTAAGGAATTATAAAATGTAACACTCATGTATCTAAGCATTGTATTATCCGTCCCATGACGCAAAAGGTATATAAAGATCTTGCGTTCACTCACTGTCTCTTTTCTCCTGCCATTGTGAAAAGCAAAGTGTTAACCCACTGCATGACACGATGGTCTGTGTAGTCAGTAGCTGAGAACAATTCACATGACAGGAATGTGGAAGCTAACCAGGTGTGCCTTGTGAGAGGCACGTCGTTCGAAATATATTGTCATGAATGTAGGTTTGTCTTTGTTGGCAATACATTTCAATGTAACAACACTTTCAGGATACTCTTACTTCCGAAATAATACCGACCATTCCTTTGTTTGTACAGATTGTGGTATAATTAGTCTAATGCTGATACTGTGATGCAACCACTGAAAAGGTTGTTCTCGTCATGACAAGCCAATTGAAACACTGCATTCATCGGGGTTTGTCGACTGTTTCTAGATTGCAGTGGAAAAGTGATGTCCACAAACATGTAGTATAATGTCTCTTACTACACCATATCCAAGTAATCCAGTTAAACTTGTATCCTTCTGATTTTTTACCAGGAGCACAAAGGGATCACATCTATGGACATTACCCCTTCCCGAATTTTTGTAACAGGGCGTACAGAAACGCCATCACAATGGGCAGCACGTAGTTAACCTTGCTATTTGATGACATGACTTTATAATATTCCTTACTTCCTTATTTATTACCCTCATGACGAATCGTTTGTCCATTCTTGTGATTTGAAAACATTGTGGAGGTAGAAGAAATAATCCCAATGGCAGATATCTCACCAGTCATTGAACTGTGCATTGTTCTTGACAAACGAAAAAAACAAAACATAAAAGCTACGCAGACGAAAATAACTGAAAAATATAATGTACTAACGAGAAAGATGGAGCGCTTACATGGTGAAAAACGGAACACTACTCAGTGACAACAAAATTCAGCATACGTACGGCTGTATTTTTTGGATGGCCAATACTGCTACTGTCCATATGCGCAGTGGCGAAGGAAGCAATGGCAGGACTGCTTTCCCACTCCCAGCCTCCTACTACTGAAATCCTCGCGTGGCACGCAGCACAAGAAACTGTGCCACAACCACAACGCCGCGTAACCAGCCGCTGTCACGTCTCGCATCCCCATTGCGTCACGTCCCAATTTGAGCAGACCCATTTGAAACAGTGAACGTAAAAAACTTCGCACTGTCCTGCGCCGCGCCTATACACTATGCGCGCCTCAATTTGCGTCTACGACTGCAGTACTGGGTTCTGGAGAGAGATATATATATAAAGCGTCGATACAAATGGGAAAGTCCCGTCTGGTATTTACTTCAAAAACAAAAGAAAACTGTCTCGGTTAGTTGTGACCTGAAATTTTATCTGGCCACCATAACTTCACGATTCATGTGGTGGTTGCTGGGATCTACCTTGCCACCACATTAAAGCTGTGGAGAGGAGAGTAGAGGCAAGGGAAAGGCAACCTCTGCTGCTTGCAACAGAGCTAGCACCATTACCCTTAGACTTTGCGTCTACGGGTGGCTTAACGTTGGTAGCGCTCGGAGATAATAAATATCGTCGGGGCAGAAACAATACCGCATAAGTAGCAAAATAAGAATTTTATACGAGAGACAAAAAACTGTCTAAAATGCCTAATACATTTCACAGCGGCGCTAAATTTGCATCGTAGCACTACAAGGAAATATTGGATCAAATAAAAATGTGAAACAAAAAAATACGTTTTAGAAAGCTTAATTACGGCACATACGCAGAATTGTCTCGGTATTTATGCCATGATCTGTTACTTACGCTGTATTTGTTTTTGTCAGTCTCCCGGCACGACTTGACACATTTACGTCGGTATTTGGTGCTGAGAAAGCCAGTAAGAACACGTTTTGGAGCATTAAACATTTTTTATTGAAAAATTTCATAGAAACATTTTAAATATATATACTGTTTACATAGTTCTGATAATGTCTGCACATTTCTTCAAGAAAAATCCTAAACCTCACTCATAGCAGCAACAGGGAATTACACTGCACTGATACTCGTCACACAGTTACCTCCGCGATAATTTTCATTCATATGTAATGCTGTCATAATAACCAGGACAATCTTTAGGACGAACAGATTTAAGTTCTTGTAAATGATCCCATTTGGATTTCTTGATTTTCAGTCTTTCCTTGTATAGTTTCGGGAAGCAAACATCTCCAAGAAGTTTTCCTCGGACGCCTCGGTAATTCTTACCACACCTCATTGAAGGAGCACTTGTAGTGAATAATACTATTTGGGCGGTAGTGTAGCGCCCTTAGATCGGTAACTGTTGGCTCATTTTTTAAAGCTCTACCAGTCTTAATGAAGTCGTACAACCGCAAACTTTTCTCTGTGTAGTTGATGAAAAAGGAATAATCTAGGTAATGGGCTTCGTATGGCTGTGGCTTTTTTCTCGCTTCTTTAGATATCATAGCGTATTGGCTAGGAAGTGTAACTTCACGTCCTTTAAGCTTGCACTCAATGGAACTGTGGACTGAGTCACATTCCATCTCAGTATGGCCTTCCTCCAAAAACTTTTGTGTAATCAATACTCCAGTATCTATTGCTAATCTTAAAAGAGCATTTGATAATATCACATTTCTGTTCTGATATGTGCAGCCTTCAGAATACAGAATTACTTGAACGGGAGTTCCCTTCATCGTTCTGGGTAGGGTGTCCACGATGCATGAGGAAAAACATGATGCAAACAAATCATCTTGCGTTTCATCGATCCAGTAACATACTGCATCACGACTTTCTAAATTATACATTGTAAAGTTATGAACAGCCAACTTTGTTTCATAATAACTGCACTTGCACTTAAAATGGAGCTACTTTCATGGTCTGTAAGTCCATTGCCTGCTCTTTCCGTTCTGTGTCTTGCTTCCACACGTCTTCACTCAAGTAACTACAAGTCGCACTGGTCTTTCTAGGGGGAAAATAAGCTAATATTACCATGTTCTAAAATCAACCTAAAGGTAGCCCGACTTAATGGTGAAACCTTCTCCGCATGACATTTTCCACAGAGTCCGTACAGCTGTTGTTTGGATTGTAGAATAGGCTCAAGATAGAACTTCGAGGAGGTTTTCCTGCAGTAATGAGACGGAAGTTTCAGAAGAAAGTCCAGGAATTCTTTCATCAAGGTTCTCTCATCTTTCTTCTTCGTCTGTTTGATTCGAGGTCCTGACGACTCTATCAGGACTCATCCCATGTGTGGATTTACCCAGCCAATATCGGACAGTCCATCCTTTCATCCCAAGAGTATTGAGAAACATCTTTTTATATACTTTATGTCTCCCCAGCTCATTTTTCATATGATAAATGAGCGTCCCTTTCCCCCTGGATTCGCCAGTGTTCTTCCCTGGACGTTTGGTTGGAATTACGTCCACAAGGTTGAAAACGTAAATCTTTCTCTGATCCCATGACATCGTTTCCCAAAATGTGTTAAATATTGCCTGCCTATCATCAGCAGAAAACTCATGACACTTCCTTTGAACGGATTTCTGGCATATCTTCGAAGTACATGTTGGACCTAATTTTCGTGCCTCTCTTGGAGTCTCATGAGTGATTTTACCAATTCTACTTCTTTAGTATCCAATATACGCCTTCCCACGCATTGTCAGAATTTTATTGGCATTTTTCTTCCAATCTTCAGGATGTGGTTCAGACTTCCTTTTCCTGTCACTGCTTACGTCACCATAAAATTCTTGGCGTTCACTGTCAGCATCATTACTGCTCCCGTGATCTTCCGATAATTTATCCAGAGTGTTTGGGAAACAATGAGCTCCATCACATAACAATGAGTGTGAAGTACTGTCGTCTCTAGTGGAAACTGTGACTGTGGTTTCATTTTGAGCATTGTTGGATACAGCCACTGATGTTTATAGATGGAAAAATACTTATAAATTAATTTAAGCAGACAAAGATGAAACCCAAATTCATGTATTTATGAGAACGACGGCATGAGTAATACTATTAACAATTTAATCGCAAGAAAATTTACCTGCGTCATTAGATGTTGCAGGAACAGTAACCAAGAACCCCATATACGAAATTAATTCTTCTTCGGTAAATGTAACTTCAGCGTTACGACTTTTCTCGCCTGTTGTTTGTTCTGCATTTGTGGGAGATCCTATAAGAAAGTGTACAGTCTAGAAATCTTTGGCAGAAATGAATAAAGCACAGAACGAGTGAGGTGGGCGCGTTCTGATTTAATCACAATAAGACATTTGCGGTGCTACTTTCGTTCAATGGTGAATAATAAACAATTTTCTTACCGCTGTCAGTCCCTCTCAGGAACGATTCTCCGCTTTCATAAGGTGATTTCAGCTGAGAAACAATTTCTTCTTCAGTAAAAAGATCGTCATCTATATCGCTGTCCATTATCACGAATGAAGCTACAGGCATGGATCCACTTTCGAGCACTGTTAAGTACGTAACGAGGCAGTAACAATGAATGTGCTGTGGCTGCGCGCGCTTTTGTATTTACGCGGTACTATTAACAGTATCCATAGATTGTAGATACATGGTATTTAATTCTCTACAGTTCCGCGTAATTGCCATCTATTTATTTGCTGTGTTACATACACGGTATTGTTTTAGATAATTTTTTGGTGGATTGTTTCTTCACCGACGATATCTTTCAACTAGAGCCGACTTTCTCTGCTTGTGCTGGCACAAGCACAATCGTCAAGTTATCATGGCCAAATAATTCGTTGGAATATATGTCTGGCACATATTCCTGGTTGTGCGCTGTAATTTTTCAGTTTTGCAGATTGTATGAATAGTTTAATAACATCGCCGGTGCGTACAAACTTACAGCAGACATGTAGTCGTAATGTATTACAGTAAATCATCCATAACTAATCAGTAACACTTACTTCAACTTGATAAATAGCGGTTCCTGAAGTTATGAAAAGAAATTTCTATTTTTTGTTACATCATACTTAAATTTCTTGTATTTACATTAGGTAATTATTCAATGCCCGAAATTTGAACAAAGGGTACTGTTAATTACGTACGAGAAATAAAGCTCCCAATGCAATCTTTTTTATTTCAGTTCTCGGATAGAAAAACTGTTTGAATGGGCCACGGGAGAATGCGGCTTGGTGGCGCTGAGTATAAAGAGAAGGCCAAAATGGAAAAAGAACAAGAAGAGATTTTCTGTAAACGGATTTGAACTCTGTGGCCCAACAGCAGCAGTCATCTGTTGAACAATCTACATTAAAATAAAAAGAAAACAAAGTAGAGGAATCATTAATAAGCATTGCAACTGAAGATGCATATCAGAATCAGGGCTTAGGTAAGGAACAAGTGCAAACAACAGTACAACGCACGGAACGTTCATACAACAGTAAATTTAAACAAAGACTCAGATTTATAGCAAATCAATGCTACCTTAAGGGAGAAAAAATGGACTTAGGGAGATTACTGCAGGATACGGCTACCATAAAAACAAATCTTGTGACTTTCTCTAAAGGTGAAACAATATATGTTGATCTGCGTCCTTATTTGTCGGTGAGCATCGTCCAAAGAAACATGAAAAATAATGAAGTGCATGACCGAAATTCGCTGCTTTAGTCTGAAAGTAAAAGGTCTGTATATTGCGGGCCTGTTTGGCATTCAGTCCACTGGGGAATAAGATTAAATTTGAGAACGAAGGAATTATTGACTAGAAAAATGCAGAACACCGAGTAGCTCAGCATGAAAACTCTGCACGACATAAATCTAGCGTCCATAGTTTGAAAGTTTGAAGTGAGATTGATGACTGACTGGACAATTTACTACATCTCCAGACTGATGAAGAAAGTACTTATTGGAGAAATATTCTGAAGGATGCTGCCGCAGTGAAGCGATTGTGTTCAAGAGGCCTCGCTTTCGGCGTAAAAAAAGTGAAAAGTTCGATGATCTACAAAGCCGATATTGTTGATCATTTTGAAACGGGTTGCTGAAGTCGATCCTTTTTGAGCCAATCACATTGAACGATCTGGGTACCAGGGATATGGAAGTAACAGTTACTTATAAAAGACCTTTTGCGATGAGTTTATTTTCTTGATGGGTCACAATGTCTTAACACATATTGGAGACGAGATAAGAAGACCGAAATATTTTATCTTAATCAGCGATTCAACACCAGATATGGCACGTGTACACCAACTTACAGTCGTCATTTGATATGTTTTGGAAACAAATGAACCCTGTGAAAGATTTCTCAGGGTTTTTGGCCTGAGTGAGACATAAAGCTGAAGACAGGTTTCCTGCCATTAATTCGGAGCTCGAAACACTGGACATAAATATTGAAGACTGTCGTGAACAATCATATGATAATGCCCCGAAACCTGTCTGGTGTGTACAATGGCTTACAGACTAAAATTCAAAGCCAAGCACCATTTTCCTTTTTTCGTTGCTTTCTCTGCCCACTCGTTAAATTTAATGGCAACTACGGCTGCTGAATCTTGCACAGAAGCTTGTTGCTTCGTGCCGCCTCTAATTAGTGGCAAAAGTAATTTCAGCTATATACGCTTAGTAAAAACTATTCAACACAAATAGTGTACTGAAACTTTATATTTCTCGGTGACATATAAAAATTCCAAGAACCACTGTGTAAAGGAATGAAACCATGTTATCTCTCTCTTGTCATTGTCTTTTTAATGTTAATGTAGTGCTGTCATATATAGCCATGGCTTGAGAGAGTGGCTGTTATATAAAATAAATTGTTGATGGTGTACAGCAACCAGCCACAAACTGGTTTTAAATTACTAGTACCATTACCGGTGTCGTACTTTTTACAATTCATCAGACGGCTTTTTGTATTGATTAAAACAATTCGAGACCGATAACGGTACTGTTTGAATAGAGTAACCTGAAACCAATTTGTGTCTGGTTGCTGTAAACCATTAATAATTTACTTTTTGATATTGTTGCGTAGCTCTCTACTTGTCTTCCGCTCGTGGCTCCGTTCGCCATCCGATGTATAGAGGCTTGCTGCCTTTTCATGTAAGTTCTATTACTGTAAAATAATGATTACGTAAAGCATATATCTGAAGTGCAAGTTCCATTATTAAATGGAGGAAGAGAAGTTCATAATAATAAAAGGCATTAATTCTTGCTTTTCCAACTACTGTTTAGAGAGATATTTTCTCAATTTTCGTAATAAAATCGCTCAAGTCATAAAAAAGCACAGGTAGGGCTAAGTTTAAATTTTCGGCCGTTAGCGGACCGTTTCAGATTGTATGGTATTATATATGTAATACTTGTACAATTTTGTAATTTTTATGTATTTTCTTTTTCATGTACAATCAGTCTCGAGGACAAACGGAAAGTAGTACTTCAGCTGACGATTGATGGGTTTCCAGGAATTGACGAGGCTTGGCTGTAAAATGTGAGGAGATCGAGATTGGAATTCCATATTTCAACGCACTGTATTTCAGAGAGTGAAGACAGATGATTTTAATTTCATGTTAATAGTGGATAAATATGTTGAATAATTGGTTAATAAGTTCTGAAATACGATGCGTGAACAAGATGGAGAACGGTGACTGCAGTTTGTTTCACCAACATGGCAACTAAATGTAAGATGCAGGAGATTAAAAGTTTAATTCAAAGCCATTTTCGTGTGTTGACATTTCATATTGTATCAGTGTTACATAATTGCGTGTGAGGTACCGGGATAATTATAAATCGCTGCCATGGTAAAATAGTTCGCAGAACAGCAGATCGCGAATACACTTGCAAAATTTTCTGAACAGTTCAAATCTCAGCTCTATGAGCTAAGACAATAATTTGTTCAATTTAAACAAGACTAAGAAAAATTACCTGAAAAGATAACACAGATTGGAACTGATTTGCACGATGTGCAGTCAGTCCAGTCAACTTTATAGAAAACAGTCAAATTTCAGAAGAAGTTCAGTACTTGTCACTACACAGTGCAGAACACATTCAGACCCCATTTCGTTAACCAAGAACAGAAAATAATTATGGAATTTAATCAGTGGTTAGCACAAAAGGATGTACAGATCACGGAAAAATTAAAGAATGAATTACCATTGGTAATACAGCGGGCAGGTCTCAAGCAGCATCTGGTTCTATTTGATGAAGTAGAGAACTTTAATTCTGAATTTCAACAAATGTCAGATAAAGTAAAAGAGTTACACTGGGCGATGCAGGAGAGTAAAAGTTTAAATCAAGCGGATAAAGTAATGCAACAGACTACAAATATATCGGTAAAGGAAAGTTTCATCAAGCACAGAAAACTGCCATCTTCATTCAATGTCCAACTTGAAAAAGCTTTTTTAGACAAGTACTGGTCAACAGGCATGCAAGAAAGACTTAGGAAGGAAGGGTACAACCCCAAACCACACAATTGTAAAAACGCTTCTCTCAAGAAGTACTCCTAAAAGTACATAAATAAGACAAAATACTGCAGCTAGCCTAAGTCACATGAAAATGTAATAGGAATTTTAGAACAGTGACTCCGTTTGAATATTCACGATAAACTGATCAGTGTACAGGATGCCGACCTAAAAAACTTTCTATCAGTAATAGATTCAATTGAACTGACGCAGGAAGACATCAAAACATCACGGGATGAATGGCAATGGATATTTTTCGAACTATAACTATAATCGTAATCAATCCTACAACAATAATAGAGGCGTAGGAGTGAGAATAACTTTTAAAAAATGGTTCAAATGGATCTGAGCACTATGGGACTTAACATCTGAGGTCATGAGTCCCCTATAACTTAGAACTATTTAAACCCAACTAACCTAAGGACATCACACATGCATGCCCGAGGCAGGATTCGAACCTGCGACCGTAGCGGTCGCGCGGTTCCGGACTGAAGCGCCTAGAACCCCTCGGCCACCACGGCCGGCGAGAATAACTTCCAGCAGGGATACAACCGAAGTACAAATCAGAATGCGAAGTATAATCGTAATTTCAATTGAAATTGTACTGGCGTAATAAACAACCAGGTCGCTGGCAACAAAACGATGGGCCACCTCCTGGAATAAATCGATATCACAGTGACGTACGAAGTAATCAAGCACATCACAACCACGCTAGTTCGACACCCCAGCAGATACATGATCTTCAGATAGTGGACGTATGACAGCAACCATATCCGAAAACACAACCAAAAACAAACTAACGGTAAGCTCACTGCACCCTCGAATGTTGGTCGCGGAGATGAATGGCGGCGACACAGGGTTAATGCAAACCGATCTGAAACGAATGAACTGCTCACATATAATGACGAAAAAAAGGTTAAGGAAGAAATGCGCACTGAAGTAAAGAAGTGTAATCCAACTCAAAAAGAGATAGTCCAAGCTGCAGTGAAAACAAGAATTTGTAATATTCCTGTTCCGGTAATCCTTGATACCGGTGTAGGTACAAAACTAATAAACGAGGGACTTGTATACAGATAGAAAACCGAAAACCAAATTCAAACGTAGTCAAAAAAATATCTACAAGCTGTCTCCTGTGTCTGGAGTTCTTCAGAGAAAGAGGTGCCAAACAAGATTTTTTGAATGGTAAATGAGTTTTGAGGCAAAAGGTTAATGAACTGGTTATCAATTTAATAAAAACAGAGCCAATCCATGGCTAATATTGTCAATAACTGGGAGTTAAACAAGTGAAACCTAACATTTTTCGGTTTAATGACCAGTATCTTGAATACCAAACCAATGAGTGTTACGAGAAAAATGATGCAAAAGATACCAACTTAGGTGATATTCATGATAAGGTGAGACACAGCACCAGACAGCTTCCGAACTTCTTGCGCGATATGTAAATGTATTTTCAAAAAAATCCAGCAATAGTCAAAGGATATATTTACAGCATGGATGTGGTGCCCCATCAAACTTACTCTCACTCGACCTATGGACGGGTATGAACCAACCAGTATGGTGTGAGGCGAGAGATAAATAGAATGTTAGGGTGGAACATACCAGAATTATCTCTTTCACCACTTAGCAATCCCCTACTTGCAGTAGCTAAACCTGATGGTAGCGCACTACTGGTTTCAGATGCTATAGAAATTAACCAAATCATCTGACAGTTTTGCGCATATTCAGAAAGCCTGAACGAACAAATGCTAAGCTTTCATGGTGTGAAGTACTTAACGAGCGTAGACCTAAAATCTTTGCAATGACAGGTTCAGCTTGCAGAAGAATCATGAAAGTACACAGCATTCATATTTGCAGGCCGAAGTTATCAATTTCCTGTGCTTCTATTTGGATTTAACGATAGCGTAGGTGTGTTTATCACGGTTCTCGATAGTGTCTTAGGACCACACCGGAGAGGAAAAGTAGTTGTATATTTGGATGGTTTACTGAGAGAGTGTTGAACGAGATAAAATAGAAGTAATTAGAGACCGCTCATATCCGAGTATAAGAAACAACTTAGGCGTTTTTGCGCCTCGCGTCATTGTTTAGGCGTATTGTGCCGAAACAGGCATTAAATGGCGAATTGTTTAGGCGTATTGTGCCGAAACAGGCATTAAATGGCGAATCGTTGTTAGATCTATTGTGGAAGAATGTTCTCTTGATTTGGACTCAAGAATGTGAAAGAGCGTTCGATGAAATAAAGAAGGCACTCATTCATGCAAACATTTTGCAGCATCCTGATATGGTGAAATACTTTTGCCTAATAATGGACTCACTCTTCATCGCTCAGGTGCACGACTGTTTTAAATGGAGAAAGAAAATGATGGTGGTGGTGGTGGTGTGTTGGGGCTTATGGGCGCTCAACATCGAGGTCATCAGCGCCCTGACACACATTAAAAGGAACGAATGTGGACAGACCTAAGAAAACTAAAGCACACACACAACGTAAGCAGGAAATGAAGGAAAATGCTACATAAGAAAGTAAAACCTACGGAAAGGGGAAACATAGCAACAAAAATGTCACAGGAAATTGTTATTGGCTGGCCACTTACATAAAATATGGGCGAGCTTGTCACACAGTGAGCAAATTAAAATCCTCTCCCTAAAATCTTTGTAAAAACATTTGACAGGGCACAGAACTTTAAAACTTTAACCACATTCGTCCGAGTGTTGCCTAAAAGAGACGGCAGGTCCGCTGGCAAGACAGCCGCGACCCGCTGGTCAGAAAATAAAACGCAATCCAATAAAACGTCGCGCACAGTGACCTGGACGCCACAAGCACCACACATTGGAGGGTCCTGTCGCCGGAGAAGGAAGCCATGCGTCGTAGGGCTGTGGCCTATTCGAAGCCGAGTGAGGAGAACCTCGTCCCGTCGATGGGGCTGAAAGGAAGTACACCACACACGCGTTGTGGGCTTGACTATACGGAGCTTATTGTCAGTCACTTCCAGCCACTCATCCTCCCACCGACGCATGACCCGTGAGCTCAACAGCGAGGTGAGTGCGTGCAAGGGGAATAGCACACTGAGATACTTGTGGATCGAGACACGCCTCCTTGGCTGCGAGATCTGTCCTTTCATTCCCAGCAATGCCGACATGCCCCGGAACCCAGCAAAAAGCTACAACCTTCCCCAGTCGCTGTAGTCGGAGGAGGGCATCCTGGATGGTCTGGACAATTTTGTCTGCTGACAGCGGCAAGGTAGAGCATTGTCTCAATGTCAGAGATTATACGAGGTGCATTCAATTCTAAGGCCTCCGATTTTTTTTTCTCTGGACTGGAAAGAGAGAGAAACATGCGCATTGTTTTAAAATGAGGCTGCGTTCATTGTCAATACATCCCAGAGATGGCAGCACCGTATGGCAGATGGAATTTTACCGCCAGCAGCGAGAATGAGAACTGTTTTAAATACTTAAAATGGCGACGTTTTCCTTACTTGAACAGCGTGCAATCATTCGTTTTCTGAATTTGCGTGGTGTGAAACCAATTGCAATTCATCGACAGTTGAAGGAGACATCTGGTGATGGAGTTATGGATGTGTCGAAAGTGCGTTCGTGGGTGCAACAGTTTAATAAAGGCAGAACATCGTGTGACAACAAACCGAAACAACCTCGGGCTCCCACAAGCCGGTCTGACGACATGATCGAGAAAGTGGAGAGAATTGTTTTGGGGAATCGCCGAATGACTGTTGAACAGATCGCCTCCAGAGTTGGCATTTCTGTGGGTTCTGTGCACACAGTCCTGCATGACGACCTGAAAATGCGAAAAGTGTCATCCAGGTGGGTGCCACGAATGCTGACGGACGACCACATGGCTGCCCATGTGGCATGTTGCCATGCAATGTTGACGCACAACGACAGCATGAATGGGACTTTCTTTTCGTCGGTTGTGACAATGGATGAGACGTGGATGCCATTTTTCAATCCAGAAACAAAGCGCCAGTCAGCTCAATGGAAGCACACAGATTCACCGCCACCAAAAAAATTTCGGGTAACCGCCAGTGCTGAAAAAATGATGGTGTCCATGTTCTGGGACAGCGACGGCGTAATCCTTACCCATTGAGTTCCAAAGGGCACTACGGTAACAGGTGCATCCTACGAAAATGTTTTGAAGAACAAATTCCTTCCTGCACTGCAACAAAAACGTCCGGGAAGGGCTGCGCGTGTGCTGTTTCACCAAGACAACGCACCCGCACATCGAGCTAACGTTACGCAACAGTTTCTTCGTGATAACAACTTTGAAGTGATTCCCCATGCTCTCTACTCACCTGACCTGGCTCCTAGTGACTTTTGGCTTTTTCCAACAATGAAAGACATTCTCCGTGGCCGCACATTCACTAGCTGTGCTGCTATTGCCTCAGCGATTTTCCAGTGGTCAAAACAGACTCCTAAAGAAGCCTTCGCCGCTGCCATGGAATCTTGGCGTCAGCGTTGTGAAAAATGTGTACGTCTGCAGGGCGATTACGTCGAGAAGTAACGCCAGTTTCATCGATTTCGGGTGAGTAGTTAATTAGAAAAAAAATGGGAGGCCTTAGAACTTGAATGCACCTCGTACTGCACCACTGAACTGGAAGCTATTATGTCTACAGGAAACATATTAAATTTTTTGTAATCACAAATCACTAAGTTTTACATGAAGTGTAAACTGTTGCATAAGCGACTACCTCGGCAGACATTAACACTTCACGGTTATGAGTATTATATTGTTTACATCCTGGCTAAGATTAATGTGATAGTTGACGCCCTATCTCGTTTACGCGAAGGTTCGCTCGCATAATGAATTCGTCGAAAAATCTTCAGAGTTCAGAATTTTATTAATAACAGATCAGACCCGCAGACAGGCTTTTCTCAGTATGTGTGAAAATACGAGCAATTTGTAGGAAGATGATGCTAGATGAAAACGAATTCCAGAAGAATTAGTGCTAAATCCAAAGAACAAATTTTACAAAATGTATAACAGAATATTATCCTATAGTAGTGACATAAGAAATGATCATTAGAGTGTGTATCCCTGAAGATTGTGTTGAAATCTTAAAAATTATACCCATAATTCCTGGGGCATTTTATATCTACAAAATGCACTAAGAAAATTGATTTTTACTATTACTTCCAAATCTAAAAAGAAAAGCGGTACAGATTATTAGAACGTGTGTAATATGTCAAAAAACCAAGCCTATTAACAGAAGTAATAAAGTGTCATTACACCAACAATACCCCCAAAGCCCTACTGTTAACGTGTATTGACATCTCAGGACCCGTACCAATAGCTAGAGGTGGAATGAAGTATCTGGTAGCAATGTATGACGTATTTTCGAAATATGTAAAACTGTATGCAGCGAAATCCATATCAGCGGGAGATGTGAAGAATCCTAGATGATTACATTCCACAGATAGGCAAGCAGGAAACCATGTTATCTGATAACGCTAGCAATTTAACATTCCGAATGTGGGGCAATTTTCTGAAACAACAAAAACTAAGCTAATTTTAATGTCATGATTCCGTTCACAGTCGAATTGTGTAGACACAGTTTTTCGAGAATTTGTTTTGTTCGTACTTACGCTGCCCACAGGCAAACCTTGTGGACTACCCTTATATGATCTTTTGAAAAAAATCACAAACCATCTACCACATATAGCCACAAACTACTACCCAGCTGAATTACTGTTAAAAGTAAATAAAAAACGAATGGCTAAAATCCTTACCTAATGTTCCAAGTAAGGTTGTGAAGTGGGAAGACAAAGTCAGGAATGCATTGTCTTACTTCAAAAGAAAGACTAAGATAAAAAAGTAACTTGTGATAAAATGGTTAAAAAATTCTCAGCTGTTTCAAATAGGAGAAAAAATTCTATAGAGAGATACCCAGAAATCCTCCTTATTAAAGAAAGGAATGACAAATGGAAACCCCTGTATTCACGAATATACCTCATTGAAGGTAGCTATTTCTTAGCCTATCCTGAGACACCAAGACCAACAGTTAATTTATTAGACTGGTCACCAAAATTACGACTTTCTACAGAACAGAGGCAAACGCTTGAGAACGTCGGATTGCCAGGAGAATTTGCAATGAACTATCCTCCATTTGCTTTGAATTGTAGCCTGTTCGAGACCATTGCTGCAAGAGAGAACAACTGGCGATCGATACAAGCTAGGGGCACCGTTCCATGATCACAGATCAGGTTCAATTGTACAGTGTCTTTTTGTTGAGAAAGAGCCGAATGCCAAATCTGCTTCAAGACTACGACATTGCTGTGAAGGTTGAGTTTGAGGATGCTCTGGCTATCAATTGGACACACGTATCTCTGTGGCATCAAGAGTGACTGCCTACCGAATGTCAAAAGAGCCTGATGCTGAAGGTAAGCACTACTGGTGCTGCTACGATTTCAATGGAGTAGTGTCTCCTGCAGTGCCGATGCTGACAACGAGAGCGTCTCTATGACAACAGACGCTTACAGAGGCCAACCCGGGCAATCAGGCCAATTCAACGACCCAAAGGTCTAAACAGCAGCTGGGCTGCTTACCCTGCCCCCACACCTAGCGATGCAGCCAGCGATTTGAGGGAGTTAGCGATCGGAGCAGTTGTTGAATCGGTTACTGCTGCTATAATGGCAGGTTATCAAGATTTAAGCCAGTCTGAACTTGGTGTTATAGTGCGATGGGACACAGCATCATCAAGACAGCAATATAGTGGGGATTTTCCCATAAGACCAGTTCACTAGTGTACAGTGAATATCAGGAATACGGTAAAACATCAAAACCCCGACATCGCTGCTGCCGAAAAAAAGATCCTGCAAGAACGGGACCAACGACGACTGAAGAGAATCGATCAATGTGTCGGAAGTGCAACCCTTCCGCAAACTACTGCAGATTTCAATGCTGGGCCATCAACAAGTGTCAGCACGTGAACCATTTAACAAAATACCATCGATATGGGTTTTCGAAGCCGAAGAGCCACCTGTGTAACCTTGATGACTGCGCGACACAAAGCTTTATGCCTCACCTGGGCCTGTCAATAACGACACTGGACTGTTGATGACTAGAAACATGTTGCCTGTTCCGACGAGTCTCGTTTCAAATTGTATAGAGCAGATGGACGTGCACGAACAAGTACGGAGAGAACCTCACGAATGCATGGACACTGCATGTCAGCAGGGGGCTGTTCAATCTGGTGGGGGCTCTGTAATGGTGTGGGGCGTGTGCAGTAGGAGTGATATGGGACCCCTGATACGTCTAGATACGACTCTGATAGCATATGTAAGCATCCTGTCCGATCACCTGCATCCATTCGTGACCATTGTGCATTCCAATGGACTTGGGCAATTCCAGAGGGCAATGCGACCCCCCACACGTCCAGAATTGCTAATGAGTGGCTCAAGAAAGACTCTTCTGAGTTTATACACTTCTGCTAGCCACCAAACTCCCCAGACATGAGCATTATTGAACATATCTGTAATGCTTTGTAAAGTGTTGTTCGGAAGAGATCTCCACCCCCTCGAACTCTTACGTATTTATCGACAGCCGTGCAGTATTCATTGTGTCAATTCCCTCCAGTACTACTTCAGATATTAGTCGAGTCCATGCCACGTCGTGTTGCGGAACTGCTGCATGCTCACAGAGGCCCTACACGATATGAGACAGGTGTACCAGTTTGGCTCTTCGGTGTAGAAGATGGACAAACCCCTGAGGCTCTCTGCTGTCACTTCCTCTCGATTTTTCACGCGTCCCAGGGCTCCGAAATAGCTTACACAGACGTCTCGATGGCTGATGGTCACGTTGGCTTCCTCTATGCTCACACAGGACGCACTGAACAGCGCTCCTTGCCGGATGGCAGAGCTGGTGGCCATATCTCGTGCTCTTGAGCATCTCCGTTCATGCTCTGGCGATTACTTTATTGTGTCTAGTGACACCTTGAGCAGCTTACAAGCTATTGACCAGTGCTACCCTCGCCATCCTTTGGTAGCGACCATCCAAGACTCCGTCTATGCCCAGGGATGGTCCAGTCGTTCAGTGTTGTTTGTGGGGACCCCAGGACATGTCGGAATCCCAGGCAATGAACTGGCCGACAGGCTGGCCAAACAGGCTGCTCGGAAACCGCTTCTGGAAACCGGCATCTCCGCGACTGACCTGCACACGGTATTACGCTACAAGGGTTTTCAGCTTTGGGATACGGAATGGCATAACCCCTGAACGCACGATAAACTGCGTGCCATAAAGGAGACTACGAATGTGTCGAAGTCCTGCCTCTCGCAGGGACTCTGTGGTTCTATTCCGGCTCCGCATCGGCCGTGCTTGGGTGACCCACGGATATCTCCTTCGCCCTGGACACACATCTCAGTGCCGGTGCGGCAGCTGGTTGATGGTGGGCCGTATTCTATTGCGCTGTCCTACTTTGCTGCCCTGCGATGTTTAGTTGCCGGACTCATTACCATTAATTTTAGCTGACAACGCCTCATCGACTGATTTAGTTTTACGCTTTACATGTGAGGAGTGGTTTTATCGTTCTATCTAAATTTGAGCGCATGTCCTTTGTGTTCTCTGTTCTACTGCTTTTAGGCTGGAGGTTTTAATGTGTTGCAGAGTGGCTGGCTTATCCTTTTTCATTCTCATGATCAGGCACCCACGGTCATCTGATCTCAAGTTTTAATCCCTTCTACCTGTTTCTTGCGGCTCTCTATGGTTTTCTTGTCCTATTTTGTACATTGCAGTGTTTGTTGCCCTTCTGTCGTCCTTGTGGTTTTTTCCTTTCTCTCGGTTTTGTGCAGTAAGTCTCGTTTGTTTTTGTCTTTCCCTAGTGGATGTGTTTTATAGGAACAAGGGACCGATGACCAAGCAGTTTGGTTTATCACCCCCCCCCCCCCACCACCACCACCACCACCACCACCCTGAACCACCCAAACACGCATGGAAGATACCCTGATTAAAATGATATGTGAAGATATGTATATCGAAGATTAGTAGTTACGAATTTGTAATGTAGTTTTAGAAAGAAGTAATTCTTAGCAGTAAAATCAGATCACAGCAAGTTACCGAATGTGGAGTTATAAAGTACATAGCACTCACAAATTATCTGACACTGTAGCCGTTGGCAGAAACAAGTTTGACTTTTAAAAAATCTGTAAAACAATTTTTATTACTTAAAAAATGAATGTTAAATGTAGAGATTTTCTTACATTTTTTTCTATGTTTGCTGAGTTAGGATCAGCCAGTATGGTAGGCACACGTAAAAAGAGAATGCTACGTTTAAAAGAAACGACGATCTGAGATAGTTCATTCGTGTGTAACAGAAACAAACTTAATGTCTTTTTAAAAGTATGGATAAACTATTTTGCGAAAAAAAGATGTGATCCATTGAGAACTTAAAAAATTCTCGAGTAAGCCTCGTGAACAGGGCACCAAAAATCCCTGTTTGTAAGTTGGCAACATACGGTGAACATAGCACAGCAAGCGTTCCGGCTCAAGAATGCAAGTGACATCGAGTCAGCTGTTACTTAGGCATGTGGAGCACAGTAGCCAACGGACGAAAGTTGAATACAAACTGTTTTGGAAAAGACATCATGTTACATGGACAGTGAAAGGCGCATATAACTTAAATGGAAATGTACGAAGTCTGAACTTGCAGAAGACAAGATAACATACCACAAATACAAACCAATAACATTCAAGCCAAAATTTTATTTTTCACTGTCTATACATATGAAATACGAATACAATATAAGCTCCATACACGGATGAAAATATCAGATACAATAATACAGTAATTCCGTCATGACATTAACATTTTTATGTATAATTTTATTGTAACATGCGGATCGGAGAAAGAAGAACTGATACCGCCGTTGTCATTTCACGTCGCGCTGGGGACGACCCTGATGTCCAACCGACGCTGACTGGTCATCGGACATGCGGTCATGCACATAGCTGTGAGCCAGCTGCAGGCGAGAGGTGACCTACCGTTGCCATCAGCTGATCGCTCAGGGCTAAGTCACCACATGGTCCAGTTCAGCGGCCAACGGCACCTATCCGACGGTGAAGATTTTGCATCGTATAAAGTCAAATTTCATTCCAAACTCGCTAATTGTAGCTACTACAACTTCAACCAAAAACTATATATAACTCATTTATCCGTGAATGTTCCATGAACTTTTGTCTGTGCAAACACACTTAATATGCAGACCTCTTTAATATAAAAACTATCAAATGAACGCAAAATAATTTATTACTGTATGAAGTTATCTCCCTCAGCAAACAAAATTGTATAAAAATCATTGTAAGTAAATGTGAAGGACAATGTCGACAGCTCTATCCACGTTATTGCTCAGGTTCTCCTTGGACGTAACCCGAATAGGAGAGCTGAATTCTCCTTCAAGTGCAGTGACATCAGAAGTCACATAAACAGCATGCAACTTAACGCTATGTCAAACTTTTCACTTATTTGTCAAAGTAAATTAAATTACTGAATACTGAAACAGATAATAACTGAATTAACCGAACTTAGCATTAATGTGTAATAAGAAATAATGAACTTAAACACAGAGACTTGAAAATAGCGTACTGACGCACGTGAACTTACTCTTAAGATGTGTAAATGTGATTTTAATCAATCTAGTATACTGACGACGATATTAAACTCTTGGATGAAGGAAATGATATTTAGTACTGTCAGTAAACATAATTCATTTGCAAAAGATAAGACTTCCCACTATCTGAATTAAACAAAGATTGTTGTTAGTGGGAGCCTGAAGGTAAGGTGACTTCACGAGTTCCTTCAGTCTTCCGCGGGCTATGTGACGCCTCTAACTTAAATTAATTACAGTGATATACACTTAACAAAGAATATTTATCAGACGTAGTGTACTGAAACTTTAAAATTTTTTGGTGACATATATAAAGATTCCATGAACTGCTGCATAATGAAAAGATGTCATGTAATCTCTCTCTTATCGCTTGTGTTTTTTATCTCGTTGCTTAGCTTTTGTCTTGTCTTACGCTCGTGGCACTTCATGTCACTCGATATACAGAGGCTTGCTGCCTATTCATGCAAGCTGAACTACCTTATGATAATTATCAGTGTTGAATTTCAAAAATTAGTTTTTGTATTGAAACGAAAACGTTTTCCTCTCCTTACTATTTACGTAAACGTGGCCAATGCTTTGTACGGGTCGAAGCTCGCATGGTATTTTAATTTAAGACCTAAAGTGGCTTAAAATTAGTTTTCTTTCATTACTCGCGCTCTACATTCTGAACAACATGCATTTTACAGTTACTTCCGAAGTCCGATTTTAAATTAACACAGTGCGGTTATCTTTGATTGTTGAAAATTTATATTTACGTAAAACCACACTAGCGGAAGCTTTCATTAACGTTGGGTTGAGACTGACGAAGTAATATTTCAGAATTAAAAGAATTTTCAATTCGTTTCGAGTCAGAAAGAAAAATATGTATAACCATACCAGACATAATTTTTCGTAAGAGTGAAATATATCTGTAATCTCAGAATAATAATTCCGAACGTCATGTGTTTTGTAATTATTATTTTTCAAAAGTTCTACTCCGCAACGCTGACAAAAATTAATGACTGAAATCGAGAAAGGTAAAACGCCAAAGAGAGTAAATCTGACACGTTGGTCAGCTAGAGAGAACGCATGTGGAAGTTTGAGAGATTCTTGGCACAAAGTTCTATAAACTTGGGATTGAATCAAGGATGACTGCACCGAAAAGCGTGCAATGCGAAACGAAGCGACGTGTCAAGCTCTGACGGGAGCAGCCGTGTTGCAGTCCACAGTGCACTCCGTTTTGACCACACCTGAGTCACCTCTTCATGCTTGACAAGGTGGTTTAACGCCACAGAGACTTAAAAGTGATAAAACAGGAATTCGCATCCAGGCTCGTACAGGGGATCTCCCGTCCATCAAGTGGCATTTGGGCATCTCCCCTCCTTGTTGTACCGCAAAAGAAGAACGGGTGGCTGCCTTCTGGAGACTATCAACAGTAAACGCAAGGACGATTCTAGAACGGTATCCTACACTACATATCGAGGATTTCGTGTCCTTTGTTTACCGTAAGAGTATATTCTCTACGCTGGACTTCGTGGCGTCAGACTGCTTTCCCAGAACCTGTATGCACGCCTTTTGAGTTGTTCGAGTTCACCCACATGCATTTCCGCCTATATAACGCTGGTCAGACGTTCCAAAGATTTATGGACGAGGTGACTTGGATTATCTCTAGGTCTATATAGACGACGGTTTGGTCATGTCACGCTCAGTAGCTGAGCATGTGTCACATCTACTATTACTTTTATCTGTCTATATGAGCATGGCCTCTTTATCAACCAATTGTCTTTGGAGCAGCAGATGTTCAATATTTTGGCTATACCATTAATGCTCAAGGAAATCGGCCATCAAAAGAGAAGGTAGATGCAATACTTGGATTTCCACATCTACAAAAATCAAGGAATTACAACGCTTCCTCGGTGTCACGAAGTGTTATCGTCCGTAACCAAGCCCTCTTAGATGCGCCACTGAACAAATTTGTGCAAGGGAAACCAAGACCCAGGGGAACTGAAACAGTATTTTCAGATTTGAAGACTGCCGTCGCTGAAGCAGCACTCTTGGCGCACCCAGTATTGCAGGCGCAACTTGCACTGATGGCTGATACATCTACTTCCAGAACTGGTGCTGTGCTATAACGCGTGGATGGACACTGCCAACGCTAGACTTCATCAGCAAATACTTGACACCTTCGCAGCAAAATTGGGCTGCCTAAGCATCCATCAAAAAGTTCCTGAAACATATTGGAGAGACAACAGTTTGGTTCGGTAACGGATAATAAGCCACTGATACACTATTTCAGACGGCGCCCAGAGAAAGCTTCACCACACGAGCTTCGACACCTTAATTGCATCGGTCCATCCACTACCAACATCATCCATGTTGGAGTCGAAGAACATATTTCTGAAGCAGCTGACTTAAGCGATTGTTCGTCTTTCCGCATATGGATAGGGTCTGGAAGGAATTTGTGTGACAATGTGTCGCATGTCAACGCAGTACAATTAGCAGACATGTCAGGTCACCACTGAGAAGCTTTGTCCCACCGAATCTACGATTTGAACACGTCCATGTAGATCTTGCATTCGCCGTTGCTGTTATGTAGAGCGGTTACGGCGGCGTGCTCGCGATGCTGATGAAATCAGATACGACCTCTCACAGCTGTAGACCGCAACACACGCTGGCCTGAAGATTCCCGACAACTGGGTCGCCAGTTTCGGAGTACCCTGCCGATCACAACTGACCAGGGGAGACAGTTTGAATCCTACGTCTTCAAAGCACTCACTGTCTTATTTGGAATCAACTGAATCAGGACAACAGCGAAACTCTCCGCGCGTCCCTGAAAGAAGACCTCCAAACAACTATAGCGGAGCTCGTGTACTATCAACCTATACGCCTTCCTGACGAGTTCTTCGCCAGTGTACAAGATGAATCCATTGACCCCACAGAGTTTGTGAATAACCTGTGCGCACAGATAACGAAAGCTACGTCCACTAGCGCCAACGGATCAGCTGGATCGTTCCCTGTTCGTGTTCGACGAGTTACGTGATTTTAAATACGTTTTTATCAGACATGACGGAGTGCGCAAGCAGCTGCAGCCATCCTATGGTGGACCATACTGTGTAGTTAACAGGTGCGACAAAACACAGTCCAAGTAATGGGAACATCGATGGATATCAACGTTCACAGACTAAAGCCAGATTTTCGTGTAACCATAGATCATGACCCAGCTGCATGCACCACGGACACGCCAAACACACCTGAGGTCCCACCACGCACTGCGGAGCAGCCCGCAACGGTCATCAGAGCCCGCCACCAGGAAACCAGCAGCAACCTCTGCGCGAACCGTTGTCATCCGATCCGGACGACGCGTCAAGTTCAACGAGAAGTATCGGTGATACTAAGGGGGGAGGCGGAGTAGTGATGTATACGCAAGCTAGTGTACAATGTGTGTGTAGTGCAGCGCTACGTGCAAGTGAAGTTCCGCGCAAATTTGTCTTTGGCTCAGCCTATGATCTATGTTTACTATTTGTTTATCCTGATATATTATTCTGTTGTTTTGTTTGCTGTGTGACTTGAATATCATCTTGTGTTACAGGTTATTTTAAAGCTAATAAAGTGAATTTTGCTTACCCACAATAGCCTCCTAAATGCATATCAAACTAAACATCACAAGAAATTTATATTCGATACGTATGACATTGATACGGAAATACATAATGTAAGTTGACATGTGTTTCTGCTATTACATATAGCGCTGTCAAGTTGTAGAAACCGATGTATATATATACACTATGTGATCAAAAGTATCCGGACACCACCCAAAACTTCCGTTTTTCATATTAGGTGCATTGTGCTGCCACCTACTGCCAGGTACTCCACATCAGCGACCTCAGTAGTCATTAGACATCGTGAGAAAGCGGATCTCACGGACTTCTAACGTGATCGGGTGTAACTTGTGTCGTACGTCTGTACGTGGGATTTCCACACTCCTAAAGGTCCCTAGGTCCACTGTTTCCGATGTGATAGTGAAGTGGAAAAGCATATAGGCCGACGTCGTCTGTTGACTGACAGGGACTGCCGTCAGTTGAAGAGGGTCGTAATGTGTAATAGGCAGACTCTATCCAGACCATCACACAGGAATTTCAAACTGCATCAGGATCCACTGCAAGTGCAGGCGGGAGGTGAGAAAACTGATTTCATGGTCGAGCGGCTGCTCATAATCCACACATCACGCCGGCAAATGCCAAGTGACGCCTCACTTGGTGTAAGGAGCGTAAACATTGGACGACTGAACATTGGAAAAATATTGTGTAGAGTGACGAATCACGGTACACAGTGTGGTGATCCGATGGCAGGGTGTGGATATGGCAGTGCCCGGTGAACGTCATCTGCCAGCGTGTGTAGTGCCAACAGTAAATTCGGAGGCGGTGGTGTTATGGTATGGTCGTGTTTTTCCTGGACGGGGTTTGCACCCCTTGTTGTTTTGCATGGCACTATTACAGCGCATGCTTACACTGATGTTTTAAGCACCTTCTCGCTTCTCATTGTTGAAGTGCAATTCGGGGATGGCGACTCCATCTTTCAACGCGATCGAGCACCAGTTCATAATGAACGGCCTGTGGCGGAGTCGTTGGTTACACGATAGTAACATCCCTGTAATGGACTGGCCTGCACAGAGTCTTGACCTGAATCCTGTAGAAGACCTTTGGGGTGTTTCGGAACGCCGACTTCGTTCCAGGCCTCACCGACCGACATCGATACCTCTCCTCAGTGCAGCACTCCGTGAAGAATGGAAGACACCTTCCAGCATTTGATTAAACGTATGCCTGCGAGATGCTAACCACCGATGCTAAGGGTGGGCCAACACCATATTGAAATCCAGCATTATCGATGGGGGGCGCCACGAACTTGTAAGTCATTTTCAGCCAGGTGTCCGGACACTTTTGATCACATAGTGTATTTGCTTGTTTCTCCGTATCAGACACCACTGACGATAAGTTATGCAGCCGAATATGGGCTTGACTAAGGAACATTTCAAGTGCAGCTCATGGTGTTTAGAAGAAGTCATTTAACAACTATCTAGAAGCTGCAGAGCACCATGCATTCAAGATTATATAACAACCAGTAATAAGTAGCAAGTCAGCGTTGTCGAACCTGGACGCGCAGTGCTCCTGAAACCAGATCCAGGTGCAAATAAATCCCGCAAGAATGTCCAACGATTAGTAATTATTACAGCCCTGATAGAAATAGAGATTCAATTTAAATATTCTGACTAATCGCAACTGATAAAAATTTCAACATACACGGATATTCTAGCGCTTGCAGAGATTAGCTACTGTATTTATTATTGCCCATAATCCTTTACTTTGAAGAGACCTGTTCAGTGCTGAACTTCATTGAATAACCACCATAAATGGCAATCATTATGATAAACACGAGCTGCTAGTCAGAAGAACACTATGAAATACAGGAGCGAAATCTTCACAAATTTTGAGAACAATATTTGACCTAATTTTCTCTAACACCTGCCAAATTTTGTTAAAATCCAAATAACCATCAGGGTAACCTTTGACTGTCGCATCAGTCGATCACGAGTACAATGTTATGGTCAACTGAAACCATACCATTAGTTTTATCATTTTTTCCTTATTCAGGAACTGCATTGTGAGACTTTGACGATAGTGCTTGTGCCCTGTTGTCGTCGTTGACCGATCTTGTTACAAGGTGCAGTAGTTCTACCGACAGGCCGGGACGCAGCGAGGCTCGTTCCAGTTCGTTACTTCTGCAAGACATTGATCCAAACATTTGCAGAAAAACATTTCCCTATCTGCAGCTGTCTTGGCCTCTCAGCAGCAAAGGTTACTAAAATGTGATAACCGATGGAATAGAAAAGAATTAAAATAGTGACAGCTGCACTAGGCGAACCAGCACACTCGATATGTACGAGGGTCGTTTTGAAAGCAAGAACCGATAGCGCATCGTGTCCGCGCATCCTGTCACGTGACGTCCGTTCACCGTAGGCTACTCTTGGCCAGTCTCTCTATATGCCGCCATTACGTCTCTGCCGGACGACGCTAACCGGCTGAATACCCGAGAAATTTTCAAGACGAGACCGCTCTTTGCGGTGGGTAAGACTGCTCTTTGCGGTGGACGGAGACGTGTGAGGGAAACGCTGACGTAATCGGCGTTAACAACAGAAACTGCAACTTTTAGCTTCAGAACCCAATTTTGACATCACAACTGCTAGGTCACTGGCGTTGGCAGTAATGAAAACATAGGGAATCGACATGTAGCGTTCTGGACAAATCCGATATGTCAGGAAACCTAACGACGATCCCATCAGATATCTTTTATGGTGCCACTTACATGCAGGTGCCATTGTTAACACAGTGGTTATCGCAAAGCGTGAAAGTGCGTTTTTTTTCCCCAACTCTTGCTCTAAGGAGGCTAGGCAGCCTGCCAGCTTGTTGACATACAAAATATCTTATAATATATCAATACTTCAATATAAAGCTCCAAAACCGGCAGTACTTTTACAATGCGCAGCTGATATTTTTATATGCAGGTAAGTCGATACCTATTCTATCGATATATATCATTATTTTCGATATTGGCGTTGATTTGACGAAAATGTTTTAAATATCGATACATCGAATTCCCGATATTTTGCAAAATATATGCAGTCCTTGTTCATACACCAACATGGCCTGTAACCATGACTTGGATTGTGAGGTTGCGATACTTTTCAACGCATCTGTTACGCCGTCGCTAAGCTAGCCCCTGTGGGGCGACAACACTTCTAAACACCACACAGGACCGAGGTTGTCTCTGCCCAAGGCGTATGCAATGGTAAACATCGGCTGTTTTGGAAACAGACATTCCGCGTACTACTTCCTGCATAAGGAGTTCGAGATGGCCTGCAGCAATTATTACTACAGCAACATCTGATTGGCTGGACAATACTATTTAAAGGCTAGAACAAGCACTGGACCTTAGTTCACGCCGAATACCGACCTCAAGGACGTCTCCACGGAAGACTACGTCTTCATCATCGGAATGGGACTTGGAATTAAGTGTATGTGTGTTACCACGGACTCTTGTGGAAAACGCAAAAGTTATCTTCTGTTGCCTCATGTAGGACATTCTTACTGGCTTTATGGTTGTGACTTTTCGTTGTTATTCAGTCATTTCCATGTAGACTCACATAAATAAAAGTTGTGTTGTAAAAACTTTCAAAATGTCAGTTACAACAGCATCCATGTTATGCAGTAATTGTGTGAAAAAAATCTGTGGCAAATACAGTAGTGCAAATGTTTAATCGCAGACTAAATTTATTCGAAGAAGGGACACAAAGGAAACGTCAGGAATGTTTTTATGAGACAGAGTATCACAATATGCGGTATGGTGTGCACGACAAAACTGTGGTTTGTGCTCCACGTGTGTCATTAACTACAGTTGTGACTGGAGCATCTGCTGTTGCATCATAAAACACACAAAGAAGGGAAACCTAGTGAAGTGCATCTACGATCTATGGAAAAGATTGTGGATACGCCAACTCCTTCGTAGTTGAGGAAGGGCAGTTTCACACTCTCATATGGGATATGAGGGAACAGGACATAGAGAAGTTATTCCGGATTACACAACAGAACTGATGAGCAAAAACATTATGAACACCTGCTTAATAGCTTGTCTCTGTCTTTGGAACGATGTGTGTCACCAACAGTTTCGTGGTAGGTTTGTGGAGGAATGTGGCAATAGATGTCTATACACAGGTTATGTAATCCGCATAAATGATGGGCCGTTGATCTGCGTCTGCGGTCGCCCAACAGCATCGCAGATGGGTTGGTGTGGTGGTGGTGTGTTCCATAGGATTTTCGTCAGGCGAATTTGTTCGCCTAGATATAAATGTGAGATCACTATAATGTTCCTCAAACAACTGTAAAATTGTTCTGGCTCAGAGACACGGACAATTACACTGCTGAAAGATGACATGGGCATCGTGGAAGACATCGAACATCAAGGAATGCAGGTGGTTCGTAGCTGTGAGCGTGTCTTCGATTACTATCACAGGTCCCATGCAAAAGCAGGAGAATGTCTCCTACAGCACAACACTGCTCCCATCAGCCTGCGTCCGTGGCGTGCTGCACGCTTCGAGCCGCCATTCATCTCAGTGACGGCTTTTGTCAAGACGACCATCGACCTCGCGTAGCAAAAATATGGTTCACCCGAAGAGCCGACACGTTTACATTTATCAATGGTTAAATCCCGACAGTCCCGTGCCCAATGCAATAGTAATTGACGATGTAATTGGGTCAAGATGTGAATACTTAGGGATGGTCTGCTGCGGAGTTCAACGTTCAACAATATACGATGGACGATGTTCAAATGGTTCAAATGGCTCTGAGCACTATAGGACTCAACATCTTAGGTCATAAGTCCCGTAGAACTTAGAACTACTTAAACCTAACTTACCTAAGGACATCACACACACCCATGCCCGAGGCAGGATTCGAACCTGCGACCGTAGCAGTCCCGTGGTTCCGAACTGCAGCGCCAGAACCGATGGACGATGTGCCTGCACCAGCACTGTGCTCTTTTGGCAGAGTTGCCACAGATCACTATCTATCCTACTTTACAGAGCTAAATTTCACTGTTAAACTGAAATGTCGCATAACAAAGATACAAGGAAAGTGATGAAGCAATAATATTGCCGGCCGGAGTGGCCGTGCGGTTCTGGGCGCTACAGTCTGGAGCCGAGCGACCGCTACGGTCGCAGGTTCGAATCCTGCCTCGGGCATGGATGTGTGTGATGTCCTTAGGTTAGTTAGGTTTAATTAGTTCTAAGTTCTAGGCGACTGATGACCTCAGACGTTAAGTCGCATAGTGCTCAGAGCCATTTGAACCATTTTTGAAGCAACAATATTTGTAAACACTGAAGGGCAAGTCTACAGAACAGCTATTTTCTTTATGGTTTTAGGGCGCAAAACTGCTAAGGTTATCAGCGTCCATTCTGTGGCTTAGTGAAGCGTAAAATACCTAAATTTATATCAGCAGCAATGGGAACGAAACTAAAGAAGGAGGGAAAATAAAAGCAGAAGGACAAACGTAGAAAACCGCCATTGAAGGAGGATTGTTTTACCCGAAAAGAGCTTCAAATGACCGATGTCATCTCACTGACACTGATAAACTGAAGGACGCGATCGGATGAGCGCGTGCCATCTGATAAAAGGGAATATGTATCAGGCGACAGCTGTAAATGGGCGCGTAGCGCATTAAAATAGGGGCACCGTCCACGGTTGAGATGGCTAAAAAGACAGTGGCCAATCCGAAGTCTATTTAAAATTACCTCCTATCGACGACGAGGCCGGGAGGTAGAGGTCCAAGACACAGGGAAGAAGTTTTATGTCCCATAATTTACTATTGGAAAGTGCAGATCAATGTGTGTGCCATAAAAGAGCAACACGACGACATAATACACTTTGTAGGTCGGCAAAGGGAACCATGCGAGCAACAGGCCGAGGAAGAGAGACTGCAGCCTTTGTCGCTATATCGGCTGCCTCGCGAATAACAACATGACCTGGGACCCACAGGAATGACACAGAGGTACTCCACAAGCGGAGCATGTGGGGGCAGTCCTGAATCTGGTGGACCAGAGGGTGGACTGGATAAAGAGCTTGGAGGTTGAGAAGAGAGCTGAGCGAACCCGAAGATATACTGTATCTGCTTATGGCGACGAACGCATTGGACAGCCTGGAGAACAGCTTAAAGCTCCGCAGTAAAAACCGAAAACTGGTCGGGAAGCCGAAATGTAATAGGGGTGTCGCCAACAATATAGGCACTCCCAACATCAAAGCTGGCCTTTGAGCTGTCAGTGTAAATAAATGTGGCATCCTCCATTCGTGTGCCTAGAGCAGCAAATGCCCGACAACAAACTATAAGGAGGATACTATCCTTGAAAAGCTGTCAAAGGTCACGGAGAAGACAGGTGTCGAGGCGAAGCCAAGGTGGCGCCATACCCCCATTTGTCAAGAAAGTTTTAGGAAACTGGAAGGAAAGAGAGATGGAGGTGGACTCCCAGTGGTAATAGAGGGGAAGGGCTGCCTGCATAACCTAAATCCAAGGAGGCGTTGAAAAAAAGGGCATGTGTCGGATGAACAGGCATGGAAGTCAGATGACTAGCGTAACGACTCAGAAGGAAAGTTCGCCAATTGGACAGCGGAGGTTCAACAGTCTCAGCGTGAAGACTCTCCACGGGGTTGGTGTAAAAAACTACAGACGCTAAACGCAATCCACGGAGGTGGACAGAGTCTAGACGCCGAAGAATAGTCGGCCATGCAGAGGAGTCAACTATGCTTCCACAGTCGAGGGCACTAAGGGGCGATATAGGCGGAGGAGGTCCACTCAATCCGCTCCCCGGAAGATACCACTCAGAACACGGAGGGTGTCCAGGCATCGCAGACAGCGAGCCGAGAGATATGAAACATGGGAATACCAGCATAGTTTTCTGTGAAACATAAGTCCCAAGAATTGGGCGACGTCCGAGAACGGAAGGTTGACAGGGCCTACATGTAGGGAAGGCGGTTCAAAGAACTTAGAACTACTTAAACCTAACTAACCTAAGGACATCACACACATCCATGCCCGAGGCAGGATTCGAACCTGCGACCGGACTGAGCGCCTAGAACCGCGAGACCACTGCGGCCGGCCAGGGAAGGCGGATAAAACTCCATACGACGCCATAAATTTACACAGACTGTCTTACTGGGGGAAATCGGAAGCCGGTTTCGATGCTCCATGTGAGGAGGCGATCGAGACGAAGACTTCGTTCAAGAACGCTGGTCCGTTGAGAGCTGTAGTAGAGCGCAAAATCGTCGACATAGAGGGAGCCCGAGACATCAGGAAGGAGACAATCCGTAATTGGATTTATGGCTATAGCAAACAGTAAAAAAACTTAGCACGGAGGCCTGGGGCACCCAGTTTTCTTGGGAGAAAGTATGGAAGAGAGTAGTGTTCACTCACACCTTAAATGTGCCCTCTGTTATAAATTCAGGGATGAAAAGGAGTCGCCGACCTCGAAAGCCCCAAGACAACAGTATGCTATTCCCCAACAGGTATCCTATGCCCTCTCCAGATCAAAAAATATAGCTACCGTTAGGTGTTTCCTGAGAAAATTGTTCATGATATAAGTGGAGAGCAACAAGATGGTCAACTGCAGAACGACTCTTTGGGAAACCGCACTGGGCAAGTGTTAAAAGGTTTCGGGACTCCAGCCACTAGCCTAAACGGCAGTTTACCATATGCTCCAAAACCTTACATACACTACTCGGGAGAGAGATGGGGCAATAGCTAGACTTCGGAACAGGAATGACGATAGCTTCCCGCCATCTTCTGGGAAAGGTACTGCCTGTCTAAATTCAATTATGAAGGCGAAGGAGGTAATTCAGACTATGGTATGATAAATGTAGCAACATTTGGACGTAGATGCCATCTGGTCCTGGGGCGGAAGAGCGAGAGCAAGATAGTGCGTGTTGGAGTTCCCGCACAGAAAAAACGTTATTATAGCTTTCGCAATTTTAAGAGGAGAAAACAAGAGGCTACACTTCTGTTGCTCGTTTCTTCGGGTAATTTGAAGAGCTCAAAGTCTCAGCAAAGTGTTGACCCAATGCGTTAGAAATTGCAACTGAGTCCAATAATGTATCTTGCGCGAAAGTTAGCCCAGAGATCGGGGAGAAACTAGACATGCCAGGTAACAGTCAAATTCGACTCCGAACTACAGATGAAGGAGTGAAGGTGTTAAAGGAGCTAGTAAAGAAGTCCCAGCTTGCCTTCTTGCTATCGTGGATGATGCGATGGCAACGCCAACATAACTGCTTATAGCGCATACAGTTGGCCAACGTAGGATGGTGGTGGAAAAAATATTTTCACGAGCAGGCTATTTTTTGGAAGTCCGGGTGTCCAAATTTGGGGCTTGTGGCTTAGAAGGAACTGATGAAGGTTGAGCCTTAGAGTGACAGGGTGATAGTGGGGGAAGTTGAATGGGCGATCTTCCTGAATAATTCATTCATCTTTAAAAATAGGGCAATCTCTATATGAAGCAGCGTGGTCGTTCATACAGTTGATGCAATAATGGGATGGAGGTGGAAAATCATCCTCATGTGCATCCCTGTCACAGATAATGCATTTGATCGTATTGGAACACGACCGGCTGGTATGACTGAACCACTGACACAGATAGCAACGTGTAGGGATGGGGATGCAAGGGCGAACTGAATTTATCTCATACCCCGCTTTAATGTGCGATGGAAGTGGATGTGGAGGGAGGGATGTGGAAAGGAAAGGTATGCAGCCCGAAAAGTAAAGAGAGCTGCACTAGTTCGGTGTCCATTGCACAAAAGAGTTACATTGCTAATGAGGCATGTTACCCATTTCTATAAGACATGAATTTTATTGTGTAAAATAGGCATTTAGAGGACTCAGACCTAAGACCGTACTGTAGGAATAGTCCACGAAAAAATTATAATCCCTAAGTAGACTTATACGGCTGGTGGGAGGCAGTTACACTCTCCGAACTTGATATCTTGCTTCAGTTGAACAGTTCAGGAACTCTAAATTACCAAGTTAATACCCCTCTATATATTGTACTTGATGCCTCAGCCTGGAACAACCATTTTCGACAGCAGACAGTTAACCATGATATGAAGAAACTCCTAAACAAAATTTTTCAAGCATCCCTTTCTGGAACGACAATGAAAGCCTTGAGATTTTATATACCAGACTCAGAAGATATGCTACTGTTAAGGTCAATTAAATGAAATTGAAGGAGTCAACCGAGATACATTGGTATGCATTTGCGCCAAGGGTGGGCAACCAGTGGCCCGAGGGCTGGATCCAGCACACGATTGATTCCAGTCTGGCCCACAGAAGAAATTCGTTGGAGAGAGAGCAAGACGCTTGTATCGTACTCCGCCCAGCACACATTTCCAAGTATTTCCGCTGACACTCGACACGCCACAGCTCATGCCGCAAACCAGTGAAAGTTTCGATCAGTATTTGCTTACGCAGTGCCATTTCACTGCCACTGCATTTGAACAGCACGTTTCCAGTTTGAGTGTGAATTACCATCTGAGGGTGAGTGTTGTCATATTGTCAGTACTAGGAATATTGTCGAACATTATTGATGCTGACCTAAATATTCTCTGTATTACAAACAAGTACTGACCATGTGAGGGTGAGTATTATTGGTTTGAAAATTTGCCATTCTGTCGTTCGCATTTAGCCAGTTTCGTTTCTGTACTATACACTCGATATAATGTAATCTAAGTTAAAGCAATTTAGACTTTTAAACTTTTTATAATAAACAAAAAAATAAAAGCTTAATATATAGAGTTTGAGACATAACAGTCCATTGAAACCCATTTAAACCATACAAGTCCTGTAATTGGTAGGAACATCTAGCATTAGCATAATTAGGTGACATTGGTCAAAGCTGAGATGGATTTGTATTGAAACAACAACTAAATTCAAGTCTGTTTTATTGAAATGAAAAAACTAAGTGAGAAAATCAGAATTGATTAGAAAATTAAAATGTAATTAGCAAAAATATCATAAGTGGCGTGTAAACATAGGTAGTTCTTCAGGTATTTTGTCAATAATAAATAAAAGACCTACATCGCCACACTCAATGGGTGACTTGGAAACATATATATTGGTAGGAACATTTTCTGATCCATGTATCTCTTGCATTTGGTAAAAATAGTGAAAGTGTTGTTAATATTTCATATTTGAGTATTTTCACATTTACCAAATATTAAATGTTTAAAGTTCGATAAATGTATTCATTCCATAAGTGCCAATGCAATTGATGAAATTTGTCATTAATGTTAAGACAACAGTTGTAATCGTAATTTTATTGTTGGGATTTATATATAAGGGGCAGCCATGTTGGCACTGGAGGGCAGTATTTTATTAGACTCCCTGCAAGAAGCATGTAATGACATAAGGAAGATGTAAGTGTTGTAAGCATGTCAGTACAATGATGAAATATTTTTAGAATAAAAGTTCTGAACCTTAACGTATGCATTTATTGAACATGCTGTAACAACCATGTTGCAGCCAACTACATGAGCCTGAGGTAGCAGCAGATAAATGATTTTGGACAAGTGTTTTAAAAATGGTTACTAATAGTGTTTGAAATTCAGTGTATTAATATCCACACAACCTCGGGTGACCTACCCATGGAGCATAAAATGACATTGTTACTCTTGCTTGCTTGTCTTCTGGAACTACCTATCTCATTGAAATAATAAGTTTTTCTCGTATTAACAGTTTATTCCATGATATTTCAAAATGCCTGGCATCCCATCTTCAAATGTTTACATTTCTTTACATGTGGTAGATGCTGCTTCTTTACTAACAGCGTTGCAGAATTTCGCAACAGGAGTTTCTAAGACAGCTGTTGTAAAACGTAAGTATAGAAAGAATGCCCACAACGCTTCATTAAATTTAAAAAATTTAGTTGGCTCGAACATAACATTAATGTACACTGAAAACGTGTTGGTGTGGCATGTCGGGAATGCAGGGCCATTCATATTGGCGTGTTAGCCTACAAACATTAACTTAATAGACGCAATAGTTTTGATAAAATGTGCCGTAAGCGCTGCTGTTGCGTCACGTGATGAGGCCGCCCGCGAGCTTAAGGAAGTATTTGCATCAGGGCCATGTCTGATTTACAACAAACAGGTGCATACTGTGACAGAGAGATACCCATATTTGTATCGTATATTTTGTTAAGGCAATGATCTTAGTGCTGTGGCCTTCTCCACCAGACATCACGGCGCCTAGAGTATCAGCAACCAAACAGACAGCCTGCAGCCGCGGGTTACCCACTTCGCAGGCACACCGTAGCACCACACAACCGACAGGCAATATTGATGAACGGCCACAACAACACAACAACAACACCACAGCAAAGACACCAGGGGCCACTACCTGCCCATAAACATAAGGAAGAGGTCGCTACACATCCCGGAACTATTTTCACACGTCAAACCATGAGATGGAAAATAGTTCCAAGGTACTCATCCGCCGAAGCGCTATAAAGGCCGGCGCTCGGCGTTACATCGGCAGTTCATCGACCGCCAGCAGACGTGGATAGCTGCCTCCCCGGCAGCCCGGCTTGGATCTTCTCGCTGATCTCTGGATTAGGCTCGGTATATCGGAGAAGTCTCTGGCGGAGACTAGTAGGAAATTATTTCAGTTGTTTTCTATATTATTCTTGTATGTAGTTGTGATTCGAAGACGGATCACTGTTTTGTGTTGGAGAAATTGTTTTAGTTAATTAAAGTCCAATAAATTGTTTTCGGACTTTGATCGTTAGTTTCTTCTGCTTACGCAGACGTATCACTTACAATACTCATCTCTTTCACTGCTGTGCATGTGAATACACGTCCTGCTACGACCTTCCCCAGGTATTGTGGATGTGTGTATGTGCGCTGCTTGGATTTTCCTACATGAAAACATGTCCTGCACTGCCAATCTCACTGCTGTATACGAATTACTTCCGTATCTCTGTGAATAGAACATATCAAGTATTTGTCATACAGCATATATGCCCCATTTCGTGGTATCATTTGAAAAAAAACCTCGTTTCGATATGTTTAAGCGTTTATGACCCCATGATTCAGGATGTGCAAGGATGTGAGTGAGCACATCGTGTGCAACCGTCCTTCAAATATAAAATCCAATAACGCGAGAACGCAGTGGGATATTCTCTCAATATCAAATAAAATTTCGATATCTCATCTACATTTCATTTGCTACAATGTAGGGCCTAAAGTCAACCATATGCAAAGTTTATGCAATGCATTTTTACCTGTGCGAACTCTTAGAATTTCGTGCAATGTTTTACGTGCAGCACAGTAAGTATAAAGGATAACGAGAAAAAAAATTCAGTTCTCTATGGAGTGACGGTATAAGACTGTAAGTGTGCTGGCGAAAGCTGTCGCCAGCACACTAAAGTGCGCGCCATTTATGACGGCGGCCGAGTTTAGGTTCGTTCTGCGCATCTGACGTCACAAAACACAGTCAGCCAATGAACAGAGAACGACGTTGCCAGAGCTTCACTGCAATGCAAACCACGGACGACTAGCTTCAGTTTTAGAAACGTTCAATCATAAATAAAGTAATTGAACAAAAGCAAAGTCTTTTATAGAAAGTTTGGAAAAAGCATGCTTTATACAAATTCCTTCATATTCTAGTAATTAATTTAACCAAACAAGCAATAAGCCTCCTGATTCAGGCGATAGCAAGGAAAGGTGTTTGTATCATTCTCATGAACCGCTTTTTCGCAATAAAGAACAGCGGTAATTGTTTATTTCCTATTGTACTTCGACGAAACGTGAATAATTCATAGTCGTATCAACAGTGTTTGTCGGTATTTTGCGTGTTATTTTAGAGTCCTCCAATAGTTCTGTTCAAAGAAGGGCTATGTTAGCGTAATGGTTAAGGTGTTTGGCTGCTAAGCGAAAACCTTGTTTGGTGCTTATATTTTCTTTATTTAAAAACAATATCGAAGTGTGTTACTTCATGAATTTTATTCGTTTGAATGTAATTTTTTGAAATTTCTAGTTCTTTGTCTCTTCATTATAATCATAATAAGTTTTCAGTTTTTCTAATTTTGTCCTCCAATATTTCTTTTCACAGCAATAAAAAACAATGAAAAGGTACACATACAATATTCATGTTATCTGTTTTGTTTGTGTATCTTCTCTTCCGCAGTCGCTGTTTTACTATTCATATTGCAATATATTCTTTGCGATAGTATTAAAAGTATTATTTAGAGCAGAATTTCGGCTCGTACGTTGCCGAGCTACTTGATTGTCTGACGCAATTCTTTGCTTCGCTGCTTTGGCAACATCATCATATTCAATGTTTTCGTCAACTGGTCTATGTTTTGGCAAGTTCTGCAGCGCCAGAACCGCTAGACCACCGCGGCCGGCGTTATTTATTTTTTTTTGGTTTCTATGTTTTATTACGTCCACAATTGAGTTTTGTTTACTTTGCCAATTTTAATCAGAACTTTTTAGAAAAAAGCATAATGACTCTGGTATAAATAAAACTTTTATTACAGTCGTGAAAGGCGGAATATTCCTCAATATTACATACGACACCTATCTGATACTTAAATTAAATGCGATATTGTTATACAGTAAATTTTATATGAAATTTAGGTATATTGTCCACATTTCATTCTCAACATTGTGGCAACTAAAATCGACCATACGGTAAGTATACGCTATGGACTTTTACCTGTGCAAACTCTTCAAAATTTCGTGCAGTTGTTTACTACATTTAATGCTGCACAGGAAGTGCGTTGAACATAGAAACAAAATTAAGTCATTTATGGGGGGAAGGTATCAGTCAAGAAGATGTGTAAAAATCAAATTTTTGGGCCAAATAGTTTCTGTGAAATCGAATGATAAGTGTGTCAAAGCAGTCGGAACACCACGTGTCTGCACAGGCGAGCTGCGCGGACGACAAAATCGCGCACAGCGCGGAATGAGGGGAGCACGTCTCTGTAGCAGCGAAAGGTTTAATGCGGCCGTGGTGGCTTTGTGGCTTTACTTCATAAACTGCGCGCTCCCTCCTAAACGTAAGTTCGCGAACTATGTTATACTAGGGCGCTGCTTCTCTTGGGTGCGCGTGCGTCGTTTGCAACTGGCAACGCAGCAATCTCCCGCGGCTGGGCGGGCATGCGCGAGCCGCCAAGATAAAAGAATTCAACTATAGATGGGAAAGAGATGGCGAAACGATCGTTGATAGGCGCAAGCAACGCGCCGGGGAGAGGCCAAAAAGACTCGCAGCCAACGTGCCGCCAACACCTCTCGACCGCCAGTATTTAGATGGCCGTCACAGACAGGAGAACCCACTCAGTCATCCAGTGAGTCAACGAGTCGAGTAATTAGTTGCAGCCCAGTGGGAGTCACATTGGCAGTTACCTCAGCCACTCAGGGTCAGTCATACCTAGCGGCCAGAGCAATGTGCTTGGTGAGACTTGTACTTCAACAGCTGTGTGGTTAACGTGGATTATTATGAAAGAGCATGCACCACAACAACTAGACTATCTTAAGTAACTTTTTTGTTTTTATGAATAAAGAACCCTGTTAATACGAGGGCTGTTCAGAAAGTAAGCTCCGATTGATCGCGAAATGGAAACGACTATGATAATCCGATAAAGCTTTGCACAGATGTGTTGCGCAGTGTCTCTAGTATGACCCTAGATAGCATCACGTCACTCCTCTCATTTCTGAGCTCACAGTGATCGCGTAAAGTTGGCTAGAGAATAGTGTCTCCCGCCAAGTACGAGGACCTGGTGAGAAATTTCGCCTGAAGCTATACAGCCAACATTACATAACTGTCGTGCAGTTTCTTCTACAAGGCAATATTCTCAGCCGCATTCTGAAGGGGCAATGAAGATGCTCCTGCATCGTTTTCAATTGGAAATGTTTGACTACCCACAATACAGCCCGTAATTGACTCCCCCTGCGTTTCATTTCTGCTCACATGAACCGCTGGCTATGAATACAACATTTTGGCACAGAAAACGAGCGTAGAGAATTGGCGGAAAGCACTGGCGGCTGTCTTTTATGATGAGGGTATTGGAAAGTTGGTACAACGCTACGACAAATGTCTTAGTCAGAACGGCAACTACGTAGAGAAGTAGCTGGATGGTGTAGCTAACTGTTAAAAATAAAACATTTCTAATTTTCACTGTGGTTCCCATTTCGCGATCAATCGGAGCTTACTTTCTGAACAGCCCTCGTATATGCATGTAGTTTGTGTAATAGAAAGAGGATGAGGTTCCATACTCCGAGGGGCGTAGGTGACGATGCTGGAGACTACCAGCCACCAAACAAATCCTCTCGTTGCTTCCCATGGTACAAGCCTACAGTGAAAACGAGACAACACAAAAGTAAGATCTCAAATATCAGATGTTTTTAACTAATGGTTTTCGAAGAAGTCGATGATAAGTATGGTATTTCATATCGGCCAGAAAGCCATCTCTAAGCACGGCCACCAGCGTTTGGCGGCAGCACAGGAATAACAAAAGCCGGGCAGCACGGAATGTAACGAGCATGTCTGTAGCAGCGAAAGAGTTATGGTTCCAGAAGAAGTTCTACAATCAACAAGAATAGACGAAGTAATGTGTGTGCGGTTATACACGTACAAGACAGGCAACTAGGTCATCAAGTTAACATAAATCAGAGATAAGGATCACGGACCTACTTCGCCATCTCTAAAAAAGCATCTCTCATAACGTTTGAATTTCCTTCATGTTTTAGGAACATTCGTGAAAGATATGGCGCCAATGATGTCTTTAAGTGTCTGTTAAATGATTATACAGGAGCATATTTCAGCAACGCATACAGCAGATCCGAGAAGACATCCGACATTGCATTGTGTAATGCGGTGGTATCATCAGCATTCTATCATCTGATGACACTTTCGTAACACAGGAAAGCTGGTGCCTCGGCTTCCCATTCCGGAGCTCATTCGTGCACTTCCTGTAACATATCTTCAGGAAATGTTTCTACAAGCAGAAAGTGATCTGTGGTAACCATTCTTTGGTCTTTGGGAACTCAACAAAAATAAATTCTTAACAGAGAGTTACAAGAAATCATCTTCCAAGTCAACTTAATTACTGCTGTCTACAAGTACAAAGGTTATTAGTACAGGAATAACCGTCAATTTTATCAAACTCTAGAGCTGCATCTACAGTTCTGCGTCATTCTGTCAGTCATGCAACTGAATCAAAGGCCCGCAACTAACAAATCAAAAAATTATCTCAACTACAAAAGGAGGGTTTCTTCGACGAAACTGTTCACTTCTTCAGAGATTTCAACGCTCACGACTCCACAGACTTGTCGCCTTCGTACTATAATGCACAGGGCCACTCCAAAGCTCCAGTTCCACTAGCCACTGCTTGGGGCGCCAATCTGAGAGCGACGCAAGGCGCAATATTTGTGTACAGTACGCATCGCAGTCAGTAGAGAAAACTGACACGGGTGAAATTATACGAGGGAAATGGGATTCTTTCGGGAGTGAAGGGCAAATGGTAAGTCGCTTGTGTGGAAAAATGTTCTCGAACCGGCCCTGATAATGTATAAAAAAAAGTATTAACTAACAAGCAAGTGGGGTTATTTGTAACAGCAAGAAGTGCCTTGGACACACTTGTTCCACAAGTATAGTATAGGGGTGGAAGACAGACCTACAAGTGCTGACTGGTAATCATTCTGTGCATAATAGCGGGATATCGTGGCTCACTCTCAGAGATGAAGTAAAGGTAAGCCACAATACATTTTTGGATAATAAATCTTGTTTACAAAAAGCTGTTCACAAGATACGGAATATTTTATGGAGAAAACACGTGTAGACTGTTACAGCCCGCCTCTCCAATATTTATTGTTTAAAAAAGAGTGGCTACCATAGCTGGCAACCACCCAAGGCAGCCGGGATCGATTCCGGCAGTAGAATTACTTTTTTTCTGCTTCTTTTATGCGATTTGTCTCGACTTCGCTCGGCCTAGATTCCATTGACGCTCGAGCAAAGATACCTTCTTCTCCCCTTGGTCTACTGGCAGTTAATTGAGGTTAGGAGCACTACGGGGTATCTACTATATTTAATAGATGTATCGCCAAAGAATAATGGCATCTTTGAAATCGGCATTGCCGTCAGCGTCGACACAGGAATTTCTGAGTAAGACGGCACACAGTTTGATATTTCGATGGACATCGATCATGCTGCACGCCTCGCTGCACTGTGGACAAATCAAGAGACTTGCTAGCACGCCAAAGCTTGCTTGACATATCCACATAGCTTGACCAGCGATGAGCGTAAAATTGTACTGAGAAATATCGGAACAAAGATAGATAGCCACTGGAGTGATGTGGCAATTGAGGTGGACATAAACGACGTCATACTGCATAATAAGACAGGAGAAGTTCTTGGGTGACATCGGCAACAAGATGAAGGTCTTGACTATTGCGATAGCAATGAGAGCCAACTGGTGTGCTGCTATCACACGGAATAAAGATCATCTGCCGTAGACACTTGATACAATACAGCGCACTGTGAATCCCACTATAAAAAGGGTGATAAAACGAAAACGAGCCTCTCATCGCTCAACAAAAGTTAGGTGGTGATCAATAAGGAACGTGCATAATACGCTATTTGACGATACCACTTAACTTGTTTGACAAAGAAATCATTATAGCATATCTCCTAGCACCAGTTGCCCATAAATGAAGGATAACCACGACAGCAGACAAATGTGTATCTGCTACTCGACACCTCTCTTGGAAAGGCGATGCTCAGTGGCTGGGGAAGAAAATCACACCATTCGAGGCTACGTCATTCACCCCATCAACTACCTGTCAGGAAAGGAAGAAGAAATTGTTTTCTACTGAACAATAGTGAAATCTTACTGTTCCACACGCAACAGTGAAAAGTCTACAACAAATAAGTGTGCATACTAGTACAAGATCTATCACTCTTGAATCACATAACAGTTGTGGAATCATATGCAGTAATCGCTTTTCCTTTTCAAGTTGAATTGAGCTACGGTAAATGAGTGGGTAGAAGCTGAGTACACATGGACTTTTTAAGTTATATTAGCCACAGAGAAGTTAATCAAGAACTGGATACAGCTCACACAAAGGTTAAATCAGGAATATTCTCAAAAGATCTGTAATGATTTACGAGTGCACGGCAGTGCGTTTAGCTGAGAAGAAAAATGCTAGTCAGAATTGAGAACCATCTTCTGCCAACATATAGTGGGCTGGGTTAACATCAAGGAACCCCACATCCCAGCAGGTGGCTGTTGGAGGAGATGTAAGAAGGATCATTACCACGATCTCACTCGCAGCACGTAGGCACAACACAGTGGTAACGATTCGGGCATTAGAATCGTTTACTACACTGGAAACTTTATCTTATTTTAATTGGAGCTGGGGATACTTCTAAATGGTTCACCCATGACTATGAACAGCTGCTAACGGTCTGTGACACCACTGCTGATAGAGTCTTCCTTCTCAGGTACCACAACACACTGCCTGCAGTTAACCCAGGGCGACTTATTCCAGGATTCCTAATTGGCCTATATAAAATATTCGACGACTGTTAAGCTGAACTGGGTAATGAAGCACACAATCATATCACTATTTTGGAGCCAATAAAAGAGCTCTCATCCCCAACATAATGGTGTAGAAGTCAGTAATGACATCATTACGTGGCTCAAACATGACATCAGAGCAACACACCCTGTAATATAGTGAGACGCCTCTTAAACTACCTGCAAATGGCAGAAGTGTCAAAAATTTGCCGAGTCTACGGAACTTATAGGCACTAGGGACATGCACCAGTGGACGAAGATCAGGCTGTCATAAAGTGAAGATCATGGGACAAAAGACATATATCGTTGATGTTCAATTCATTCTTAAGACCACAGGATTACTGAAGAAACAATTCTGTGAGTCGATTCTGCAACGGTACGATACGGAAGGCTCCTCTGTGAGAAGAAGAAAATACCCGTTAAAAATAGGTCAATGAGGAAAATCCTCAGGTGTGACATAAAATGGGTACTCTTATATGCTTCCTTCAGAGGTTTTCAGCCCGATAGAATCTAAAAAAGAAATTGGGTTTGATTATTCAGTACACTACAACCAACTAGTAGGATATAAATCACTTGCTCCACTCTCGTCAGAATTGAGAACTACCTCCTGCCAACAGAGAGTGTGGAGGAGATGTAAGAAAGACCTTTACCATAGTGAAGAAAATCTGTGACGTAGTGGCATCCGCAAGTTTCCCGAAGACGAAAATAATTCCTGTACACACAAAGGAAAGAGAATAAAAATGTTAGTTAGACACTTGCATCTATGGGCTTAGAGATGAGATTATAATTCTCCATGGAGGAAGGCAGCATGGCAAAAAGTTGTTTTCCGGCTTTTCCCCCAACAAACAATGACACTAGATGAAAGAGAGTTAAACAAATTAATCTGTTCTTTACACACCCTGGCTGGGAGACACCATAAAAGACTCCTCACTTCAGTCCTGGAATACATGCCACACTAAGCCCATTAATCTTTTTTCCTTCGAATTCCTGGATGAGTTGTTTCGGACACCGGTACCGTGCGCCAATCTCGCAAAATAAATCTTATATTTTACCCCGGCCTTGGAAACACGGTGTTGAGTACCACGGGTAGGAGTCACCTCATTCCATGATATGTGGTTCACACATTCAACTCCGTATCAGAACTGAAACTAGAAATTGATTTTAGTGAACAATAGTAGAATCCCAACGTTCCTTCGCACAATGGTGAGAAAAGTCAGCCCAATTAATACACATAAAAGATCTCTCACACTTGAATCCGGAAACAGTTACTGCTCCATGTTCAAGAATCTCTTTTCAAGCGGAAATGGGGTAAATTAGTGGGCAAAAGGCCAATAGTAACAGAGGCATTTTATACCCTATTAGACGCAGTGGAATTAAGAATTGAACGTGGCTCAAATAGAGGTTAGTCAGGAATAGCTTAAATGATTAACTTACTTATGGCAGTGGATACAGCTAAGAAGAAAAATGCAGAGAATGGGATGGTCACAGGTGAGCATGGAAGCAGGACATAATATAGTGGAAATGTTTCTGGCTTATAATCATTTGATAAACAGGAGACTCGTTCATATTTCAAATGAATACCTGTAAGTGGATCGGCTAAGACTATGAGCAGTTCATAATTGTTTCCGACACCACTGCTGCTCGTGTGTTTCTACAATGGTACTTCAAGAAACACTTTGCCTGCAGTTAACCCAGGACGACTTAATCAAGCATTGCCAATTCGAATACATAAAAAAAATTGGAGGACAGATTAACTGAATTTAGGCATGAAGCATACAGCCGAATTACAAAGTTGGAGCCCTTAACTGGCGCACTCATTTCCCAGCATGATGGTGTTGAAGTTCGTAAAGAAATGACATGAGAGCAACACACCCTGCAGTATAGTGAGAGGGTCTTACACATAGTGGAAATGTCAGAATTATAGAAAATTTGTAGAGGTAAACAGAATTTACAGCCACTGGGGATATACAACGATCGACAAAGACTGTGGGTGACATGAAGTCTACAAGACTGCAAATACATGTCCCTGATGTCTCGTTCATCTTATAGACCTTGGGGTTATTTCAGAGGCTATTCTATACTTCAGTTTAAGACTATGAGCAGTTCATAATTGTTTCCGACACTCCAGTGTGAAGAAAAATAAAAGAATGAGTATGTTCCTTAGGTGAGGGAGAAAACTCATAATGGGCAATTTTCTCTGCTTCATTCAGAAGATTGTAGCCTGGTATAATTTAAAAAGGACTTTGAATTTAATTATTCGATACATATACTACCTAGTAGAGTATAAGGCCCTTGCTTCACACTGGTCAAAACTGAGAAAGCGTTTACTGCCAACAGAAATTCGGTTACCATCCAGGAATCTCGACTACCAGTAAGTAGGTGTTGGGAGAGATGTAAAAAGGATCACTAGGACGCTGAATGAAATATGTGACCTTTTGGTATCCACAACCACTCCTGAAAAATATAAAATGATTGTAGTACAGGCAAAGGAAAGGGACTGAAAATATTAGCTGGGCTTTAGCAATGATTCTCTTACAGATGAGATCCAACTTCAGCACGAAGGAATGCAACATAGCGAAAACTGGTAACAGGAATTTTAAATGCGAGATGCAGTGACATACCGAGTGACCAAAGTGTCAGTATAAATTTAAAAACTTAATAAACCGCGGAATAATGTAGATAGAGAGGTAAAAATTGACACACATGCTTGGAATGACATGGGGTCTTATTAGAGAAAAAAAAATTCACAAAATGTACGACAGATGGCGCTGGAGAGCAAAACTGTCAATGACTGCGCTTGACAATCGTGTATAAAAGGAGCTGTAATGAGAGAGAGACTCAGATGCGCCAGCAGTCGCAGCATGTTGACGTTACCTGAAAAGGCGCTTTTAGTGGTTCAAATGGCTCGGAGCACTATGGGACTCAACTGCTGAGGTCATTAGTCCCCTAGAACTTAGAACTAGTTAAACCTAACTAACCTAAGGACATCATACACGTCCATGCCCGAGGCAGGATTCGAACCTGCGACCGTAGCGGTCTCGCGGTTCCAGACTGCAGCGCCAGAACCACGCGGCCACTTCGGCCGGCAGGCGCTTTTAGTGAAGCTGTATTATCAGAATGGGGAATGTGGTAGTTCAGCGTTACGATCCTATCGCCACAGGAACGGGATTCGAACGGGTAAAGATCCGTTGACAAATGCAGCTGTGACGAGAATGATTTCGAAGTTCGAAGCCACGGGTTGTTTAGACGATAGACCCCGTATTGGGCGACCGAGCACACGGCGTAATGCTGCTGAGACAGTTCACGAAGAAATGGAGACTGTAGCGGATTCGCCTATGCACGGGGAAGTCAGCGCTCGTGCAGTCGCACGTCGCACCGGCATTCCATACACTACTGTTTGGTTGGCACTGAGGCGTACCCTCCGATGCTATCCGTACAAAATCCATCGGCATCATGAACTGTTACCTGGCGATTTAGTGAAGCGGAGGGCATTTGCGGTGTGGGCGTTTCAAAAGATGGCGGAAGATGACGATTGGTTGACTAACGTGTTGTAGACCGACGAAGCTCATTTCATGTTCCGAGGGTCTGTAAACGTCCACAACTTCAGAATGTGGGCTACCGAAAATCCTAAAACTGTCGTGAAGACTCCATTGCACGACGAGAAAGTCACGGCATGGGTTGGATTTACCACATCTACCGTTATCGGGCCTTTTTTCTTCGAGGAAATGCGTGATTCTGGTTTTGTAACTGCTACCGTGACGGGGGATAGGTACGCCGATATGTTACAGAATCGTACCATGCCCAGCCTGGCTGATAAACACCTGCTGGAACGCACGATGTTTATACAGGATGGCGCTCCACCCCATATTGCTAGACGCGTGAAAGGTATCTTGCGCGCGTCGTTTGGTGATCATCGTGTGCTCAGCCGCCACTTTCGTCATACTTGGCCTCCCAGGTCCCCAGATCTCAGTCCGTGCGAATATTGGCTTTGGGGTTACCTGAAGTCGCAAGTGTATCGTGATCGACCGACATCTCTAGGGATGCTGAAAGACAACATCCGACGCCAATGCCTCACCATAACTCCGGACATGCTTTTCAGTGCTGTTCACAACATTATTCCTCCACTACAGCTATTGTTGAGGAATGATGGTGGACATATTGTGCATTTCCTGTAAAGAACATCATCTTTGCTTTGTCTTACTTTGTTATGCTAATTATTGCTATTCTGATCAGATGAAGCGCCATCTGTCGGACTTTTTTGAACTTTTGTATTTTTTTTTGTTCTAATAAAACCCCATGTCATTTCAAACATGTGTGTCAATTTGTACCTCTCTATCTCCATTATTCCGTGATTTATTCAGTTTTCAAATTTATACTGACTTTTTGATCACCCGGTATATGGTGGTTTTCCTATAGAAAGTAGAGTATTCTCTGTATATACTATGTAGTTTTTAAAATATAACATTGACATTTTGCCTTATCATATCCCACTATCTTGTTTAGTTCATAATTCTTCATGACCCTACATTGTGGTATTGAGTATGCATTTCTGCACTTGAATATATTCTTGTCTATGGATTTGTACCTACCACATTTTGGTATTATGCTATACTATATGAACATACCTTGACGTACGTTATAAAACAAAAAAATTACTATCTTTAAAAATAAGTTTTTCCTTAATGTGCATATAATGTACATGCTAGATATTGATCCATATTCATCATTTTCAGAAGGCAATACGCTGTAAAAGAAATAAGTTAAATAACCACTGTAAATTGACGTGGATATTTAACCATGAGAACGAAAGAGAGAAAATGCAACACTTTGCCATGAAAAGTAAACGGACCGAAATCAACTAGCATTAACAAGAATACGATTTACGCACCGTATCATAGCAAACTTGAGTAATTATCTTTCTTTCAGAGTATGACACGGTTATGGCAGACTACCAAGTAACACTATATACGTTAATTTTAACGATGAGGCATGTTAGACATAAGAAACTCTATAATATGTGAAATGACGATGAGAATGAAATAATATGAAAGAAAATGATTATGGTAATAATGTTACACAGAGGAGAATGGAATTAGAGAAGTCCTGCCTTGAGCTGACACAGACAAATGATCCGAGACGATTAACCTGTTGATGGCAGTCGATATGGCCGAGAAGGAAAATGCAGAGAAACGACACGTTACGGCGAACACAATATAACATGAGCACAATAAAGTGGGAACGGTTGGGAAATTACAATCACTTACCACACTGGACATTTCCTAATATTTCAAAAAATTGTTCAAGTGGCTCTGAGCACTATGGGACTTAACAGCTATGGTCATCAATCCCCTAGAACTTAGAACTACTTAAACCTAACTAACCTAAGGACATCAGACAACACCCAGTCACCACGAGGCGAGAAAATCCCTGACCCCGCCGGGCATCGAACCTGGGAACCCGGGCGCGGAAAGCGAGAACGCTACCGCACGACCACGAGCTGCGGACCCTAACATTTCATTTGGATGATAGGGATACTTCCAAATCGATCACCTACGACTATGAACGGCTGCTAATGGTTTGTGAATGCTGAGCGGGTGGTCTTCCACTGGTACAACACTATCCCTCCAGTCAATACAGCAGGACTTCGTAATGATTCCTAATTGGACTATGTAAAATATTTGATGACTGTTTAACTGAACTCAGGAATGAAGCATACAATGATGGATCGAATATGACTGTAGGGCACAATAAGCAGCAGTACACTGGCAGAGGGTTACACTATCTAAAAATTACAGAATTGCCGAGGTCGACGGAACGTACAGGCATACAACGGTGGATAAGGAACGTGGTTGTCACAAAGGGAAGAAGGTTGGGCAAACAAAACTTGTTCCTAATGTCTAATTTGTTCTTAAGACCTTGGTGTTATTGAAGGGACTAATCTATCTCTCAGATTAGCACTGCAACGGAACGCTCCCCAGTGTGAATAATAAAACGCGTTAAACAATAGGCAGTGTGGCAGTTCCTCAGGTACGGGACAAAGTCTCAAATGCCTACTCTCTTCTGCTTCCTTCAGTGAATTGCAGCTTGTTAGAATTTAAAACGCAGTTTGTGTTTGATTATTCGGTAGATTATTCCTAAGCTTATATTGTCTATGTTGGACTGTGGCTAGGTAGCTGCTTTTTTTCCGAACTAGAAGAGCATCCATCACTTGCTTCTGGTAGGAATTGAGAACTGTTCACTGCCAACAGAGATTGCGTTACCATCCAAAACACTCCACTGCAAGCTGGAGGGCGGTTGAAGAGCTATACGTGGGATCACTATCATTGTGAACGGAATTTCTGACATAGAGGCATCAGCAAACTTTCTTGAAGACTGGACAATCATTATAGCACACATAAAGGAGACAGAGTTAAATATTAGCTATATATTTGTAATGATGGTTACATAGATGAGACACAGCTTCAATATGAAGGAACGCAAAATACAGGGTGTTTCAAAAATGACCGGTATATTTGAAACGGCAATAAAAACTAAACGAGCAGCGATAGAAATACACCGTTTGTTGCAATATGCTTGGGACAACAGTACATTTTCAGGCGGACAAACTTTCGAAATTACAGTAGTTACAATTTTCAACAACAGATGGCGCTGCAAGTGATGTGAAAGACATAGAAGACAACGCAGGCTGTGGGTGCGCCATTCTGTACGTCGTCTTTCTGCTGTAAGCGTGTGCTGTTCACAACGTGCAAGTGTGCTGTAGACAACATGGTTTATTCCTTAGAACAGAGGATTTTTCTGGTGTTGGAATTGCACCGCCTAGAACACAGTGTTGTTGCAACAAGACGAAGTTTTCAACGGAGGTTTAATGTAACCAAAGGACCGAAAAGCGATACAATAAAGGATCTGTTTGAAAAATTTCAACGGACTGGGAACGTGACGGATGAACGTCCTGGAAAGGTAGGGCGACCACGAACGGCAACCACAGAGGGTAACGCGCAGCTAGTGCAGCAGGTGTTCCAACAGCGGCCTCGGGTTTCCGTTCGCCGTGTTGCAGCTGCGGTCCAAATGACGCCAACGTCCACGTATCGTCTCATGCGCCAGAGTTTCCACCTCTATCCATACAAAATTCAAACGCGGCAACCCCTCAGCGCCGCTACCATTGCAGCACGAGAGACATTCGCTAACGATATAGTGCACAGGATTGATGACGGCGATATGCATGTGGGCAGCGTTTGGTTTACTGACGAAGCTTATTTTTACCTGGACAGCTTCGTCAATAAACAGAACTGGCGCATATGGGGAACCGAAAAGCGCCATGTTGCAGTCCCATCGTCCCTGCATCCTAAAAAGTACTGGTCTGGGCCGCCATTTCTTCCAAAGGAATCATTGGCCCATTTTTCAGATCCGAAACGATTACCGCATCACGCTATCTGGACACTCTTCGTGAATTTGTGGCGGTACAAACTGCCTTAGACGACACTGCGAACACCTCGTAGTTTATGCAAGATGGTGTCCGGCCACATCGCACGGCCGACGTCTTTAATTTCCTGAATGAATATTTCGATGATCGTGTGATTGCTTTGGGCTATCCGAAACATACAGGAGGCGGCGTGGATTGGCCTCCCTATTCGCCAGACATTAACCCCTGTGACTTCTTTCTGTGGGGACACTTGAAAGGCCAGATGTACCGCCAGAATCCAGAAACAATTGAACAGCTGAAGCAGTGCATCTCATCTGCATGTGAAGCCATTCCGCCAGACACGTTGTCAAAGGTTTTGGGTAATTTCATTCAGAGACTACGCCATATTATTGCTACGTATGGTGGATATGTGGAAAATATCGTACTATAGAGTTTCCCAGACCGCAGCGCCATCTGTTGTTGAAAATTGTAACTACTGTAATTTCGAAAGTTTGTCTGCCTGAAAATGTACTGTTGTCCCAAGCATATTGCAACAAACGGTGTATTTCTATCGCTGCTCGTTTAGTTTTTATTGCCGTTTCAAATATACCGGTCATTTTTGAAACACCCTGTAATAATAACTGTTGTCCCGCATTTCGCGCAACAAACGACGACACGGGATGAAAGAGTGTTAATCAAACTAAACTGCTTAGTTCTTGTCAGACCCTCGGAGGGGCCACAATGGGATCTTCAATGTCACATGGGTAACATAGACTTTGCTGCCTAGAAACTTTACCACTCTATGCCATTTATTTTCTATTTCTTCAAATTCCTGGAACAATTATTTCGGACACTAACTGTAGTGAATAATTAGGATGCAATATCTGTAGTGTGATACACTTCATTGTTCAATCATGGGAAGGGTCGACTCATAAAAACAAATATAATGGACTCTCATAACCATAGGATTACTGTTATAAACCGAACAAATTTCACGAACACGAAATCGGATCATTGGAAAAAATAATATTCAGGTATGTAAATTATTGCTGCATATTAATCAACATTTCCTCTGTCCTGAATTTTACTTGATTGGACGACAAATCGACATCAGACCAAAGTGTAGACTACTTGCTGTAGCACTCTAGTAAATATCTAAGGGAAAATTACCATCTTTCCTGGAGCATTCTTCCCCCAACTACGAAAAGGATCTCTAACATTTTATTCCAGTCTAACGACTAATATATCAACAATGGCCAACAGTCAAAATTGGTTCGATCAAACTTAACCTTACCTGATCTCCGCAACAGAAGCAATCATTACCATAATGAATTAGTTATCCTAGCGGAGACGACTCGGCCAAATATCGCCAAGAGAATGCAATGTGATGATACACCCTGATTTTCTCGTATGTTTGATTTCTAATGTTGGCAAAAGCTCGATTCTCCAGCCTCTGTCCTTAATGAACAGGTTCAAATGGCTCTGAGCACTATGGGACTCAACATCTTAGGTCATAAGTCCCCTAGAACTCGGAACTACTTAAACCCAACTAACCTAAGGACATCACACACACCCATGCCCGAGGCAGGATTCGAACCTGCGACCGTAGCAGTCCCGCGGTTCCGGACTTAATGAACAGGTGTCGGCCAGATCCACTTACAACCTATACCAACTATGTCTCATTATTAAGTAGACACAATGTGTGGGCAAGGAGTATCCAAAACACCATGAAAGAAAATGTGAAGAATGTCTGGCAAACATAGCTCAGAGAATGATTCCAGGACATAGAGGGTGTCCGGTTCGTTTGTAAGTGAGAAATCCCGAGGTGATAAAGAATTAAGTGCAAATAATTCTCATTAGTAACATATCTATTTCCACTGGGATGAAACATAAACGTGTGAACACACACTGAGGTGAGTATCCATTCCCACGCTTTGTAGGTTCAGTGGATACTGAGAAAAATGCTGAGGTCATATTCCAAATTCCAGTGGATGGCCCTAGAAACTGCTAAAAGTATTCTTCAATTGTCATATGAATAATAGGAGTATCTACAATCCACAGGCTGGACGATCACATAACCAGAAATGGTACTCTGAACAATGTGAGTCAGTAATATATATCATTAAATAGACCTGATGGATCGGTTCAGAAGGGCGTTAGACAATTTCATGAGTAATATTTACTTCCAGGAAGCCGTTCACTTCAGCTACTTAGCTATTGGAATTCGTGGGTCGGCAGAGCTAGCCAAACGATTCCCCTTTGGAGAATGATATAAACTAGCGATCACACCAGTCTGTAGGAGAGTGGTCACGTGCAGCACATTCTGAGTCACCTCCAGCTAACTGTTCATCTCACCCCCAGACACTCGGCTCTTGTCCTCCTGATGGCGTCGTTCCAGATGCAGGGTCGCTGGCAGCTTCTGTGATAACGATGGTCAGAAATATAACACATCCTAAATACCAACGCAGGGCACAAAACAAACTGATCAATGTCTTACACAATGCAATTGTCGTTTGAGAATTGACAGCATTGAAAACTTTGAAATAATAACACAGATAGTACAGATTCGTGATGTAGCAGACATCAGCAATGGAGTTCCTAACTTCATGATACCACTCATGTGCCATTTAAATTCTGATGATTCACCCAATAGTTCTGACAATACACAAAAACGTTACCTTCTAAGGCTATAGTGACTGGATCCAAAATAGGACATGGACCTTCAAACGTATTATTTCGGTAGACAGAGACTCTTATTGTCAAAAGAGTTGTATCCTGATCGGAATTCTATGCAAAAAAAGCTCCCAGTTATTTTCAGAAACCCATTCCCTCACAAGAGACACGTTCTTGATCCTGTTAGGGCTTCCACATCATCAGCAACATCTATTCAAGCTGAGTCAGACTCGTAGTTCGGTCCGAAATATCTCATTTGACTTCAATTGATCGCTTATTTTCGGGAAATATCCTGAGTTCATTCAGCTGAAATTCTTACATGCTAGTACGAACAACTTCGGAAACGCATATGAATATCTGGCAACAATACAAGATAGAGACTTTTTCTATGTTAACATCTGGAAACCTAGACAGGGTACCATGGCACTTAAGAGAACTATGTTCTATGTGATGGCACAAGTGTCAATTGCCATTGCTCAATATGAAATTACCTCATTCAAGTATTATCGGAGAGGGTATTCTCAGGGAATCAGTTCGAACCACTCTGTAGTTGTCAATAAATATCTAACACCCCACATGGGGTGTTATGAGAGCCCATGCGGCTTACTTCAGCAACCAGAAGTATGAGAGAACAAGACTGAAATCAGAGAAAAAACAATTTGTTTGAGAGTCTCACCACGAGGTACCAGGCATAAGAGCGTTTGACAGCTTTGAAGTCTCGTTATTCAGCATACGCTGTCTGTAGTGATGTGGAAGAACGCAGCTCACATAGTGCGCGTGTTGTGTACAAAAATCGTTGTCGAGTAACATAAAGCACTGAGTTTTTAGGCTTTTGGAAAGCCGTGCCAATAAAATCATCACATTTTTACCGCTACGCAGTGTCAGTGACGGGCTGTTTCTACCTAATACTCTTAAGCATGATATACCTGCAGCGCCCTACGACCAACAATATCCACAGCCGATACCTAGGTACCTGGATCAGCCGCACGAAGGCAGTTCATGAGTGGCTGAGGGAACAATTCAAGGTATGCACGAGATGTAGCATACATAGACTAATTCTGGAAAAAGAAAGGAAAAGACACTACAGGACAATTGTCTGAAGCATTGACTGAAAAGTCTGGAGTACATCTCCATGGTTTGGAAGACGTCCTGGGTAGGAGGAACCACCCGGCGTGTGCAAGTGGTCACAACCCTGGAGACTACTAGCTGACTAAAGTTTTGTGAAACGAAAATATACTTTCAGTAAACGTGGAAGACGAACTCAGCATAATATATGTGGTGTTCGCTCTTTTGGAGATCTTAGAAAGAACAGACATCATTTTGATCCTGCAGCCACTATGGACAAAGAACAAAAAATAAAGACATTAGCTGCCAGTGGGCACTGATTTCAATAAATGGGGAAGATTGGAAATTTGTGCAGCCCTAAGATTCAAACAAAGGTCTCCTGCTGACCACAACATCCAGACACAAGTGGTCATCCGAACTGCACAAACAGCCCTACCACGCCTCCCGTCAGACCCAAATTCTCAACTTATCCAGACAGTACTGGTGTAGTGCCACTTCTCCATTATCCTCATTACTTGCGGCATTTCGCCTATTCCCGTAAGAGTTCGCGCTTGACACGTATCTGCACTGGCAGGATCATTGGCTGTCCTCGCCTAAACTATTCATGTGGTGCCTGTTCTTTTGGGCATGTTAGAAAGAACAGACACCATTTTGACATTGCAGTCACCATGAATTAAGAACACAAAGGAAATAAAGACACTACCCACCAGTGGTCCAGTGATTAATGTCGTTGGGGTAAGTTGAAAATTTGTGCTGGAGCCATCTACAATTGATATTTATATCAATGAGGACCCATCTACAACTGATGACCATCTCGACCCCCGTCAACCAGTCATTTATCAACAGTTCTTGTCTCTTAGTTAGGCCTGTCCCAAGGAAGAAAGAGCTGAAAGATGAATTCAGAGGCTTTGGGCGTCAGACATCTCATGTCCGTACTAGAGCAACTGACCAGCACAAAGAAGTTAGGCTCTACCTAGACTTATACAGCAATGAACAGACCATGACACTCAGAACTGGACACTTTTCATCGTCTGAAAAGTTTTACGAACATCAAATTAGCATAACCATGTTATACAATTCCTCAGGTTGTTCCTGAGGCATCAGTATGGATGAATCATTTCCAAACAGAGGCTATTGGGAAGGTCAGTTAGGTGGAATTCAAGGGCTGAGCCGAGATAACATTGGTATCAACTTTCATCAAATAAATTCACATTGCGATCGCGAGATGACCATATCCATATGCATTCTATAACGGTGTTGATCCCAGAATTTTCTTTGTGATTTCAGTTCAAGTTCTACAATGCATATCATACATTCTATAAAGACGATGATCTCGAGATATTTTTTGTGATTTCAGTACAAGTTCCACGATCAAACACCACAGACGAAGTGATGGTGCACACTGTTTTAAGCTGAGCAATTAGTCTACGAATTTACATCAACTGTATAATGTACCGTCAATCTACTTCGCCTTCTCTAAGTCACCTTCATGTAAAACAATTCACTTCCATCATACTTTAGCAACATTCGAAGAACATGTAGCGCCAACAACGCCTTTATTTGTCTGTTAGATGATTATATAGGAGGACAGTAAAGCAAAGCTCACAGCAGTTCGAACCAGATATTCCGCCCTGTACCATGGAAAATGGTGGTATCACGAGGAGCATTTTATCATCTGATGAGGCATTTCTAATACAACAAATTAAGCAAAGATCAGCTGGTAGCTCTGCTTCACATTAAGGAGCTTACTGATGCATTTCCGGTAACATAGCTTCGAATGTTTCCATGAGCAAAATGTGACCTGTTGTTACCAGTCTTTGGTCTTTTACAATTGTAAAAATATAAGTGTACAGAAGTCGAGACTGTTACGTTACGGAGAGCAAATATGAGAGCACAAGGGTAATCCTAGCACAAGGGAGCCCAATCTGGAACTTCTGATTATTTATCCATTATTAGATGCCCTCAAGAGACGTCCAACTTTGTCTGATTTGTTGAAATCGAGGTTGGAAGGACTTCTTGTATTGGGACCTCAGTATAAACACGAAGTCCATGTCTGCTGCATCAACCTCTGGACTGCATACAGAGCTGAATGATCGCTTATTTCATGAACGTACATGGCAGCCATGTATTATTCATGCCATTTTTCGTAATATTCTGACCGGAACAAGTTCGCGGATGTAGCAGAGCACCGAAACACCAGGACAATCAGGATTCTGACGATGAAAACAGGGAGAAAATCACGTTTTGTATATTGTACTTCAAGCTAATTCAGATGTCGCACAAACTTCATCACCAACTCAGAATCACATCCAGTTCTGCTGCTCATGAAAAATGTGCGACAGACTTAGCTAAGAGACTGAAAAACTTCTCTTGGTAGGAGGTTTTACAGGCGTGCATGGACGGTTTGATAATCCCACACCCCGATCACTGGTCTATTGTATGCAGTATTCTGACGAAGTTATAAGGTCAAAAAGAATTAAATGCAAAAGATCATTTGCTACAGCACATCCATTTACATTTGCATAGAACATTAGCGTCTGAAGACACAATGGCAAGAGGTCCATGCATTTGATTTTTCATAAGAAGGAAGAGGTCATATTCAAATTCCATACAATGGGTTACCTAGGCCCTGTTCAACGGTTACAAGATTGGGTTACTGATGCTGGGAATTACTGTAAGATATTGGAAAGGGTTGCACAATCTAAGAAATAAGTGGTTATTGAGTTCCTTCGGTCAATGATAGGAGGATCTGCTATACATAGATTGCAAGAGTGGCAACTTAAACAATACACGAGTAAATGTAAAACAACACACGAGAAAATGTAACATCAGAAATACTTATCATTCCATTGACCTGATGGACCGGTTTTTAAGGGTTAGAAAATTACAGTATCCACTTCCAGGGAGCCGTTCACTTCGGATTCCACACCATTTATGGGGAATGTTGAAATCACTTCTCCAACGTTTGTATATGAGTGTAACTTGTTTCAAGGAGATGTGTATGGTTGAAAGAATTGAAAATGATGCAACAGGTATCACTGGAAATCCATTATTATACACCACTTTATACAAATCATCTTTAAGACACAACTCTAATTCGAAAAAAATCATAAAATATATAAAATTCAGTAATCCACCTCGGAAGATAGCAGCCATACTGGTTTCTACAAATCTGCGTGAGATGAGTGTTGAGATTATTTGGCTTGTATAATGTATATCCAATCAATTACTGGGATTTCCGAATTGCTGTTGTTTAGAATGTCATATGTAACATTGGTGACTACCTGCAACTCTAGGTCAGGATGATTTCACCTCATTTAAACTGGTCAACACGGGTTTGGGTCACTTCTGGGCGTCTGTTACATTTAAAGATGGATTACCACAGATTAATTTCAACTTTAAAGTAGGCCTTACCGCTGCGATCAATAAAGGACTTCCTGAGCAGGTCAGAGTACCGTTGTATGCGTTCGTAGCATCAATTATACTGCACTATAGGGAAATCAGAGATTTTCAGACATGACAGACCTTGTGCGGCATATCTATATAGCTGGAGCAGCGATGCGCAACGCTCGGGTTCTGGAGGAAGCTCGGAACACCGATATACGACGACTGGAGCGATGGGGCAGCTGGAGTAGACTTATAATATGTCACACTAGTTAATGTAGAGGAGAAATACTTGAGTGAGACCATCAACGTAATTCAAGTCCTGACTGTTATCACAGACACGAGAACCAACTGCTAGAGTGTTAGCCATCATATTGAGATAGCAGACATCTACCGCTAACTCTTCACACAGTACGGACTTTGTGTATTCCCTCAATAAAAGGGTCGATAAAATCAAAAGGGGCCTCTCATCGCTCAAAATGAAGTCACGAATTCGTCAATACGAAACGTGCCTAATAATCCAGTCACTGGCCTCACTTTATTTGTTTGAAGAATATATCGTTATTTATGTCCTAGCACCATTCACTCACAATTTAAGCGTAACCAGGGCAGAAAACAAATATAAGCCTAGTACCCGAAATCTCTTGGGAACACGATGCTCAGCATCAGGGTAAGGAGAAATCACATTCGAGTATACGTACCCCATACACTCAATTTCCTATCAGAACAGAAACTAAAAACTGTTTTTCACTAAACAATAGCAAAACACTACCTTTCCATCATCCACCATTAAGAAATTTTACACCAATAATTATGCATGAACGATCTGTAACAACAGAATCCGGAAACAGTTACAGTACCATATACATGTCGTTTCATGGAGTGCTGAAGTATGATAAGTTAGTGAGGTAAACATCAGTATCGTACACACAGGATTTTTCCGTTCTATAAGACACAGAGTAATTGATCAATAACTAGATGTAACTCAAACACAGATAAAATCAGAAATATCGTCACACGATCCGAGACGATTAACCTGTTCATGGCAGTGGATATGGCTGAGAAGGAAAATGCAGAGAAATGACATGTTACGGTTGAGCACAGGATCACATGAGCACAATATAGTGGGAATGTTTGGGAAATTACAATCATTTACTGCACTGGACACTTCCTAATATTTCATTTTGGTGATAGGGATACTTCTAAATGGATCACCTACGACTATGAACGGCTGCTAATGGTTTGTGAATGCTGATCGGGTGGTCCTCCACTGGTACAACACTATCCCTGCAGTCAATCCAGCAGAACTTACGTACAGAATCTTAATTGGACTATGTAAAATATTCGATGACTGTTTAATTGAACTCAGGAATGAAGCATACAATGATGGATCGAATATGACTTCAGAATACCATAAGCAGCAGTGCACTGAGAGATAGTTACACTACCAAAAAACGACAGAATTACCGCGGTCGACGGAACGTACAGGCACAGCGAACGTACAACAGTGAATAAGGATCGAAGTTGTCACATAGAGAAGAAGGTTTGACAAACAAAACATGTTCCTAATCTCTAAATTGTTCCTAATACCTTGGCGTTATTGAAGGGACTATTCTACCTCTCAGTTTAGCATTACAACGGAATGCTCCGCAGAGTGAAAAATAAAACAGGCGTTAACAAAAAAGTCAGTGAGGTACGGGATAAAAGTCTTAAAAGCCTACTCTTTAGTGAAATGCAGCATGTTAGACTTTAAAACAGAGTTTCTGTTTAATTATTCGGTAGATTATTCCTAAACTTCTGTCGTCTATGTTGGACTGTGGCTAGGTAGCTGTGTTTTTTCCCAACTAGAAGAACATCCATCACTGGCTTCTAGTAGGAACTGAGAACTGTTCACTGCCAACAGATTGCGTTACCATCCAAAATCCTCCACTGCCAGTTGGAGGGTGCAAGAACAGCTGTACGTGGGATCACTATTATGGTGAAGGGAATCTGTGACATAGAGGCATACACAACCTTTCTTGAAGGCTGGACAATCAATCACTGCAGCACACATAAAGGAAACAGAGTTAAAAATACTAGCTATATATTTCTAATGATGATTTTATAGATGAGAAAGAGCTTCAACACGAAGGAATGCAAAACAATAAAAACTATTTTCCCTTATTTCCCGCAGCAGACAATGACACTGGATGAAAGTGAGTTAATCAAACAAAACTGCTTTAGTTCTTCTCAGACCTTCAGAGGGACCACAATTGGTTCTTCAATGTCATATGGGTAACATCGACTTTACCTTCATAGAAACTTTCCCACTCTATTAAATTTATTTCCTTTTTCTTCAAATTCTTGGACCAGTTATGTCGCACACTAACTGTAGTGAACAATCATGATGCAATACCTGCAGAGTGTTATACTTTATGATGCAATCACGTTAAAGGATTCGAACCACAAAACAAAAATGATGGACCCTCTTAAATGTTGGATTCTCATAACCTTACAATTACTGCTATTAACTGAACAAATTTCAACAATACGAAGCTGGATCATTGGATAAAGTAATATTCAGCTATGTAAATTATTGCTGCATATTAATAATCATTTGACTTGATTGGACGCCAAGTCGACATCACGCCAAAGTGTAGACTACTTGCGGATACCTTGACAAAACATGCATAAAAATTAGTGTTGGCGGTGACACAAGCGGAAGCTACAGCACTCTAGTAAATACCTATGGGAAATATGTCATCTTTCCTGGAGCCTTCTTACCGCAACTATGAAAAGGATCTCTAAGACACTTCCATTTTATCCCAGTCTAACGACTAATAATCAACAACAAGGACATCCGATATGGCCAACAGTCCAAATTCGTTCGATTAAACTTGACCTTACCTGATCTCCACAACAGATGCAATCATTTACCATCATGAATTAGTTATCCTAGCGGGGAAGACTTGGCCCAATATCGCCAAGAGAAAGCAATGTGATGATACACCCTGATTTTCTCGTATGTTTGATTTCTAATGTTGGCAAAACCCGATTCTCCAGCCTCCTTCCTTTATGAACAGGTGTCAGCCAGATCCACTTACAACCTATACGAATTATGTCTCATTATTAAGCAGACACAACGTGTGGAGAAGGAGTATCAAAAACACCATGAAAGACAATATGAACAATGTCTGGCAAACATAGCTCAGAGAAGGATAAACTTCTCTTGGTACGAGTTTATAACTCCAGGGCATAGAGTGTGTGAGAATCTCACACTCCTCCGACCGGTTTGTTTGTAAGTGGTATTCCAACGACAGTGAGAAATCCCAAGGTCATGAAGAATTAAGTGTGAACGATTTCCATTAGTAATATATACATTCCCACTGTGATGAACCATCAACTTTTGAAGACACACTGAGGTGAGTATTGATATCCACACTTTGTAGGTTCAGTGGCTACTGAGAAAAATGCTGAGATCATATTCCAACTTCCAGAGGATGGCCCCTAGAATCTGCTAAAAGACTTCTTCAATTATCAGATCAATAATAAGAGTATCTAGAATCCACAGGTAGGACTACCACATAACCAGAAAGTGCACACTGAACAATATGAGTAAATGTAACATCAGTAAGATATATCATTCCATTTACCTGATGGATCGGTTCAGCAAGGGGTTAGACAATTTCATGAGTAATATTTACTTCCAGGAAGCCGTTCAGTTCAGATACTTAGCTATTAGAATTCGTGGGTCGGCAGAGCTAGCCAAACGATTCCCTTTAGGAGAATGATATAAACTAGCGATCACACCAGTCTGTAGGAGAGTGGTCACGTGCAGAACATTCTGAGTCACCTCCAGCTAACTGTTTTTCTCGCCCCCGGACACTCGGCTTTGGTCCTCCTGATGGGGTCGTTCTAGATGCAGGGTCGCTGGCAGCTTCTGTGATAACGATGGTCAGAAGAATAACACGTCCTGAATAACAACTCAGGGCACCAAAAAAACTGATCACTGTCTTACACAATGCAATTGTCGACTGAGAATTGAGAGCATTGAAACCATTGAAACAATGGCACAAGTAGCACAAATTTGTGATGTAGTACACATCATCAATGGAATTGCTAACGTTCATGATACCACTCATGTGCCATTTAAATTTTGTTGCTTCACCCAACTGCTTCTAACGATGGATTACCACAGATCAATTTCAAATTGAAAGTCGGCGTTACCGCTACGATCGATAAAGGACTTCCTGAGCAGGCCAGAGTACTGCTGTATGCCTTGGTAGCATCGATGATGATGCCTCTTGCTGCATTGTAGGGATATCAGAGATTGGCAGACATGAGAGAGCTGGTGCGGCATATCTACATAGCTGAAGCAGCGATCCGCAATGCTCGGGTTTTGGAGGAAGGTCGGAACAACGATATACTACGACTGGAGCGAAGGGGCAGCTGGAGCAGACATAAAATATGACACACTAGTTAATGGAGAAATACTTGAGTGAGACCGTCAACGTAATTCAAGTCCTGACTCTTATCACAGAAACGAGAGCCAATTGTTGGAGTGTTAGCCATCATACTGGGATAGCAGACTCTTCCCCTTAACACTCTACACAATACGGGACTTTGCGTATTCCCTCCATAAAAGGGTTGATGAAATCCAAAGGTGCCTCGCAACGCTCAAATTAAACTCAGGAGTTAAATAATACGAAACGTGCTTAATAATCCAGACGACTGACCTCACTTTATTTGTTCGAAGAATATGTCGTTATTTATCTCAACCAGAACAGGAAACAAATGCATGCCAGGTACCAAAAATCTCTTAGGAGGACGATGCTGAGCATCAGGGTAAGGAGACATCTCGAGTATACGTGGCTCATATACTGAATTTCCTATCAGAACGGAAACTGAAAACTGTTTATCACTGAACAATAGCAAAACACTACCTTTCCATCACCCACCATTAAGAAATTTCACACCAATAATTATATATAAACGATCTCTAACACCAGAATCCGGAAACAGTTACAGTACCATATACGCGTAGTTTCATGCAGTGGTGAAGCACAATAAGTTAGTGAAAAATATCAGTACCGTACACACAGGCTTTTTCCATTCCATCAGACACAGAGTTAATTGATTAATAACGAGATGTAACTCAAACACAAATAAAATCAGAAATATCATCACATGATCCGAGACCATTAATCTGTTGATGGCACGGATATGGCCGAGAAGGAAAATGCAGAGAAACGACACATTATGGTTGGGCACAGGATAACATCAGCACAATATGGTGGGAACGTTTGGGCAATTACAATCATTTACTACGCTGGACACTTCTTAATATTTCATTTGGATGATAGGGATACTGCTAAATGGATCACCTAGGACTATGAACGGCTCCTAATGATTTGTGAATGCTGCTCAGATTGTCCTCCACTCTACAACACTATCCCTGCAGTCAGTACAGGAGGACTTGCGTAAAGATTCCTAATTGGACTATTTAAAATATTCGATGACTGTTTAATTGAACTCAGGAATGAAGCATACAATGATGGATCGATTATGACTTCAGAACACCATAAGCATCAGCAGATTGACAGAGGGTTACACTACCGAGAAACGACAGAATTACCGAGGTCGACGGTACGTACAGGCACAGGGGACATACACAACTGTGGATAAGGATCGGGGTTGAGAATGAGGTTGGGCTAACAAAACATGTTCCTAATGTCTAATTTTTTCCTAAGACTTTGATGTTATTGAAGGGAGTATTTTAGCACAACAACGAAATGCTCCACAGTGTGAAGAATAAAACAGGCGTTAAACAAAAGGCAGTGAGGCAGTTTCTCAGGTACGGGACAAAAGTCTTTAAATGCCTACTCTTTTCTGCTTCCTTCAGTGAACTGCAGCATGTTAGAATTTAAAACGCAGTTTGCGTTTGAATATTCGGTAGATTATTCCTAAACCTATCTTGTCTATGTTGGACTGTGGCTAGGTAGCTGCTTTTTTTTTTCGACCTAGAAGAGCATCCATCACTTGCTTCTGGCAGGAACTGAGAACTGTTCAGTGCCAACAGAGTTTGCGTTACCATCCAAAATCCTCCACTGCCAGCTGGAGGGTGGAGGGACAGCTGTACGTGGGATCACAATCATGGTGAACGGAATTTGTGACATATAGGCATCAGCAAACATTCTTGAAGACTGGACAATCACTGCAGCACACATGAAGGAAACTGAGTTAAAAATAGTAGCTCTATATTTCTAATGATGATTTTATAGATGGGAAACAACTTCAACACGAAGGAATGTAAAATAATAGAAACTATTATCCCCTACTACCCGCAGCACACAATGACACTGGATGAGAGCGAGTTAATCAAACAAAACTGCTTTAATTCTCCTCAGACCCTCGGAGGGACCACAATGGGATCTTCAACGTCACATGAGTAACATCGATTTTGCAGCCTAGAAACTTTCCCACTCTATTAAATTTATTTCCTTTTTCTTCGAATTCCTGGAGCAATTATTTCGGACACTAACTGTAGTAAATAATCATGATGCAATACCTGCAGAGTGTTATACTTTATGATGCAATCACGTTAAAGGATTCGAACCATCAAAACAACTCTCACATATGTTGGACTCTCATAACCATAGGATTATTATTATTCAATGAACAAATTTCAAGAATAGGAAGCTGGATCATTGCATAAAGTAACACTCAGGTATGTAAATTATTGCTGCATATTAATAACCATTTGCTTGATCCTGAATTTTACTTGATTGGACGGCAAGTCAACATCACACCAAAGGGTAGACTACTTACGAATATCTTGACAAAATAAACATTAAAATTAGGGCTGGTGGTGACACAAGAGGAAACTTGCTGTAGCAGTCTATAAATACCTCTGGGAAAAATATCATCTTTCCTGGAGCATTCTTACTTCAACTACGAAAAGAATCTCTAAGACACTTCCATCTTATCCCTGTCTAACGACTAATATATCAACAACAAGGACATCCGATATGGCCATCAGTCCAAATTCGTTCGATTAAATTTGACCTTGCCTGGTCTCCACAACAGAAGCAATCATTTACCATTATGAATTAGTTATCCTACATTCCATTTGAACTACTGATGGCCTCGGGAGAGCCAGTCATGACAAAACTCTACCATCTGGTGAGCACGATGTATGAGACAGGAGAAATACCCTCAGACTTCAAGAAGAATATAATAATTCCAATCCCAAAGAAAGCAGGTGTTTACAGATGTGAAAATTACCGAACTATCAGTTTAATAACTCACAGCTGCAAAATACTAACGCGAATTCTTTACAGACGAATGGAAAAACTGGTAGAAGCCGACCTCGTGGAAGATCAGTTTGGATTCCGTAGAAATGTTGGAACACGTGAGGCAATACTGACCTTACGACTTATCTTAGAACAAAGATTAAGAAAAGGCAAACCTACGTTTCTAGCATTTGTAGACTTAGAGAAAGCTTTTGACAATGTTAACTGGAATACTCTCTTTCAAATTCTGAAGGTGGCAGGAGTAAAATACAGGGAGCGAAAGGCTATTTACAGTTTGTACAGAAACCAGATGGCAGTTATAAGAGTCGAGGGGCATGAAAGGGAAGCAGTGGTTGGGAAAGGAGTAAGACAGGGTTGTAGCCTCTCCCCGATGTTATTCAATCTGTATATTGAGCAAGCAGTAAAGGAAACAAAAGAAAAATTCGGAGTAGGTCTTACAATTCATGGAGAAGAAGTAAAAACTTTGATGTTCGCCGATGACATTGTAATTCTGTCAGAGACAGCAAAGGACTTGGAAGAGCAGTTGAACGGAATGGACTGTGTCTTGAAAGGAGGATATAAGATGAACATCAACAAAAGCAAAACGAGGATAATGGAATGTAGTCAAATTAAGTCGGGTGATGCTGAGGGAATTAGATTAGGAAATGAGACACTTAAAGTAGTAAAGGAGTTTTGCTATTTAGGGAGTAAAATAACCGATGATGGTCGAAGTAGAGAGGATATAAAATGTAGACTGGCAATGGCAAGGAAAGCGTTTCTCAAGAAGAGGAATTTGTTAACATCGAGTATAGATTTAAGTGTCAGGAAGTCATTTCTGAAAGTATTTGTATGGAGTGTAGCCATGTATGGAAGTGAAACATGGACGATAACTAGTTTGGACAAGAAGAGAATAGAAGCTTTCGAAATGTGGTGCTACAGAAGAATGCTGAAGACAAGGTGGGTAGATCACGTAACTAATGAGGAGGTATTGAATAGGATTGGGGAGAAGAGAAGTTTGTGGCACAACTTGACTAGAAGAAGGGATCGGTTGGTGGGACATGTTTTGAGGCATCAAGGGATCACAAATTTAGCATTGGGGGGGCAGTGTGGAGGGTAAAAATCGTAGAGGGAGACCAAGAGATGAATACACTAAGCAGATTCAGAAGGATGTAGGTTGCAGTAGATACTGGGAGATGAAGAAGCTTGCACAGGATAGAGTAGCATGGAGAGCTGCATCAAACCAGTCTCAAGACTGAAGACCACAACAACAACAGCGGAGAGGACTTGGCCAAACATCGCCAAAAGAATGCAATGTGATGAAACACCCTGATTTTCTCGTATGTTTGATTTCTAATGTTGGCAAAAGCTCGATTCTCCAGCCTCCTTCCTTTATTAACAGGTGTCAGCCAGATCCACTTACAACCTATACCAACTATGTCTCATTATTAAGTAAGCACAATGTGTGGGCAAGGAGTATCCAAAATACCATGAAAGACAATATGAACAATGTCTGGCAAACATAGCTCTGAAAATGATAAACTTCTCTTGGTACGAGGTTGTACTCAAGGGCACAGAGGGTGTGACAATCTCATATCCCACCCTCTGGTTTGTTTGTAAGTTGTATTCCAACGACGGTGAGAAATCCCAAAGTGATAAAGAATTAAGTGCAAATAATTCTCATTAGTAAAATATCCATTTCCACTGGGATGAATCACCAACATGTGAAGACACACTGAGGTGAGTATCCATACCCACACAGTGTAGGTTCAGTGGCTACTGAGAAAAATGTGGACGTCATATTCCAAATTCCAATGGATGGCTCCTAGAAGCTGCTAAAAGTATTCTTCAATTGTCATATGAATAATAGGAGTATCTACAATCCACAGGTTGGACGATCACATAACCAAAAATGGTACACTGATCAATATGAGTCAGTAATATATATCATTAAATTGACCTAATGGATTGGTTCAGAAGGGCGTTAGACAATTTCATGAGTAATATTTACTTCCAGGAAGCCGTTCACTTCAGCTACTTAGCTATTGGAATTCGTGGGTCGGCAGAGCTAGCCAAACGATTCCCTTTCGGAGAAATATTTAAACTAGCGAAAACCCCAGTCTGTAGGAGAGTGGTCACGGGCAGCACATTCTGAGTCACCTCGAGCTAACCGTTCATCTCGCCCGCGGACACTCGGCTCTTGTCCTCCTGATGGCGTCGTTCCAGATGCAGGGTCGCTGGCAGCTTCTGTTATAAAGGTGGTCAGAAATATAACACGTCCTGAATATCAACTCAGGGCACCAAACAAACTGATCAATGTCTTACACAATGCAATTGTCGACTCAGAATTGTGAGCAATGAAACCTTTGAAATAATAACACAAATAGTACAGATTCGTGATGTAGTAGACATCATCAATGGAATTCCTAACGTTCATATTACCACTCATGTGACATTAAAATTTTGTAGGTTCGCCCAATAGTTCTTACGACATGCAAAACCGTTATCTTTTAAGGTTATAGTGGATGGATCTAAAATAGGACAAGTATCTTCGGAGTTATTATTTCGGTAGACAGAGACGTATTGTCAAGAAAGTTATATCCTGATCGGAATGCTATGCAAAAAAGTTCCCAGTTATTTTCAGCAAGCCATTCCCTCACTAGAGACATGTTCTTGATCCTATTAGGGCTTTCACATCATCAACAACATCCATTAAAGCTTAATCAGACTCATAGTTCGGTCCGAAATATCTTATTTGACTTCAATTAATCACTTATTTTCGGGAAATATCCTTAGTTCATTCAGTTGAAATTCGTATGTGCTAGAACGAACAACTTCCGAAACGCATATGAATATCTGGGAACAATACAGGATATAGAGCTTTCTATGTTAAAATCTTGAAACCTAGGCAGGGTACTATGGCACTTAAAAGAACTAACATCTACGTTATGACACAAGCGGCAATTGCCATTGCTCAATTTGAAACCCTATCATTCAAGTACTATCAGGGAGGGTATTCTCAGCGAATCCGTTCAAAGAAATCTGTAGCTGTCAAGAGCCATGTGGCTTACTTCAGCAACCAGACGTTTGAGAGAACAAGATTGAAATCAGAGAGCAAACAATTTTTTCGAGAGTCACACCACGAGGTACCAGGCATAAGAGCATCTGACAATTTTGAAATCTCGTTTTTCAGCCTACGCTGTGTGTAGTGTGACGTGGAAGAACGCAGCTCACGTAATGCACGTGGTGTGTACAAAGCGTTACCGAGTAATATAATGCACTGATGTTTTAGGCTTTTGGAATGCCGGGCCAATTAAATCACCAACGTTTTACCGCTACGCAGCGCCAGTAGTGCGCTGCTTCTAGCTTATTCCCTTAGGCGTGCTGTACCTAAAAAGGGCCCTACGACCAACACTATACGGAGCAGGTACCGTGGCACCAGGATCCGCCGCAGAAAGGAGTGCATGGGTGGGCGAGGAAACACCTCAAGGTATGCACGAAATGTAGTGTACGTAGACTAATTCTGAAAAAAGAAAGGAAAAGAGACAACAGGACAGTTGCCTGAAGCATTGACTAAAAAGTGGGGATTTGAACCCAGGTCTCCTTATTAGGAAGACGCGCTGACCACAACAATATCCAGACACGGTGGTCATCCCAACTGCACAGACAACCCTACCACGACTTCCGTCGACCCAAATACTCAACTGGACCAGACACTACTAGTGTACTCCATTATCCTCACTATTAACGGCATTTCGCCTATTCCCGTAATAGTTCGATCTTGATGAGTATCTGCACTGGCAGGATATTTAGCTGTCCTCGCCTTAACTATACATGTGGTGTCTGTTCTTTTGGGTCTGTTAGGAAGAACAGACACAATTTAGATATTGCAGTAAACAAGAATCAAGGACACAAAGGAATTAAAGACATTAGTTACCAGTGGTCCAGTGATTTATGTCTATGGGGTAACTTGAAAATTTGTGCCGGACTCATCTACAATTGATATTTATATTAATGGGGAAAGTTGAAAATTTCTGTCAGACCCATCTACAACTGATGACGATCCTGACTCCTCCCAACCAGTTAGTTATCAACAGTTCTTGATTATATCTTAGTTAGGCTTGTCGCAAGGGAGAAAGAGCTGAAAGAGGCATTTAGAGGCTTTGGGCGTCAGACATCTCATGTCCGTACTAGAGCAACAGACTAATACAAAAAAGTTAGGCAATAACTAGACTTGTAGGGCAACAAGCAGGCAATGACTCTCAGAACTGGACATTTTTCAACGTCTGAACAGTTTTACGAACATCAAATTAGCATAACCATGTTGTACCATTCCTCAGGTTGTTCCTGAGGCATCAGTATGGATTAATCATTTCCGAACAGAGGCTACTGGGAAGGTCAGTAGGTGGAATTGAAGGACTGAACCGAGATAACATAGGTGTAAATTTTCATCTAACGAGTATCAACTTTCATCTAATTCACATTGCGATGGAGAAATGCCCGTATCCATCTATAAAAGCAATGATCTCAGGATATTCTTAGTGATTTCAGTACAAGTTCTACAATCAATCAGCACATGATACTGAATACTGTTGCTTATGTGCACGGGAAAGTTGAGCAATTAGCTAAAAATTTACATTAATTGTATAAAGTATCTTCTCTAAATCACCTTCATGCAAAACAATTCACTTGCGTCATACTTTAGCAACATTCGAAGAACATGTAGTGCCAACAACACCTTTATTCGTCTGTTTGATGATTATATAGGAGGACAGTAAAGCAACGCTCACAGCAGTTCGAAAGAGACATTTCGCCCTCTATCATGTAAAGTGTTGGTATTATGAGGAGCATTTTGTCATCTGATGAGACATTTCTAACACAAGAAATTAAGAAAACATCAGCTGGTACCTCTGCTTTACACTAAGGAGCTTACTGATGCATTTCTGGTAACATAGATTCGTATCTTTCCATGAGCAAAATGTGACATGTCACCAGTCTTTGGTCTTTTACAATTCTGCAAAGATAAATGTACAGAAATCGAGACTTAAATAAAAGACATCGTGCGAGTCAACTTAATTCCTAATGCCTACATTTGCAAGAGTTATTAGTAAAGGAATACACCTTAATTATATCAAAGCCTAGGGCTTTGCATCATTTCATCAGTCCTACAATTAAACCAAAAGCCCACAAGACTGCGTCTTACGAAGCCGTTCGTGTCCTTAGAGGTTAGAGTGCCAAAGTACTGACAGCTTTGTATTAATATTGTGTGCCTCTCTGGAAGAATTAATAGGAAGAAGTGTAATGATCATACTAATTCCTCAAGTGAGTAGAGACACAGAAGAAAGATACTAAAACAAGTGGAGACTGCTGCTCAAGATGTGCACAAAACACTGACCTGAATACCTCTGTGGATAATAAATAATGAGCAGCAAAAGCTGATCAAAACACGTGACTTTTGCAGGGAAAAACATGTTGAGACTGTTACAGCCTTCCTCTCCAACATATACTTTTCCAAAAATGAGTGGCTGGGATACCCTACACTCACACATCTTATGCGATTTGTCGCGACTTTTCTGGGCCTACGCTCCACTGACGCTCATGGAAAGATACTTAATTCCCCCCTTGGTTCATTGCCAATTAACAAGGGTTCGAGACTCTATGGAATGCAGCCTCGACATACGCCTCATAAACACAGGATTTCTCCACTAAGACAGAGTACCGTTAAATTGACATCGATGATACTGCTTCTCTCGCTGCACTGTGAGAAATACAGAGATTTTCAGCAATATTACAGTTTGTGCGGCATACCTACACAACTGGAGCAGCGATGTGCATAATATTCAGGTTACTGAGGAAGGTCGGCACATAGATAGGTGGTGACTGGAGGAATGGGTCAGTTGTAGTAGACATAAGAGATGTCACACTTAAAAAGAGGAAAAATTCTTGGGTGACATAACTAACGTGATGAAAAGTCTTGACGTTAATCATAACAACGAGAGACATTTGGTGAGCTGCTAACTATCATATGGTGCAAGCTGGAATGAAAGATTATGTCAAAAATTGTTTTCTCGGTTACTGTCGCACCAACGCCATCCAGGACCATCCAAAGGCCAGTAGAATCCACATTCTCAGTGTCGCCGGAATAACTGAGCTAAAGAATGTGGCTGCCTATGACATTAAGGCGCACCGAGAATTGGGTTTCCTTCTGTACTTTTTAGGTGCCCATAGAATCGGTCTCTCCTGTGAGGCTGGTGTTCACGAGGATATACATACTCTCACTACTCATGACGTGCAAAGCCATAAATGACTTCCTTTCTCTTCCTCTTGTGCCAAAGCAAGTCTTGGACAGGCAGGCCAGATTCGATGTTGGCTCCTACAAAGTCACTGGGAAGCAGGCAGAGAATCATGACTAATGCGTAAGGAGATTGGGTGCTTATATCAGGGTAATGGCACCCAAATCGACATTTGGCAAGTCTCCACAATTTTGTCGAAATGCGGTCCAACTACAACTGATGTCGACCCCTTACTCCTCCCTACCAGTAATTCAATAAACTATGCAGACTAACCATAAATTGAACCCAGATATCACGAAGGTTCTGAATGAATCGTGAGGGCATGGTCATAAACATTAGGTCCTTCACAGATGACAAAACTGGTGAATTATCAGAAATGTTCGAGGACTGAAAAAAGACGAAGGTCCCCGATCATGTTCCGACGGTGCCTGACAGTGATAAAGAAGTGTAAAAATGAGTGCCACAGGCATGATGGAAGTGGATGCCTCTGGGGTAGGTCTCTCGAGAGGTGGGCCCACATTATGTACTAACTACATTAAATGTTGCTCATGGAGATCCACGTATTCGTATATGATCTTACACTCTGGAATAAAAACGATCTACCGTCAATACTTGACACAACACATAGCATTCCATATTCGTTCCATAAAAAGTTATTTAACAACCAAAGCAGACACACATTGCTCACACAGGGGTTAAGTGTTCATTAATACCTAAGGTGCAGAATAAACCAGTTGAAACGTCTCGCTTTGTTTGGTTGACAATAACCAGGGAGGGAGACAAAACATGAATCCGCTATGCGAAACCTCTGCTGAGTACCAAGGGAAGAACCCACCTCATTCCAGAACACTTTATTCATATCTTTAATTACCTATCAAAAAAAATTATAAATTGCTTTTGCTGAAAAATAGTAAATCCCTACCGTTCTTTCAGGCAATGGTAAGAAATATACATCAAAGATCTGAACACATTTGAATCCGAGAACAGTTTTATGGTGCCATACCCAGTAATCTCTTTTCAAACGGAATTGAGGTAAATCAGTGGGTAGAAGACCAGTACACAGACACTTTTTCCACAGCGAAAGTGATAATGATGGTTAAGAAGAAAAAAATTCAAAGAAAAGGCAGATGACGGGGTGAGTCTGGCAGCACGTGGGCACAATACTGTGGCAATGTTTGTGTATTAGAATCACTTACAACGCTGGACACTTGTTTTTATTTGAGTTCTATTACGGGGTACTACCCAACGGAAGACTTGTGACTAATAACAGTGCCTAAACGTTTGTGACACCACTGTTCACCGCAAGTTCCTCCACTGATACCACAACAAACTGCCTGCAGTTAACCCAGGGCGACCTAGCAAAGGATTCCTTACAGAAATCTACAAAATAATTGACGACAGTTTAACTAAGCATAGAACCACCGATCCAATAGGAGATCGGAACAACACAACCTGTATTGTAGTGACACGGTGATAAATTACCTGGAAATGGCATAAGCATCCAAAATTTGTGGAGGTCCACGGAACTTACAGGCATTGGGGACATACATCGTGGGATGAAGATCGGGGATGTCGTAAAGTCAAGAAGATTGGACAAACGACTCATGTCCCTGATGTCTAATTCGTCCTTCAGAGCGTGGAATTATTGAAGAGGTAATTCTATGTCTTCATTCTGCACCGGTGCTGAAGGCCCTCCTGCGGTCTGAAGAGTAAAATGACCCTTAGAAATAAGGATTTCGTCGGGTTGGGACGAAACACCTAAATGGGTACTCTTGGGTCTTCCTTTCGGAGGACTCCAGCATGTTAGAATTTACAAAAACGACTTTCAGGTTAATTACTTATTACATAATAACGAAATAACAACTATAAATCACTCTCTTCACACCACTCAGAACTGAGAAGCATTTACTGTCAACGGGGATTGGATTAAAATCCAGATACACCCAATACCAGCAGGATGGTGTTGGAAGTGATACAGAAGGGATCACTATTATGTTACGGGAAGTTTGTGTCCCTGTGCCATCGGCAAACAATCTTGAAGATTGGAAAATCATTGTAGTACACGCAAACGAAAGGGAGTTAAAACTACTAGCTAGACTTTTGCACTGATGGTCTCGGAGAAGTGATCGCTCTTCTGCCTGAAGGAACACAACACAGCAAAACCTATTTTTCAGTATTTCCTCCAATATATGCTGACACTGGAAGAAATATATCTAATAAAATTACTTTTTCCTCCTCAGACACTGGTAAGGACACCAATACGTTCCTCAGCGTCAAATGCAGCACTGACTTTGCATCCTGGAATCTTTGCCAGCCCTTAACATTCTTTTTCCTCGAATTCCTGGATCAATTATTTGGGACACCAGGATTGTATGCAAACACTCACTGGTTTCCTGAATCTTGTATTGTAGCTGCGGCTTCCAAATTTAACCCCACTACAACGATAGTGGATGAAACTGATGCGACCACATAATAATAAACTTTATGATATAATCGCGCTGGAACATTCGAATGATTAAGACAAAAAGGTTGAACGCTCATAACCATAGGATTACAACTATCAACTGAACAAATTTCAATAATAATAAGATACATCATTGTATAGACTACCAATGACGTATGTAAATTGTAGCTCACTTTTAATGATAATCTCCCTTGAAAGACAAGACGATATCACATCCAAGTGTTGACTATTAAAAGGTATCCTGGCAGAACTAACATTGAAATTATGACTCATTGTGAAACACGAGAGAACTAACTGAAGCATGCTAGTAAATGTCTATGGGGAAAATAGCATCTTTTAGGAGCACTCTCACCCCAGGCTTCACAGAGGATCTCTAGAGCAGGCAATGTAAATGAATTTTATACCAATCTGACGATTGCTATATAGGCAATACAGACATCTGGCATGGTCAGCAGTCAAAATTCATTGGATTAAACTTGCCCTTATTTATGTTTTACTCCTAACACAGCCAAGAATCCAATTCACAACCCTTTCTTTTACTTACAGGGGTCACCGAGAAGCACACACAACAGATACCAACTACGTCTCATTATCAAGTAGCCATAATGAGTGACAAGAGAGTACATGTTACACTATAGAGAATCCTATGCTAGCACGAGGTACACTAAATCTGGAATCTCTAATTATTAATCCATGATCAATTAATCTCAAGACTCCTCCATCTGTGTACAATTTGTTGAAATCGAGCTTGAAGTGTTTCCATACACAGGTAGTTCGTAATAAAGACTCGAACTGAAACCCATGTCAATTACATCAAGCCCTGGACTTATATAAAACTGTATGAGTGCTTTCTTCCTCTGCGCCTGTGTCAGCCATGTATCCTTGATGACACTAACACAATGGTTGGAACTAAGTGTGCGTATATAGCCAAAAACCAACACACCTGGCCAGTCAGGATTCTTATGATCAAAACTAGGAGAAAATCAGATATTGTATATCCGATTGAGAGACTCGAATTGAAGTTGACTCAGCTTTGATACTGACTTCATTTCCAGCTCAGGAGAACATGGAAGTTCTGCTTCTAATAAAGAATGTCCGACAAACCTACGTGAGATATTGGTAAACTCTCCTTGGTAGGAAGTGATACCCGAGAGCACACATGGAGTCACAATCTAACACTGACGGAGCGAAACCCCTCGGTCATAAAGAATTAAATGCAAATAATTTTCCTCCAGAGCACATCCGCTTTCAATGGGCGAATCAGCATACTTTGAGAATTTCTTGCCACTGAAACAATTCTAAAATCTGTAATGGCTCAACAATAGTTATCAAGCTGCGTCACAATATTGAGAGGAAAAGAAAAATTCCTGTCGATTTGAAAGGATTAATGGAGGAAGCGTCCAACACGTTACTTAAAGAATGAGATTTTCACTCTGCAGCGGAGTGTGCGCTGATATGAAACTTCCTGGCAGATTAAAACTGTGTGCCCGACCGAGACTCGAACTCGGGACCTCTGCCTTTCGCGGGCAAGTGCTCTACCAACTGAGCTACCGAAGCACGACTCACGCCCGGTACTCACAGCTTTACTTCTGCCAGTACCTCGTCTCCTACCTTCCAAACTTTACAGAAGCTCTCCTGCGAAACTTGCAGAACTAGCACTCCTGAAAGAAAGGATATTGCGGAGACATGGCTTAGCCACAGCCTGGGGGATGTTTCCAGAATGAGATTTTCACTCTGCAGCGGAGTGTGCGCTGATATGAAACTTCCTGGCAGATTAAAACTGTGTGCCCGAGCGAGTCGGGCACACAGTTTTAATCTGCCAGGAAGTTTCACGTTACTTAAATTTACAAACTGAGCAAGATCATGAGAAAAGAAAGAACAAACGGGATTAATGAAATTTTTCTATGCATTTACACTCTAAATGTCACTCCATTCGACGGGTGAGAAGAAATTTAACAGTGATGCGGAGGGTCTGGAGACATTTGCATCATAGAGAATTGATACAAATGACATTTAAAGAAACAACACACGATACTGTGAGGTATCAATCTCTTCAGTGACATGCATTCGAATCTCACTGAATCCCTCTTGAAGAACAGTGAATGGAGCAATGGCGTAACTGGGTGTGGGTTCTTGTTCTTGAATTGGAATACTGCAGATCATGAAAGAAAAACAAATCGTCAACTAGAGATCCCACGGAGAAATCATACTGAATATTCATTAAACAACCGCATCTGTGTTTTCCTGACGCCCATCTCCTATTAGAATTGAATCGCGGAATTATTTTGTCTTCGACAGTAATAACAAACCACCACTCCTTCAAACAACCTTTGAACAGGCGACTCTAGAAAAAAAAAGTCGATTATCATAGATCCTGGAAGATTTACTTAGATATTTCTTTTCAGATTAGATTGAATTTCATTGAAGTGATTAAGCCCAATAAAAAGAAGTATTTTCAGCTTTGCTGGATACTCTCAAGTTTGTTCGTCAGGAACTGGGTATCTATACGTCAGGTAAGTTCGTTCATCAGGAAGTATATAACACATACTGAACGCCAAAGAAACTGGTACAGGCATGCATATTCAGATACAGAGATACGTCAATAGGTAGAATATGGTACTGCGGTCGGCAGCGTCTATATTAAGACCACAACTGTCTGGCGCAGTTGTTAAATCAGTTGCTGCTGCTACAATGGCAGGTTATCAAGGTTTAAGTGAGTGGTGTTACAGTCGGCGCACGAGCGATGGAACACAGCATCTCCGAGGTAGCGATGAAGTGGGGGTTTTCCCGTACGACCATTTCACGAGTGCACCATGAATATCAGGAATATGGTAAGATATCCAATCTCCGACATCGCTGCGGCCGGAAAAATATCCTGCAAGAACGGGACCAACGACGACTGAAGAGAATCGTTCAACGTGACAGAAGTGCAACCCTTCCGATAACTGCTGCAGACTTCAATACTGGGTCATCAAGAAGCGCCAGCGTGCGAACCATTCACCGAAATATCATCGATATGGGTTTCGGAGCGGAAGGTCCACTCATCTATCCTTGATAACTGCACGACACAAAGCTATATGCATCGCCTGGGCCCGTCAACACCGACACTGGACTGTTGATGACTGGAAACATTTTGCCTAATCGGACAAGTCTCGTTTCAAATTGTATCGAGCGCATGGACGTGAACGGGTATGGAGACAACCTCATGAATTCATGGACCCTGGCTGTCAACAGGGAATTGTTCAAGCTGGTGGAGGCTCTGTAATGGTGTGGGGCGTGTGCAGTTCGAGTGATATGAGACCCTTGATACGTCTACATATGATTCTGACAGGTGACACGTACGTAAGCATCCTGTCGGTACATCCATTCATGTCCATCGTGCATTCCGACGAATTTGGGCAATCCCAGCAGGACAATACGACAACCCATACGTCCAGAATTGCTACAGAGTGGCCCCAGGAATACTCTTCTGAGTTTGAATACTTCCACTGGCCACCAAACTCCCCTGACATGAACATTATTGAGTATATCTGGGACACTTTGCAACAAGCTTTTCAGAAGAGATCTCCAACCCCTCGTTCTCTTGCGAGTTTGTAAACAGCCCTGCAGGATTCATGGTGTCAATTCCCTCCCTTACTACTTCAGGTATCAGTCGAGTCCATACCACGTCGTATTGCGGCACTTCTGCGTACTCACGGGGGCCCTACACGATACGGGCAGGTGTACCAGTTTCTGTCTCTTCAGTGTATGTATATAACACTTCAGATTTTAAACCAGGAGTCTCCAAAACGGGAAGTTATTTTCCTTGGTCGTGAATTTGGTTATGGCATAAGATGCAAGGAAAAAGTGAAAGCACCTACCTATCTGGAAGCATATGGTGAATATACAGGGTGCGGCACGGGAACTTCCTTATATGAAATCCCGCTACACAGCGGCCGTGAATCATTTTTGTGTTGTGTTGAGCGCATTCGAAAGAGCGAGAACTGCCCCTGCAGCTAAGTGTGTCATCCGTCCCGGTATAACAGGACTGTCACCCTTCTGGACCTTCTTGTCCCGACATCCCGAAAAGACCCAATTTTGTCCAGATTTTGCAAAATACTGTTACGAGCTTGGCTGAAGTATCTTCTAGATCTAGCGCCATCTTTCGAGAAAATAACATGCATCGACATGACAGCCTATTTCTAAATTCATGATTGAAGAGAACCCAAGAAGAACTGATCGTTGCTGTTGCAGAACAAACAACAGATTATAAAGTTACCAAGCGTCATTAATCCTTCAGTTCTCTTGACTGTACCGTAACACAGAATCCAGCAATTTAACCTGAGTCCAAAGTCATCGCAAAGCAGTCTACACTCAGGACCAAAGCTACATGGATTGTTAAGAATATTCTAGCACCACACTCCGTGAACGAATCGATAAAACATTTGCAAGAACATTCCATTTTACGGCAGAGGCTGAAAAGATGCTTCCTTTAATGTTTCGATACTTCACTGAAACTGACGGAATCCAACAGAAGCTGAAACATCGGAGACAGCTGTAAAGATTTGTCTACACACTTTAAGGCAACTGCTAATTCCATTAGATAAATTAATCGCTTTTTGTGGAGACAATACCAATACCAACTCCGGAGGGCTTCATCGACGCGGCCAGAGGAATGTGTTTCACTACATTAAAAAGAACTACGAAAATCTGTAAAAGGAATTGGATGCCCTGCCCACATTCTCCGCAGTACTATACCAAGCGCTGCTGGAGTCTGTCGACATTGAAATAAATTTCACGAAAATAATTATGTTTCAATGCACACAGTTAAGGACAGATAAACTGAAAGGGTTCTGCTTATACTTTGATGCCAATCATCAGACTCTTCTATCTCACTTAAAAACAAGGTGGCCGTCGTTAATGCCTGCAGTTGAGAGAATTCTTAAGCTTAGGATTCCGTTAAAACAATTTTTTGCCGCCGAACACAAACGAGAGAAATCAATTTCGGATTTTTCCAGTAGCCCGATAAGTGAAATTTACTTCAATTTTTTTCAGTCAATCTTGGCTCTGTTTGAAAAAAAGTATATAAAAAGCATGGAGAAGAATATAATTAAGAAATATATTAATCGACATTCAAAAATGTCTGAATGAAAGGAAGACTGCCAATTTTAATGGTATGCACACAAAGAAGACTTGGAATCAATCTTACAGTGCCAGTTTAACTACGAATGGACTTGCAATGAGTTTTATACACACGTAAAAAGGAAAAAAGACTTTATTAAAAAGGTGAAATCTTCCAAAAATATGGTGTACCGACTACTTCTGCCGCAACAAGTTCCATGTAATTATGTTCTAAACAAAAAGTAATTACATTAAATAATTTTTTTTACGTCATTTCTACACCCCCATCTCTGAGTGTCCCGAGGAGGTCCCAGCAAGATACGTCAATCCTATGTACAGGGGTCATACAGACCCGCTCACTACATACATATACAGGGTGGTCCATTGATAGTGACCGGGCCAAATATCTCACGAAATAAGCATCAAACAAAAAAACTACAAAGAACGAAAATCTTCTAGCTTGAAGGGGGAAACCAGATGAGGCTGCCATAGGTCAAACGGATATCAACCGGGTTTTTTAAAATAGGAACCCCCATTTTTATTACATATTCGTGTAGTGCGTAAAGAAATATGAATGTTTTAGTTGGACAACTTTTTTCGCTTTGTAATAGATGGCGCTGTAATAGTCACAAACATATGGTTCACAATTTTAGACGAACAGTTTGTAACAGTTTTTTTTAATTAAAATACAGAACGTAGGGACGTTTGAACATTTTATTTCGGTTGTTCCAATATGATACATGTACCTTTGTGAACTTATCATTTCTGAGAACGCATGCTGTTACAGCGTGACTACCTGTAAATACCACATTAATGCAATAAATGCTCATAATGATGTCCGTTACCAACTGTTCGTCTAAAATTGTGAGCCATATGTTTGTGACTATTACAGCGCCATCCATCACAAAGCGAAAAAATTTGTCCAACTAAAACATTCATATTTCTTTATGTACTACACGAATATGTAATAAAAAATGGGGGTTAAAAAACGCAGTTGATACCCGTTTGACCTATGGTAGCGCCATCTAGCGGGCCAACCATAGCGCCATCTGGTTTCCCCCTTCAAGCTAGACAAGTTTCGTTCTTTGTAGTTTTTTCGTTTGACACTTATTTCGTGAGATATTTGGCGCGGTCACGATCAGTGGACCACCCTGTATACATTGACCAGTCAACAGATCACGCGTGGACCCCCAATATATATGTTACGTAAGCGAAAGTAACATGTTAGTAGGAGGAAACACACACCCAGAGCTCTTGATCACATATCCGCACTCCGAAAATTTAAAAAATCCTCCCGCTCTTCCTAATTTACTTAGGACTAGACTAGAGAGCGACTCAAAACAAGATTTCAAACCTATGTTTTCAATCCTACCTTTATGTAGCCCATCTGACAGATTAGTAGAATTTTAACGCCAATGTGGTGCATTTGGGTACATTCACACAATGGCTATTTGATGTGAATTACCTTTAAAATAAGAAGCAAAAAGAAGTTTACGTGCTGGTTAAGACACCACTCTCTTTCCACGCCAACCACGAATGGCACCTCAATATCGAAAGACGCTGATTTAGAAGTAAGCAAAGATATTGTGACCTCTTTCAGAGGTGAGGTTTGGACAAATAACCTAACATATTGTCAGAAAATGCTTCATTATTTGGAAAATGCTAACCTGTCACAGAGCTAATTTGCAGAGATTCATGGAACGACAGGCATTGGGACCACACTACTGTTGATGAGGAAGGTGGATAATATAAAGCGAAATGATAAGCAAAACTCCACATTTCCTAAGCCTCTAAAGTCTGTAAAAACTTCTCTGTTTTTAAAGCGACAGTTGTGTGTCTCATATCCTTACAGCAAAAGGAGGGCTCCAAAAGACTATTGCAACACAACAACAACAAGTTCTAGGGTAAACCAATGGCACATTTCTTAAGATACTGCCGGAAGATAATAATATATACTCTGCAGAACGTCCATTGGGAGATAGGGAGTTACTTGAATTCACAGAGGGAGTTGAATTTGATTGTCTTATGGACTACGCAGAACTAGCTGAACATAAATTTCCAGCATACCAGCCGATGAGTCCTCGAACACATACTGAAAGCGTTATTGTTGCTGTCAGAGAAACATGTGACATGATGACGTCATAAAGTATTCCAAAAGACACTAAAATTGTTGCAGTCCACGCCCATGAGAAAGAACTCAAAATCTTTGGCAGAACTTATGCTATGATGGGAGTCGAAATGCTGAAGGTATTTCTGCACAATTAAATTAACTATTGCACAGGAAATATTCAAATATTTCCCACAGGAAACGATGTAACTAGATGAGATGGACTCACCAGAAGACTTCTTTTCTGATCCACGACAAAATTTAAGCACATTACTCAACGATATTTCCAGCACTCATTTATTCTCGAGGCGTTTGTTTCGAGCAAAGCCTTTTCATGATTTCCAAATTTTCTGTCAACAACTCGGGACCACTGGTTTACATGCTAATTTTCATTGTTTATTCAATTCTTTGTTGTTCACCTTTCAGTTTTGAAGTCCCAATTACATTAAAAGTTAATACTAAAGATAATGTTTTTGAAAGCGACACCCGAAGTTAACGACACACAGGAAGATTTAAGGGACTCAGGGAGAAAGGATGGATCCTCACCACGATAGGTCTCTTACTTCTGGTGGAACAGTCGACTGGAATCAAATGTTACATCGTAGGACAGGGGGGACTAGTTAAGTCTGGAAGTCGACGTTACAGATTTCTGGCAATATCCCGGATAGGGGTTATTACCTCTCTAAGAGGTCCGAGGGACATTCCTGCTGACAGTACGTTACATGTTGTCCCTCACAACTCAAGCTCAAGCACAACAAAGCTTGGGCATGATATAGCCAACTAATTAACATACACGTGAAGAATATCATGTAGAAAGGGGCACTTCTTCTTCAAGGCATCAAAAAATTCTCAAGAAATTGATGACAGTACACCCTAACCTAACTACGTATGTCTCAACCATCCAAACATACTAAACGACAACGACAGAAAACTCACTTGCGCTCACTTTAGCTAGTACCAAGCACCGAAACCATCATACTGTGATATGGGAACTTCACGAATGAAGGTGACGTGGGCAAAAAATTCTAATCTGCCTAAATTCTGACGTATGGAATAACCCAATACTACCCTCCTATTCATAAACAGGAGTCATCGAGGCCCAGTGACGAAATACATACATCACACATTAACGTTGAAAGAACCTATCAGCAAACATAATTTTTCCTGTAAATGTAAATAATTTACTTGCTAGAGGTTAAGAGAAACAGAGAATAGTAATACTTCTGCTGCCTTAGATAATTCTTCTACTGTATCGAACCAACTGAAGCCATGTCTGGAACCTCTAGTAATTCAAGTGATGAGAAACAAAGATTTAAAAAGCATTGACATTGCTGCCACCCCTCCATTGGAAGAGCGGCTGTGTTTGCTTACTGATGGTGAGATCTTTCCATCCTCGTATCCTCCACGAAATATTTCTGAACACAGACGGAACTGCCTTATACTGTAAAAGTTGGCAATAAAAAAATAGCTCACATTACATGTTTTCAACCAAATGCAGGAACAAGATTTGTAGTTGATAACACTTTAAAGGACATACAAACAACGGCCCAAAACACGAAGTCTCCACCAAATTAACGAAAAAAATTCCGAACTTTTCATGAGACGCAATCGAGGTACGACCATTATTCACAGTACTCACCAACTAGTATGCAGACTGATCCCAGAACATGGAACTACTCCTCACGGCTGAAACATTGCAACAACGTCGATCACATTTCAATAAAAACTGTTAATTTTACTACACTATACATTGAAAGGACTACTTTCATTTTCGAAATATCTCCAACGGGTATATTCAACACGTAAACGAATGTAGCACCTCGTCGATTCACTGATTTAACACACGGTCACTACACTACACAGAATACGATCCTACAACATGTAACTTTGCAATGAGCCGCCATACAGCCAGATATCATAAATTGGTACCCATCACTTATGGCACCTTGACATCTAAACAGGGTGATGCAGAAGTAAGCAAAGATTTTGTAATCTGGTCGGAGTTCACATTCGGGCATACACCCTAAGATATAGTGAGGAAAGAGTTCATTACTTCGAGCATGTTAACCTGTGAAAGAGCCAATTTGCACAGAGTCATTGGCTCTATAGGCTTTGGGCTCATTCTGCTGTTGATGAGGAAGGTGGAACACATCAGGCGAAAATTATTCCTAAAAGCGTTACAGCTTTTAAAGCGAGTATTTTATATCCAATATCTTCACACCGACAGGAGGGTTTGAAAAGTCAACAGCAAGATCTTCCGGGGTAAACCGACAGGGGATTTCTTCTTTCTTGAAAGATAATAAACATGTACACTGCTGATCTTCCATTTGAAAGACTGGCGATTATATGAATTCACGAAGGCATTCGAATTGGACTATTGTACCGAATCCGTAAAACCATCTGGACGCAAAACTGTTGCATCCCTTACATAGGAGTAAAGACCTATGTAACGTCAACGGAGACTTGGATGCAAACCTAAAAATCCAAACACTAACCGACGTGTAGTCCAAGACACTAATGATGGATATTGTGAAAAGAAATATGGGACCTAGTGGCGTCACAACGTATACCGAAAGACTAAAATTAATGTACAGCACGCGAAGGGGAGAGGAGGGGAATTCAAAATCCTAGTCTGATTATTAGCGGTAATGGTACTCGAAAGGCGAATGTATTTCTGTACACAGGTAAATATTGGAAACATTTGTTCAAATATTTCTCTCAACAGACTATGACCTTATAAGAAACGAATTCATCAGGAGACTTCTTTTCTGATCCTCCAAGAGCTCCACGTGGATTCCTCAGCCTATGTGGGATACCTGGTTCATATGCTAATACCCACTGGATCTTGATTTCTGGGTTTTCCGCCTAACACCACGATTACATAAAATGTTAATCCTGAAAGTAATACTGATGAAAGAAAAACCAAGTCGTATGCACATGCAGGAGGATTTAAGAGACTTAAGACAAAGAGGTTCGACTCACACCACAATAGGTATATTTTACTTCTGGTGGAGCATTCGACAGGGATCAAAAGCTATATAATTGGCCAAGGAGACAATCAGTTATGCAAGTCGATATCACAGATTTCTGGCAGTATGCCATATAGGGGCCCTTACCTAAGGGGCTCTTACCTAGGAGGTCCGAGTGACATTAGCGCAAAGTGTAGATTGTTAACTTTCTTACAACTCCAGCACTATTGCTGTTGCTTAGGCTGATAGCGAAATATGAAGACGCATGTTTTAGTCACTTAGTTAACATACATGGAAATGACATCACATACGACGCGCCATTCCCTCCTCAAGGCAGTAAATAATTCTCCAGAACTGCTGCCGATGTTAATAACGTATACTCTAAACTATTAGTGTCCACCATCAAAACGTACAGCAAGCGATCAGCCAAAGGCCACTTATATTCCCTAGCACGTATCTAATAACTACTCAAGCCATGTTCACTAATTTCACAACACTAAAATCAAAAAATTCCTTAGCTAAACCCTGAATGAAAGATAATTAAAACCTGCTCTGTCAGTCTGAAAAAACTCCCTACTGTATCGGACCTTCTCAAACCTACGCCGAAATCTGTATCAATCCAAGTGACAATAAAATAGAGTATAACTTATGACTGCTGCTGCCACTCCTAGATTTGACGTGCGGGTGTGCAATTCCCTTTCTGACAAGCGGTCACAACCACCACCACCACCACCACCACAACCCCTTCTATCCATAACAATTCGAAACGCAGTAACATGGTCGAAATTTGCTTGTACTGCAAAATATCAGAATACAAAAACAACTCGCATCTCACTCATTAAAAAAGGTAGTGATACAGATATTTTTAATCAAATTCAGGTATTTTATCTGACGTTGGTAACAAACTAACACAAAGTTTATCTTTAGCTAAAGAAAATACCAATAATAGCTTTAAATATCTGGCGAGAAAACTGCGGAACTTATCATGGAGTAGATTATACCTCAGAGCATTGTGATGAGCGTTGACTGTGCTGAAGGCATTTAAGGATGGCGTTCCCCAAGCTGTCCACCAAATTCTTACCCATTCGTCGTCTGCAAATGAAACATTCAAGTTTAAAACTTAGCAGCTACGGCGACCACCTCTCAATAAAACATTTTTCTAATGCATCATATTTTGAAAGAATCGGTTCCCTCAACTTTCGAATTATCTGCTCCGAAGCGTGTATTCAGTACTGCACTGAATGTAGAGTCAGCATTTCTTTTCTCTGTCCCATCTCAGCGCATAAATTCTATTTCACTACGGCACCTAATTTTTCAAGGCATCATGAACCAGCATTGTATTTTCAAACTTAAAACAAATACAGTATTTGTCAGCGTCTAACTTGCATAGCACGCACTCAATCGGAGTTGATGCCAATTGCTTCGGTAATCAACAGGTAGTTGAACTCGATGAGATTCCACCGGATCGTCTCTGGCATGCTGCAGTGGCGAAATTCCGGACAACGCCGAATTTCCGCCGACATACTAATCAAACGGTGAGTTAACACTCGACAACAGCACTTGATTTACACAGCTTAACGAACACGACCGCACGTAATCATGGAGAGGACAGTGACACTGATGGAGCAAAGCAGTGACAGATGTGACCGTGTTGACAGCTAGTACGAAACCTGCTCTCTCCCCACGCCACCCCCCTCCCTGCCACAAAAAAAGAAAAATAATCGTCGCCTAAAATACTCGTACTTCTAGTAATGGCTGTAATTACGCAGAAGAGAGAGAGAGAGAGAGAGAGAGAGAGAGAGAGAGAGAGAGAGAGAGAGAGTTCTATGATGTAAGCTGCAAGTGGAATTTCTATGATCGACAAATATGTGAAATCAAGACGTCTCATTCTCTCCCAACTGCATAGTTGAATTCACCATGCTTGCATTGCTTTGGTCTATGAACAAATTCTCATGACCTGCGACAAATTCTCTGCCGGTGCGTTCTCACTACCGTATCAAAATGCAGTTCCACGTGGAGCCCAAGCAGGCTTTCACAAGATTTGGAATCTCTATAAAATCTCTGATTCTTTCTTAATACAGCTTAGAAATGAGGCATAAACCAAGATATCGAAATAAGAGCCGATCACTTATGGCACCTCGATATCGAAAGACCATGAAGTACAAGCAAGCAAAGATTCTGTAAACCGATTGAGGGAAAGCATTTGGGCATAAAACTTTGGATATGGCAAAAAAATTCTTCATTACTTGGGAATGTTAACCTGTCAAACAGCATATTCACAGAGACTAAATAGATCTACAGGAACTGGATTCACCCTGCTGTTTATGACGAAGACGGATGTTAAAAAGTGAAAATGTTATGTAAAATATGTTCCAAGTCCCTCAGACGTGTAGAGCACTGGTATGGGCTGAACTTTCTGTTAAATTCACTAAGTGTCCAGCTCTATTTGACCAAGAATTTAAGGGAGTTGTGTAATGGTTGTAACCGATGCAATAGAGGGAGTAATAAATCCTCACCCCGTCCATCAAATTATTTGCAGGTGGCACGTTGATGGTAGTGACATTTCTCACAGCCACTGGAAGCTTGACAAAACTGAATTTCATCTCACTGGGAAGAATGCCTCTGTAAAGAAGGTGGGCGGTATCCATCAAATTTCTTGTGGTGGAATCTACGAAAGGATTACTCCAGTTGGCAGGCGAGGTCATTGAAATTTATGGAATTGTTAACATAATCCTGGAAAAATTTCCACAGTCCCGAAAAGACTTCAGTATTTAATTCTTGAGATTGACTAACATGTAACTAAGTCTGGTAGCATAAAGTGAACCAGCGTGATTTTCACATCGGTGATACACCACTCATCTGACTTCATGGGATTACTTAATACAGAACACGACAGCTATAATACTCATTTCCAGGGACCACATACCCCGAACTGTGGACTACATTAAACGCCACTCCACCACCACTGTCTTGCCGTTTGATATCAGAACCTGAAATACATTGAACTGTGTGAAATTGAATACACAGACACATTGTTAGATGCTTTCAAGAAACGTCCAACTGTGTCAGTTTTGTTGAAATCGAGGTTGGAAGGACTTCTTCTATAGGGAACTCAGCATAAAGACGAAGTCCATGTCTGCTGCATCAAACCCTGGACTGCGTACAGGGGTGATTGATCGCTCGTTAGATGAACCTCCATGACAGCCATGTATTATTCAGAGAATATACTTAATATTAATTCAACTCTCGCACAAACTTCATTTCCAACACAGGAGAATATCCAGTTCTGATTCTTATGAAAAATGTGCGACAAACCTAGCTAAGAGACTGAAAAACTTCTCTTGGTGCGAGTTTTACTAGGGTGCATGGACGGTTTGAAAATCCCACACCCCGATCGCTGGTCTTTTGTATGTGGTATTCTGCCGAAGTTAGAAGGTAAAAAATAATTAAATGCAAATGATTATCTGCTACAGTATGACTATGAACGGCTGCTAATGATTTGTGAATGTTGCTCAGGTGGTCCTCCACTGGTACAACACTATCCCTGCAGTCAATACAGCAGGACTTACGTAAAGATCCCTAACTCGACTATGTGAAATATTCGATGCCTGTTTAACTGAACTCAGGAATGAAGCATACAATGATCGATCGGAAATGACTTCAGATCACTATAAGCAGCAGTACACTGACAGGGGGTTACACTGCCGAGAAACGACAGAATTACTGACGTGGACGGAACGTACAGGCACGAGGGACATACAGCAGTGGATAAGGTTCGGGGTTGTCACATAGAGAAGAAGGTTGGACAAACAAAACTTGTTCCTAATGTCTAATTCGTTCCTAAGACCTTGGTGTTATTGAAGGGACTATTCCACCTCTCAGTTTAGCATTACAACGGAATGCTCCACAGTGTGAAGAATAAAACAGGCATTAACAAAAAAGTCAGTGAGCTACGGGAAAAAAGTCTTAAATGCCGTTCCCGGGTTCGATTCCCGGCGGGGCCAGGGATTTTCTCTGCCTCGTGATGGCTGGGTGTTGTGTGCTGTCCTTAGGTTAGTTAGGTTTAAGTAGTTCTAAGTTCTAGGGGACTGATGACCATAGATGTTAAGTCCCATAGTGCTCAGAGCCATTTGAACCAGCCATCTTAAATGCCTACTCTTTTCTGCTTCTGTCAATGAATTGCAGCATCTTAGAATTTCAAACGGAGTTTGCGTTTGTTTATTCGGTACATTACGCTTGTGGTCGGAAACTGAGAACTGTTCACTGCCAACAGAGATTGCGTTACCATCCAAAATACTCCACTGGCATATGAAGGGTGGTGGAACAGCAACACGTGGGATCGCTATCGTGCTGAACGGAAAGTGGAAAATAAGATATACTGGTCCGTATATTATTGTACATATCCCGCATGACAGATGTTATTTACTTGCTACGTGAATCAGAGCATTTCACTACTTCTGTTTACATTTGTCAGTGATTGTGGACTCAATACACAAGCAAGCTAGGGCATATACGTCAGTTCATGACTAGCAATATTAACATAGGATGTACTTGGAAGGTTGACTGGATAGTTTCTGATCACAGTGGTATTTTAAAGTTGATGTACAAGGGATTCTGGAGCGAACAATTAGCACAGACCTCGGAACAAAGTAGATGTAAGTTTGTGTGTGTGTGTGTGTGTGTGTGTGTGTGTGTGTGTGTGTGTGTGTGTACTTAGAGAATTTTTTTTACGTGTCTACACCACTAGGCTTTCTTTATGAATATATCGAGCAACACGATATTAAATTTTTTTATGCTCCGATGATGATATGATTTCTGGCTGCTAATGAAAGGTTAGCGTGTTATACACCATACGCACGACAACCTGATCTAAGTAAAGTGCATACAAAGATAGAGTTTATAAATAAAAAAAAACTAGTGTGATCTTACTGAAATAAAAATAATTTTTCAACTTTATACACATGTTTGGGTGCAAGTACACTGCTGAGATACAATTTGTAAACATGATAAGAGGCATACTTAATACCGTCTCTTCTAGAGTAAAGTAAAAGAAATATGTACGAGGTAAGTTACAGGAAATTGACGGGCAGAGAAATTGGACAATGCCGAAACAATCTTAATTCTTTACAGGTGGCGTTCATCGAGATGCTACGAGACTTCAATCGGCGAAGAGAAGCAACTATATTACTCTTACGTCACTACGACTTACGATCTACGTTACAGAATATTACCAAGATCACTTAGTACACATTTGACACTCAGTAACACTAGAAAGTTTTAATAACTGGTGTCATCTTCGGCATAAGAGTACCAAGAATCTATGCTGACTTTTGACCCATGTATGCACTGATTTTCTCTTATGTTTACAATATTTTGTCCAATCTGAGTTGGACACGTTTTCTGAAGAATTAGAGTAAGAAAAGACTTAGGTACACGTGCCAGTGATACAATGATGCACACAAGTAAACATGAACAAACACAGACTCAGAAAGCAGTATAGCGTATAGCGGCCAAGCTTCATTATCAATCTGTTGTTCGTACTGCCTAACATTTTAATTTTTCGATGTATGAATTTTAGTGTAGTGATTTATTTATATGTTTTTGTTTTTTCTTTCTACTTGTTCTTGATGTGTACCATGCGCTGTTACAATCTTGGGTGACGTAAAGATGAAATTCTTCCCCCCACAGTAACTCGAGGGTAGTAAATGAATAGATTTTGCCTCATTTGGAGACAATTTCTATAAGCACTTTTTGTGCATTCATTTTTTATAGCGTCATTTCAATGTATAAGTGCGTCTATAGCACGATACTAAGTTAGGGAAGTGCTGTTGTTCACGAAAACGTGTTCTCTTATGCCCTGTGAGATGTCAGATAGTATCGCGATTGCGAACTGCAGTACTAGAGGCACGTACGTTCTGTGAAAACACTCACCTACCAACTTCTATAATGAAATATTTTGAGCAATATGTACCCCGATAAAGTTTTGAAAGAGGATACAGGAGCAAATAACGAACGTGGGCATAAACTACTAAAAACCAGCCAAAGGTCTCATGAGCCTAGTTACCCAATGACAGTGAGTTATTCAGTGTCAGAGACATGTGAGACACACGCATAGGAACCAGTGAGAGTACTATCATACCAAAGCTTTCTCTTTCGAAATAGAGGAAGACTTGGTAAATCGAGAAAGCCTATTACGGCACGAATGTTTGTGCAAAGTATAGGACAGTGTGCCGTTGGCAAGCTAAATAATAAGTGCCATGAATCACAATGGACCTTCCCGTTACCACTGGTTTTGCTCGGCCTACGCAACATGTATGAACCGGATCTAGATGCCTCACCGGAAGAACTGGTATATCCCCGGTGAATTCGTGGACCCACACGCGATTTCGTTGGAAGATGTTAATGTACCAGTATTTGTCGCCCATCTCAGAGAATGGCTGACCCAGATTCGACCGCGACATGCATCGGAAACGTTCTTACCCCGAGAGTTACGATCCTGTACACACGCAGCAAGATGAATACTGTTTCCATCGATAGAGTGAAACCAAAGTTCGTCCTACTAGACTCTACATATTCACATCTGCAACGCAATCAGGCGAAACATCAGCCCGCCACCCAGCAATCTCCACCGGCCCCAATTGAACGGCAAACGCGTTCCGGACGACGGGTACACTTCGCGACACTCTTCAGGGACGTCACTTCCGGCTTCATCCAAGAACGGCGCTCCGCTTTCCCAAAAGGTCTGGTGTAGCGACGTCGGGCGTCTGCCTAAACAGATGTCAGTTAATCAGTTGATCGGCGGGCGCATGTCAACATGGTTCCCGCGCTGACCGCCAGGAGCGCTGTGAGACGCTTTCTCCGTGCTGCAGCGCGCGCTCCATGAATTTAATAATTTGCTTTGCTTTTTTAGTATTCCTGCTACTGTAACTGTTTCCCTCACTCAGTTATCAAAAAACTGGTGATATTTGTAGCACTGGAAATGTTTCATTGTGTTTTTTTCTGCTGTTACGTGAGCTTAAAACAAACTTCTCGTCTAAATAAAGTGTTGAACAGAATTATACGTCGCGCGTATCTTATTCTCGCTGTAGACAAGAACTCGATAGCGAGATTGTCAGTACAACACACGCAACTTGCGATACTGTAAACGAAGCACTAGAAAACCTCCATATTACGCTGAAGCGAACACTCATGAGCATTCTCGAGAAAATGGAGATACATTCACATCCATACAGCAACGTGACAAAATTACTGAAAGACCTAAAGCACAAAAAGTACTTAGAGAACTTTATTCACGTTATAAACCAAGAAAACGGGTAAAGTAATAAATCAAGTATCAGTGATAACAACATGAAGAGTATGAAACAGAGACCTAACAGCAACATAAATTAATAATAAAATTACTACGAAAAAATTAAAAATGTAAAATAAGTATCTCAAATAAACCTAAAACAAACTAGGCAAAAACGTATGTAAGCATGTCATATCGCAGATCCACTGTCATCCGAACTGTCAGAAAAATAGCATAATTGGAAACCAAGTAAAATCCGATATATATCTCCAGTGTAGACCTAGGAGAAAGTAATACTTCTAAAAAAGACAGGACATGATAGCAACAATGCTAAATGTAAGGTAAAAACACCTAATGATTTATTATCGCTTTTCACATCATACTTACAAGACCATTAATTCAGACCATCGCTTACTTGTGTATTTAGAGAGCACCTGACGATGGCAATATGCCGAAATCGGCTCATCGTGACTGATGTAAAATATAAACAATTGTTCATAATAAACATTGAAAGACATGTTCACTGTGGGCCCCAAAGAACAAACGTTTGACGGAATTGTTACTGCAGCTCATACGTTGGACCTGGCAGTCCCTTTCGTTTTTGACAAGCAAAGAGCCGCCGATGTCTACTGACAACCTTTTGAGAGCATACCTCTTCTTTGAGGTTGAGTTGGGTTATTTGGGGGAGAAGACCAGACAGCGAGGTCATCGGTGTCATCGGATCGGCGAAGTACGGGGAAGGAAATCGGCCGTGCCCTTTCAAAGTAACCATCCCGGCATTTGCCTGGAGCGATTTAGGGAAATCACGGAAAACCTAAATCGGGATGGCCGGACGCGGGATTGAAGCGTCGTCCTCCCGAATGCGAGTCCAGTGTCCTCTTCTTTGACATTAAGTGTTGTGTTTCAGACAAAACTGCGAGGTCCCACACATACAGAGGGTAACTTCATATCTTTAGACTCCTCGTATAAGTAGCCCGACAACGAGATAAATTGAAGAGTTCCAGGGAAGCCTTTGTCGGCATTCTGCCTTACTCCCAGGAGAGTGTGTTGCCTTCTACATCAGAGCTACTGGCTGTTTTAACCCACTAGTCTTTTTTGTCATCACGACGGCCAGAATGGTTCCAAGGAAACGCACACTGTGTTTTGTGTTGAATATGTTAACGTGCATGTGTTTAACTTGCCACGTGAAGTTGAGAACTGTTTTCTAAAAGACGTTTTAACGAAGTATCGGGAAGTGAAATCTATCCATAAAGAATAGTAGTCGAGCCAACATTGGTCACAGTGTTTTAGAGACATTAGGGGCCGGCCGCTGTGACGGAGCGGTTCTAGGCGCTTCAGTCCGGAACAGCGCTGCTGCTACAGTTACAGGTTCTGCCTCTGGCATGGATGTGTGTGATGTCCTTAGGTTCGTTAGGTTTAAGTAGTTCAAAGTCTAGGGGACTGATGACATATGATATTCAGTCCCATAGTACTCAGAGCCATTTGAACCATTTAGACGCATCAGGTCACCGGAAATGCTTATCAGGCAGGCTATCCTCTCTCATCTCATTGTTTGTGGGCGCAAGGCGCACGTAACGTACAGTGGAAAAACAGGCAACTGTTTCAATTGGAATGAGAGTGGCCATGTTCGTTAGAATTGTCCAAAACAGATGTTCGTTTAAAAAAATAAGTTGGAACGACGTAGTAAAATGACTTTGGCCGATCTTGTGAAACAAACGGAATATTGGATACAGAAGTCCCTAGTACTAGTGTCGGGATACCACAGGAAACAAACCTGCCAGCAGTAGATTTCCCACCTCTAGCCACTAAGCCGACAGCAGCCACGTCTATCCCCGCAATTGCAGTGCAACCCTCAAACAACAAGAGGCGTCGGACGTGTGAGGAAAACAGAACGGACGACGAAGCATCCGGAATGGGGCAAGTTGTGCATCATGAACCTCCGAAGACCGTGGCTGAAATGACTGTTTCTCAAAGTAGCAGCAGTAGAGGTAGCACCGAGGCCAACGAGAAAGCAGATCTACGCCCATGTGCTCAACCGCAACGCATTGGGCCAGAGTCTGGCTGAATGAGATATCTCAGTTTGTGGGGCAGGAGGTTGAGACTCAAGGGATCTTCCTCAAACAGCATGGAAACGCACCGCCGCCGGCTCGCCCTTTTCAATTGCCCAGGGTGTGCTCCCGGGCCGCCAATACTCGAAACCTCACTGCCGATGTACCCAAGCCCAAGGGTATGGGGGATCATTACCATCGAGAGGCCTAAGGGAAGTCCTCACCATATTGCAAAGCCATTTCCATCGTATGGTTCATTGCCGGCTGGACTCTGAAAATGCTAGGCGCTTGTATACTAATGGGGCAACCGCCTATCTCAGAGAAGAAGACGGGGGTGGGTCCCTACGCCCAACACCTTTAGTAGGGATTAAGATCTCAAGGTAGGCCCCAGAGACACAAGACGTCTTGCGTGTTCAACAGTTAATGTTGTCATGGATGGAGCAAATGATTAATACTGGGTACATGAATGAGTTGAGCATTGATTATCAGTTGCTAGATTGGTTTCCAGCTTATGAACCGGGACACTTGCCTACTGTACAAGGCAAATATCTCTCGCAGGTGAGGGGGTCATTAGTGGCTAGTGTAGGTCTAGAGGCCCGGCAACCTGTTGCTCTTTGTGCACTAAGTTGCGACTCGATATGGACGAAAAAGACATTATAGCCATGTCAAAACAGTACCAGGCTTTGCATGTTAAGTACCAGCTCGTAGTTGATGCTTTAGCATTATTAGCGCTGCGTATATGGCGTGGTTCCGATGTTTTGAAGGATGATGGATACACAGCAGAGACGCAGCTCGTTGGCCTCGAGGTAGCACCTGCTGACGTCACATCGTACGACACGCGGGCAGTTCTTGTATCACAATAACCTCCGACCGAGTTGACGCCGTGCCCGCCGCAGCCTGTCTCGTCATCAAACCAAGCAGAATCACAAAAAATGTTCAATTGTGTGTGAAATCTTATGGAACTTAACTGCTACGGTCATCAGTCCATAAGCTTACACACTACTTAACCTACATTATCCTAAGGACAAACACACACACCCATGCCCGAGGAATGACTCGAACCTCCGCCGGGACCAGCCGCACAGTCCATGACTGCAGCGCCTGCAGAATCACAACAAACCGCATCTCTTACTGAGGACAACAAGGCAGGCGTGGTGGTCAACACACTGACGAGAACCCATCCCAGGTCCACAACAAACAAGTGGTGGGGCCTGTTATCGCCAAAGAAGCAGGTGCTGACAGTAAAAGTGAAAGCAGATAGCCTTTGGCGGCACTTCCGTCTACGCAGTCGGTATGCAGTGCAAGAGGCGAAGGATACCAGTTTTGTTCTCTACCCTCCGACGCTTCCGACTGCCGGGATGTATACGACCAGCCGACGACGGAGAAACATGGTCCAGCCCATTGTCATTACAATGCGGTGCGTAAGAAAAACACGCTCAAAAACTCGAAAGACATGTCTGACGGTCTCGGAAAAGGTTGGTTGCTTGATTCGGTGGATGGGACCATCCGTCCCATATGATTAGGAAAGGATGGGGATGGAAGGCGGCCGTGCCCTTTCAAAGGAACTGTCACTGCATTTGCCTGAAGTGGTTTAGGGAAATCACGAAAAACTTAAATCAGGATGGCCGGACACGTGTTTGATTCGACATCCTTCCGAATGCGAGTCCAGTGTACTAACCACCGTGCCACGTCGATCGGTGGTCACGGAAAAGACACCCATTCTGTGAACAAAATGTATTTGGAATGAGAACATGGTTGTTTAGTCAGTTTTGACGGATCGCACTGTGATCGTGACTCAGGCATATAAAATAGTCTCCCTGAGTAAATACCAATAAGAGTAAATCTGCATTAAAAGTACCATCACTCCAATAATTTATCTATGAATCTGAAGACGATATTGTTTTATGGCAGGAAGTTACTATTATAAATTTCTCTATAACATATTTCAAGATAACAGCAAACTTGGGCTCCAGAAGACAGCGCAGGTACTGTTGTTTTATGGCGGAGGGCATTCTAGAACCGAGACTGAGTTTTTAGATTGAGGTCGAGGGATCGGCTGTAAGGTCTACGGTGTAACTCTGATTAATTTATGTGCACCGTTACGCAACAGCAACAAGTCAGCAAGATCCTACGACGAACTTCAATAGCTGCACTCGCCACACGCTCTCGAAAACGCGGTTTTTAAATTTTAACATCCAAATAGTTGATGTATCGTACAGGGAAGTAGGCTACTTCATCATTTGTACCTCTAGGAGCGAGTTACAATCACATTCTATGCATCTCCTTATTTTTTGGCACGCTCTTAAACAATTTTTCGGATGATTTTATAGATGTATTTGTGCAATGTGGTGCTACACACCATTCTTAACTCATATTCTGAAACGTAAAATCCAAAACAAGACGTCGATATGAATGAGAATAAAATGACATAATGTGGCATTAATGACAGTTTCAAGAACGCAGTCAAACACCTTATCATTACTATGCATGCATGGAAATACGTGATCAGCGAAAACTCGAAACACGCTTTTCGGTACTGCGAACAATGGCATGCCTATATCGACTGCTAGGCACTTCGTGATTGTGGTGCTGTGCACGCTGCAGTCCACGTTCAGGATCTACAGCTGCTTGGTTTTGATCGGTTGGCGCTTGTTTCAATACCCATGCGGTATCGTTTCCGAATAACGTGGGGTTCTCCTTCGAAGAAAAGGCCGCTTGATTCACTCGCCTATCGATCTGATCGGCAGATGGGCCGAAAGAAACAGAATACAGCTCGGCAGCTGCAGCCACGTGTAGATGATTAGGGCTACGTTTTGCCAACGTTCTGCAGATACCACGCGATTGCGAAAATGCTACCTAGTCAGAGCGCTGGCGCGCTGCGGTGATGGAGCTTTTTCTAGGGTTGCGCATATGTTGAAACGCGTACGTTTCATATGTATTCATTATCAGCGATGGCGAGGCATGACAGAATCTCTGACCAGAGAGTTATTTATCGTTGCTAGTCTGCGCTTGACCGCGCGAGAGTGCAGTTCGAGAGTAGTAGCGCGCGCGAGATGACAGTAGTAGCGTGTTGCGAGTCGGCAAGAGCAGTTGCGAGTTGCACTCTGTCGGCAGTAGTTGTAACGAATGGACGGTTGTACTGAGCCGGCGTCGCCATGCGTCGGCGGCGTGCTGCCCCTCCATCTCTGGTCACGGTTCGGGACGAGGTATTTTGTTATAGAAGGTATTGAAGCAGCATTGCCCTCAGCTAATATCATATGTTAATTGTAATTAATTTGTTCAAGAATTGCCCCAATAATATTTTTTTATAAAGTAAATGTTTTAAAGAAAAGTAATCATTTCAATTTAAAGAATTATCCACCCTTTTGAAGAAAAAGATTCATTTCGATTCAAAGAATATTTCCTATGCATTTCCTCCAAGAATCAGAATTAAATATACGCCAGCATTGCACGAAGCTGTGCCAAAAATAAGAGCAGATGGAGTTTTACTGAAGTAAGAATTTATCAGGATTAATCATTTCACAGGGCCGTAGGTCAGCGCTGCTGTACCTATAAAATTTGTCAGGTTTAATTATTTGTGTTGAGATGTTACAGTCAGTTCATGGTTCATTATCTAATTAACATTATTGTGGGTTTAATGAGCAATCTTCATTTCTTAACGTTAATTTTGTGGCGAGTTTACATTTGGGCCATTATTATTCTTTAATTTTGCAACGAGGTTACGTTTGCCTAATTTTTATTATTCAGTTTTGTGGGAAGTCAACATTTGGCACACGTTTTCATTTTTCATTTTTTGCCTTTTAAATTTTCACGGGGAGGTTACACTTGGCGACCCTGCCAGGATCGTATTTCTTTGAGAATCCTTTGAGAAGTAGTCAGATATCTGCTCTTATTTACTTAATATAATTAGCATTTAGCGCAACGCTTTTACTAATTTTGTGACTTTCTTTCACAGATCATTGGCAATGCGTTGCTCTTTGTTGTATTTGTGTTTGTTGCTTTTTGCATTGTGCTTATTTCATTCGTGATTAATTTGTTTTGAGAAAAATGCCGCGAAAAACTGTTAATAGTACATCGCGAGGTATAATGAGTGAAATATCCGACTTAAAACAACTTGACCGATAGTAATTGTGACACGCAATGTAATGATGACAAACCTCCATTTAGTGACAATCAGTGCGTACCGACCACTTGTAATGATTTTTATCTTAACGTTGAACAGACAAATTCAATTGTGTCGTCTGTTAATCTAACGACAATTGATGACGCGGGAGGTTCTGTTGCAATGAGCGCTGCCCAGCTTAACACAACCGGTTTGCAAAATTCACGTAACGAACAGACAAATTTTTCTAATGAAAACGAACTGTGTAATCAGAATGCGTCGGATTTATTTAATTCCGAGGTAGTGACTAACAGTGCACATCCGATTAGCAAACCTTTTAAAGAATCACAGAATATCCAATTCGATACACAAAACGTGACAATTGCAGGTACACCATCAAACAGCACAGAGAATAGAAATGCTAATTTTGGGTCGGATCAAATTATGGCATTGTTGCTGCAAATGAATAAACAACTTAGTGAAAAACTAGACAACACTTCCAAACAGTTGAATGAAAAAATAGACAGCAATTCAAAACGGTCGGATGAAAGACAAGACAACAATCACAAACAACCTAGTGAAAATCTCAAACAACAGCTTAATGAAAATAACGAAAATCTCAAACAACAGCTCAATGAAAAATTAGACAACAATTCCAGACAGCTTAGTGAACAGATTAGAGCCGTTGCCGCGCAGTGCCATGATACGAAAGAACAATTACGTGAAGAAATTGAGGCTTGTGCTAGGAAAAGTAGTGAGGAAATTAGATCTGTTGCTCAAGAATTAAGGGATATGCAAACCCCTACAACAGAATCACTTAGAGACGAAATTAGTGCAGTCGGCAAACAATGCTCTGAAAAAGCAACACAGTTACGCGACGAGTTTAAAGTAATGGCAGCAGAACTTTCGCGCACACTGGATGCAAAAGTAGACGAGAAATTCGAACAACAGAACAGTCAAATTGACGAGCGTTTTAATCATTACCTACAGAACAGTGAACGCGTTTCCGTAAATTTATACAGGATCAGAATAAAGTAAAACGACAAGTCATGGTAACAATCACCGCACAGAGACAGGAAGATAAACGTAAATTGCTTGCGAAAGCAAAAACATACGTAGACAATAATATTGCTACAGTATCGGACAAAATTAATACCATCGAACAGTTGAACACCGAATTACGTGATGAAATTTCCGATCTTAAATCAAAAACAGATTCACACACAGTAGATTTTCAAACTGTGACCGACAGACTCGAACGATTAGAACTAACACAGGATTCCGATGTCATCAAAGCCGACGTTAAAAAATTGAACGAAACCACACGTAAATTACAAAAACAGATTGATGCTTCTGACACTAAAAACGATGAATAACATCGTATTGATGTTATTGAAAGAAATAATGACAGCAAATCAGGCGATACTGCACCGATTTTGTTTAACCAAACACCTGAATTCTAAAATTTACAGCAGACAATCAATGAGATCGATTCGTCTAATAACACATTACGTAGAAAATTGTCAAGTTTACAGCAAGAAGTAACAGAGATGAAAAATATTTCAGTTAATAACACGTCGCAGTATACGGCGAATTCCGAACATTTCTCACAGTCACACAGCCAGTATACTTTAGGTAATCTACAAAGAGTACGTGAGTTAGATTCCGAACAGTCACAGTCAAACAGATTCTCATATAATCCTGAACATGTTCCGTCATACAGAGACGATAATTTTGATTACAAACATTTTCTATCAGTGAGAAAATTTAAAGTATTTAAAAACGACAGAATACAGATTCACCCCCTGGATTGTATACAACAATTCAGCTTTGCTTTTCCACCGACTTGGCCCGTTACACATAAACTTGAATTTATTTGCAGTTTTTTGGAAGGCGAACCGGAAACTCGTATGAGACCGATCGTGAGACAATGCTATTCGGTAGAAGAGTTTCAGACTGCTTTTCTGTCAGCGTATTGGTCGAAGACGACACAGCGCGGAATTAAAGATCAACTAATTAGTTTACCAAATTATGAGAACTCAAATTTTCCCAGTGTTACGCAATTTTTTGAGCATATGGTCCAACAAAACCAGTACTTAAGTGAACCACATAGTGAATCTGCACTCATTCAATTATGTATTTCTAAATTGCCACGATCATTAAGAGTGTCACTTTTAACGGGTCAACAGAAGGAAAATATTTCGGCATTCAGAGATCTGTTACAGCTTTTGGAAGTACAGCAATCGGATTATTCCTTTATAAACAAAAATTTTTCTTATAATAACCAAGGTCAACAAACGTACAGCAATTACGATCAGCCACGTAATTTCAATAGCAAAGGTAACAGACGCTCTAGAAACGACAACCACCAGAACTTTAATAACAGACAAAATTTTAATTATCAGTATCGTCAAAATTATCAGCAAGAGGAACCACATTTTGGCAACAATAGACGTTTTTCCCAACAACAGCAACAAAACCAACCGGTTAGCATACCTAACCAACAATGCAGTCTACAAGGTCAGCCAAACTTTATGTTTCGCCGCGTGGACGTATAGTCCCTGGTACAACAAATAGTAACGCACGGCAGCAAAGGAACAACTACGTACAGAAAACACAGTATTTCAATTCCTATCGCAATGCACCGTATAGGAATGACTATTACGACAGACGTAAAAATAATGAGTACAATTTTCAGCGTACGTTTAATAACAGTCGGTCTTACCAGCAGCAAAATGATCAGCAACAACATGTTCTCATGAATGAACCAGACTGTAGGTATCATCCAGAGCGTAATACGTCTGGAAGAAATAACAGAACAGTTCAGATAGTCGAAATGCCACAACAAAGAAAATAATAATACGTCAGATAGAATTTGACTAGATACTGTACAGGTCGCATCTTCCAGTAACACAAGCACTACTTTAGACACGCAGAATGCTGTTCACGAAAATGTTATTACTTTTGACGATATCAGAGACACTCTTTTGCAGGAAAGACCAATTGTTCAGAAAAACACTTCACATCCTGTCATCGAAATTAAAATTGGATCATCGAAATTTTCAGCAGTAATCGATTCTGGATCACCTATGTCAGTTATAAATGAAGAAACTTTCAACGTGTGTAACAAAGAGAATACCTATCCTACATTACCATTAGGCAAAACGAAAGTGAAGGGAGCTGTGTCGAGTAAAGGAGTAGACGTTAAATTACAGACACATTTATCATTTTGTATTGCCAGTCACACATTTCACTCAAATTTTTGTATTGCTCCTTTATTGACAACAGACGTTATTTTAGGTACTAATTTTCTGGTACAACACGACGCCATTATTGACTTTCAAAATTCCTGTTTAATGTTGAAGGATGAAAATGTACAACTGGCTTTAGAATTTCAGCAATCATTATCTGCAGAAGAACAAGCAATTAATCGCACAGAGGTCATTTCCGTATCACGTAGCATAGACTGTAATTCCACATTGTTCACAGATACGTACGTACACAACTATAATACTCCAGACGAAGGTGACTACGACGTAATGCAGATGATTTCTGATAAAGTTAAACAAAGCAGTGCAAATACAGACGACGAACGTACGCAACTACACAAAATTGTTTTACAGCAAGCTCCAGTTTTTGACAACGTTCCTGGTACTATGTCCGGTTTTATGTATGAATTTCAAGTCAAACAGCACGACACATTTTAAGCAAAGCATTATCCCATTCCGTCTGTTATACTGAAAAATGTTGAACCACATAACAAAATTAAAGAATTAGTAACATTTCCTACATCTCGTCGACTACGACACCATGAAATAATTGACATTGCGCTGAACAACATCAAACGTGCCGCAGAGCGCCGGAGAAGACAACATAAACAGGTTTGTATACGCCGAGACTTTCACGTTGGACAGAAGATATTAGTACGTCCACACTATTTATCCAACAAAATAAAAGGTAGGTGCAGTAAATTTGAACTTCTATACGCAGGTCCATATCGGATTCGCAGCATTCCTCACCCCAATGTTGTACACGTCGAAACTTTGAGAACCAGAAAATCGAAAGGAAACCACCACTGGTCAAACGTCAAACCTTTTATTGAATGAAGATACTTAATGATTTAACATGCTATAATGCCATTTGCTAATTTTATGATCACTTATGCAATTATATTCACATGACTACTTACTGATGATTATCGTATTTTTTCTTGGCAGTGGCCGGCAAGGTAAGGTTAGCAGGTCGCTCTTCTTGTCGTTACAGATCAGACCGTGCATATTTTTCCAGATGAACTTACACATTTTTATGACCACTTATGTAATTATATGTATGTGACTACTTACTGATGATTGTCGTATTTTTTCTTGGCAAGTGCCCGGCAAGGTAAGGTTAGCAGGTCGCTTTTCTTGTCGTTACACAGCAGACCGTGCACATTTCCCATTTTTTATGTATGTATGGTTGTTTTCCTGTTTGTTTGTATGCATTATGAAATAGTTAAGATATAGAAAACACCAGTTGACTTTGACATTTTTGCCCTATGATATCTCAACTTTTTTTTTTTTTTTTTTTTTTTTTCTGTGCACATTTTTGCACCTGTACACTGTCTATGTTTTGGATACATTACATTTTCTGTCATGCTATCCTGTATGCTCAATTATGTTACTATAAACCAGTTTTTATTTAGTGGGTATGTGATTTAAATGCAAGACATTAATCTTTGTTCATCATTTTCAGAAAGCAATAACGTGTAAAAAAAGAAATTATATAAATTAAACAGACATGGGAATTTCACCTTCGGAATGAACGAAAGAAGATGCAATACCTCGTGAGGAAGAGTAAATAGATCAGAATTAACAAGCATTAACAAGAATATACTATACACATAGTAGAATAGCAGTCTTAACTAATTTTTTTCTTTCAGAATACGAAGCGATTGATGCAGGCTGTCAGACAGAACTACACATCTTAGTTTTAGTGATGAAATATGATAGAAATAAGGAATAATTGTATAATGAGTAATGAAGTGATTTTTTTGCAGATGATAATGAATGCTGATGAATAATGATGAAGAATATGCTACTATGGATAATAAAGCTTTTCTTTATAGGTGATGATGATAATGGAGTTATGATAATATAGATAATGAAGTGATGGATAATGAAGTTTTTTCTTTACAGATGAGGGTGATGTTGAAGTTTATGTATTTGTGCTATGTAGTTATTTAAGTATTTGTTGCAGTTCGCTTTGATAGTATGTGTTATATTGCATAGTATGATGACTGAAGGTTTTGGAAAGGACAGCTAGGGAACACATTTTATACACATTTCACTACCTGTTAATTTGAAGTTCACTACTTTTCAGCATAATATGCGTTTCTTCTTTCAGCTCAATAATCCATTTTGTATTTTTTCCAGGAGAAGCTTTTCATGATACTTACTAAACCTGTTACTTATTAAACGTGTTCTAGTACTTGCATTTTTTTTTACCCAGTTGTGTCTATCATTTATAAATGTGATCACATATACTGCGTTTGTTTCATAACCTTGCTACAGCTGACTCATGACGAATGACGTTACACATCTTCATTTGCAGCAATAACTCAAAAGCAAACAAAGTAATTACCAGTCCCAAATAATGCTACCAATTTAAAAGAGTTATGTAATACTGAATGATGTTTTCCACCCACAGACTTTGAGTAATAGTTACAGTATAATAATAATGCTTTGTAACTGGAAATGAATGCTACTGATTACTGTATTGAGATAACCAATGATTAATTATGAACATTATTCTGTAATACTATGTTATTGACTACCTCCTGTTTTATGCTTTGTAACTGGAAATGAATGCTACTGATTACTGTAGTGAGATTACCAATGATTAATTATGAACATTATTCTGTAATACTATGTTATTGACTACATCCTGTTTTATGTAATGACTTCTGATGATTTGTAATTAGGGAATGAGTGCCAATGTTCTCTGTAAAACACCACATGAATATAATTATGTAATGACTTCTGATGATTTGTAATTAGGTAATGAGTGACAATGTTCTATGTAAAACACCACGAGTATAATTATGTAATGACTTCTGATGATTTATAATTAGGTAATGAGTGACAATGTTCTCTGTAAAACACCACATTAATATAATTATGTAATGACTTCTGATGATTTATAATTGGGTAATGAGTGACAATGTTCTCTGCAAAACACCACATGAATATAATTATGTAATTACTTCTGATGATTCGCAATTAGGGAATGAGTGCCAATGTTCTCTGTAATACGCCACATGAATATTATTATGTAATATAATTAGGCAATGAGTGCCAATGTTCTCTGTAAAACGCCAATGTATGAACACTATTCTGTAATACTACATACATGGTACAGAAATGTTCAATAACTGGGCAATGAATGTCGCAAACTACTAATGTAATTCTCAGTGAAGACTAGTATGTGACTTAATGTCCTTCACCTTGTGACCTAATTACCTTGTATTACTGCAATATCCGTTTCTCCTGTATATCCTCTTGATCATGGAGCACTATATTTGGTTTTTGCACTAATTCTACGTTGGTGTACCTTACAAGGACGTGGTGTTGACACGACATGCTGTCCACCACCTTGAACGATGGAGATGTTATTATGGTCCCACTGTTTGGTGTACCTAATGTACTGCCAAAATGATAACGTGGAATATTACTACGACATTTCAGTGTTTTGGCTACACTGATTAATACTTCAAGGAAAAGAACTTCAGATTGTCTCACTTGGTGTTGTGCTTCTGCAGAAAGATATGGACTTTCAGTGCAGCTGCGTGCAACCTAAAGTGCTACAACCATGATGCAATCCTTCCCTTTCCTATCCTAATTCTAAAGAAAAGTATATACAGTACATGTACATTTGTGTCATTTGTTAGTATGATTTGTATTCATTGCCTTTACATTTTGTGATTGCCTGATATGCTCTAAACTACAGTGCACGTGCACTTGTGTCATTTTGTTAATATGATTTGTATCCATTGTCTATACATTTTTTGATTTGATGATATGTTCTGAACTACAGTACATGTGCACTTATGTCATTTGTCAAGAGATTTGTCCTCATTATGTCTATTTGTTGTGAAAACTTTGAAGAATTTTTCAGTGCATGTGCACTTATGTCATTTGTTAATATGTTTTGTACTCACATTTTGTTATTGCCTAATATGTTTTGTACTTGGTGCATGTGCACCATATTTACTTCATGCTCTACGTCTGTATATTCTCTAATTGTAAAGTCAATTAATTATGAAAAAATTTGTTGCTCATGGGAAGTCCAAATGACTCACCATCACTGCCAAATTTTTGCCCCCCAGTGGAGGGTTATGAAACGCGTACGTTTCATATGTATTCATTATCAGCGATGGCGAGGCATGACAGAATCTCTGACCAGAGAGTTATTAATCGTTGCTAGTCTGCGCTTGACCGCGCGAGAGTGCAGTTCGAGAGTAGTAGTGCACGTGAGATGACAGTAGTAGCGTGTTGCGAGTCGGCAAGAGCAGTTGCGAGTTGCACTCTGGCGGCAGTAGTTGTAGCGAGTGGACGGTTGTACTGAGCGGGCGTCGCCATGCGTCGGCGGCATGCTCTCCCTCCATCTCTGGTTATGGTTCGGGACGAGGTGTTTTGTTATAGAAGGTATTGAAGCAGCATTGCCCTCAGCTAAGAACATATGTTAATTGTAATTAATTTGTTCAAGAATTGCCCCAATAATAATTTTTTTTATAAAGTAAATGTTTTAAGGAAAAGTAATCATTTCAATTTAAAGAATTTTTCCACCCTTTTGAAGAAAAAGATTCATTTCGATTCAAAGAATATTTCCTATGCATTTCCTCCAAGAATCAGAATTAAATATACGCCAGCATTGAACGAAGCTGTGCCAAAAATAAGAGCAGATGGAGTTTCACTGAAGTAAGAATTTATCAGGTTTAATCATTTCACAGGGCCGTAGGTCAGCGCTGCTGTACCTATAAAATTTGTCAGGTTTAATTATTTGTGTTGAGATGTTACAGTCAGTTCATGGTTCATTATCTAATTAACATTATTGTGGGTTTAATGAGCAATCTTCATTTCTTAACGTTAATTTTGTGGCGAGTTTACATTTGGGCCATTATTATTCTTTAATTTTGCAATGAGGTTACGTTTGCCTCATTTTTATTATTCAGTTTTGTGAGAAGTCAACATTCGGCACACGTTTTCATTTTTCATTTTTTGCCTTTTAAATTTTCACGGGGAGGTTACAATGTTCAGAGTTGATAGCGGAGGGTGAATGATGCATAACTGGGATATGTAGTTGCCGATACATGCGCCTTCCACATCACCAGCCTACACTTTCCCTCAAAATAAATGAATAAATATAGGTTGTACCTTCCTCTCCAGCAGCTCAGCACAGACTCAAGTTTTTTTGCTACCAGTTCACAAGTGGGGGAGGAAAGAGGGGAAGTGGTGTAGAGGGACTCCAACAGCACCCTCTGATGGTAGTGTTGTGAACTAGGGATCCAAAATTTTAAATACCTACCATCTTTTGAGTTTCCCGCCTGTTTTGAAACTTCCATCACTTTCAATTTAATTAATTTGCATATCAATTTTCAAAATTTGCAAATGAATTTAATTGATATTCCCTCATCTACAACCCAGAGAGACGAGGTGGGGGGATCACCCAAAAACAGCTACTGTCTTGGATAAATTTGACAACAATGCAGACTGGCGTCACTTCAGCTTTATTCTCCTACTTACAGTATTTTCAGTCTAGTGATGTATGTCTGTGGCTTAACTACGATTATCCATCATCTTACAGATTTTCCACAGATGGTAATTTCAATTACAAAAAATCCTAAAAATGTAACTAAATGCAAAAAAAAACCAGGAAATTGACTTCAACTGAAGTGAGTCTACTGAATTTAAAAGTGTTAACTGATTATGTTCTCTTTACCTGAAGTTGTAATGCCAACACTCGTTATGATAATAAATTGGTAAGTTCTTGATCTTTCCTCCAGATTACTTTATCCGCTCTTCCTTGTCAGGTCTCAATTTCTCAGTGTACTGGCTCATTCATTTCCTTCATAATTCATTCTTGAAGTGTACGTGAGGTAGTGTACATTGGCCACTGTGGCTGAGCGGTTCTAGACGCTTCAGTCCGGAACCGCGCGGCTGCTACGGTCACAGGTTCGAATCCTGCCTCTGGCACGGATGTGTGTGATGTCCTTAGGTTAAGTAGTTCTAAGACTAAGGGGACGGATGACCTCAGATGGAAGTGCCACAGTGCTTAGAGTCATTTGAGCCATTTCTGAGCTAGTGGACAGTGTGTGTGTATGGTGTAGTGCTTCTCGTAACTGAAGGTTCCATGCAAGATCCCCCTTGGCTCAGCCTCTGATCTATGTTCCATAATATATTATTCTGTTGTTTTGATCACTCTTGTCAGTTGAATACCATATACTGTTATGGTTATTGTAATGCTATTAAAGTGTGTTTTGCTAATTTGTAACAGTTGGAAACCCTGACGTGATGTACAATAGCACAGGCGTTATATCGACCCACATTTGCGTTCTGTACCATGCCGCATCACAAGAAGCATACCCTCATCAACCGTGCTGTGCCTCTTCTGGGCTCCATGCCAGTCTCACCGTGCATCTATAGCCTACTGATTCTGCAGTATTACTGTGATGGTAGATCACTTTGCTGTGTCAGCTGCAGTTTCTCCCACCGGTGCGATGAAAAACCGCCTCACAGTAAAACCACCAGCATTCTGGCAGCGAAATACTATTCTATAGTTTCCGCAGCTGGAAGGCCAACTTGTCCTAGCGCAAGTCACCATGGCCCGTACAAAATACTGTAAGCTGTGACAGCACTCAACGAAGAAGTGGGACTGGAAGTGCAGTATACTCTATCGTCAACAGCAGAAGTGGATATCCAGAAAGTTACTGCACAACTTTCACAGTCTGATACGAAGAGACTGGAAAAGCTACTTTGTACTGAAGAATTGGGTGACTGCACGCCATCGCCGATGCTGCGCTGATTACATAGGTTGGCAAGTATTTGTGAATAAACACCTACTGTGTGACATGCTAAAGATTTGAACTGCATGCTCCAGCTATCTATATGCAGTAGTGCAAGCTGATGATAGGATTTCTAAAATCTGTCAGTCTGTGTGTGTTGCAGCAGTTAGCCAACAACAACAGCCAGACTGCAACTTTGTTGCGCTAAAAGCTAATATTACTGAACTTACCATACCAGTTGTTGCACTGCAAACTAACAGTCACTGAACTCATCGCTATCGTTTGCTTGCAAAATTCAGCTGTTAGTAGTGGATCAACAAGGACATCTCCCCACTCTGCATTGTTGCCAAATTTATTCAAGGTGGCGGCAATAGATGTGGCAACATCGCAACGCCATCATGGTGGGAAGTTCAAATTTTGGCGAGAAAACAGGTCAATTGGGCTACCTCCACTAACATAACGCCTTCCCTCGCCTCCCCCCTCCACTTCCTTCTCCACCCAAGAAAATGGGGGAAAATTTTGGTGGAGAAAAGCATCACTTGGCCTATCCCCACTAACGTAAGTCATCCAAACACCATCTTTTCCTTGAAATTTGAGGGAAGAGGACTGCCTGTGCTGGGCTGCTGGATAGGATGGACGTAAGTCTTTATTTTGCATGGATTGTTTATTTAAACATTTCATTGTTAAAGGCAGTAGCTCTGTCCAGTGTGTTCACCATGAGGTCCGGAGTCTAACAGATCTAGTACACTATACCACCACCAGAGATCGCTGTCGTCTCCCATTCCCATGACATAATCCAAGATGTCAGTGGGGGGAAATGGATGGAAAAAAAACTCAGTCTGTGTCCAACTGCTGGAGAGAAATGAGTGTCCAGCTGCTGGAGAGAAATGAGTGTACTTTATTTATTTTCAGTGAGAAGCTGGAACAAGTTATTTATGGCTGGGTTTTCGTTGTTTTACGCTGATAAAAAACACTCACGCTGACGTGCTTGGGATCACAATAAATGGCCTACAGACCTGCAAACTGCTCGGAAATTACCGAAATAATTCCGTAAACTAATATACAGACACACAAACAACTCGTAAATTGTCAAAATAATGCGTGTAAACACTCAGCAAACGAGCTGGGATCACAATAAATGGCCTACAGACCTGCAAACTGCTCGGAAATTACCGAAATAATTCAGTAAACTCATATACAGACACACAAACAACTCGTAAATTGTCAAAATAATGCATGTAAACGCTCAGCAAACGAGCTGACTAATTATAAACTGTCAAAATAATGTATTGCACAGCCCACAGAGATGTTCACAAAATAATGCAGTACACTGATGTACAGACACGTTCATTACGCGTAAAATTGTCGAAATATGCATGTATAATGCTCTGCAAACACGCTCACAACAGACGAAATAATGCAGTGCACAAACACTCATTGCATGTAAAAACTCTTTTGAACTATCGTTAAGAAATCCCACTGCAACATATCAGACAACTGTTCCCTACAGAGGTCCACAAGACGTGCACGCCGGGGTAGCGCCCACACACTGGTCCAGCCTGTCCCACATGTGAGATGGCTCCGGCTGCACACGTTTACCTAACCAACGTGGCTGACGCATTGCCTTTGTACCAGCGGGCCCAGTGAGATGTTTGCCTAGCAACTCACCCTCGCAGGCACAGCTAAAAGGTTGTTATACTGACATCTCAAGTCAATGTAAATAAGAGCGAAGTCTCTCTCCAGATGCGCTACAGAAATCTTTTGCGATCCTTTCAGAAACTGCTTATGAAAATATCCGATAATAACACAGGATCCATTCTTGCTGTCAATCATAATGGGACAGCCCGTCCATTACATATCAACCATTCCTGGAAATCGTAAAGTGTCACAGAAATAGTCAACTGTCACTTTTGTTGTTGTAGGAGCTTTCATGATGTCTCAGCTTATCTGCATGGAAATTCTTGCCATAACAGGATGTGTCTACGAAAATAGCTCAGAATAACACCGAATGCATTCTTTCTGATGGTCCTAACGAGGCACCCTGTCCATCGCCAGTTACCTCTCCCAGAAATCGTAATGTCCTGCTTTCATCATATGTCTTAGAAATGGTAAACTTTAGCTCATGTTCTCACCGCTAAAAGCCTTCATCATGTCTGAGCAAGCTTGCAAAATATCGTTAATCATAAAAGCATTCTTCTTGTTTGGAAGGAGGGTACTGTCTCAGCACAGAATGGAAAGTCAGAACAATTACGCAAACAGAATTTGAAGCACTGTCCTGCAGAAGACAAAAATGGCTAGAATTCTCGATGTCCTACAGCTGATGATCTGGAGATGTCCTAATGCCACAATGGCAGATGAGGGACAGCATCCCGCAAGAGGTGGATGGTCTGCTTCAACATGTCTTTGAACACTTGAACAAAGAAGACATCACTATACTCCCAGAACTACTTCTTGTTCGAACCAGTCTGTAGAGGATCCTACATCCCTGCACAAAGGATGTCTTGTGAATGAATGGATCTACAGATCATGAAATACAGAAAGTCACTTTCTCAATTACTTTCTCAATTACACTGCTCTGCCACTGACGATGAAAGCTTGAATATTTCCTCTTGAAACCGATCTCCAATCCTGCTATACATCACCACATACCATATCGATGTAGTAAACACACAAGTCGTATCCTGGCCCATACAAAATGATAACTTCTGCATCCTGCATATAGCTATCGACCACCACACTCATACATATATCACAAAAACAGGTAGCATAAGCACATACACCATATATACACTCCTCGCAGCACTAGATCTTTGCCACATCTACGGGCGCCATCTTGAATAAAATTGGCGACAATGCAGAGTGGGATTATCTCCTTGTTGCCCCACTACTGCCACTCACCTTCTGGTTGTGAAAGTATGTTGGTACCACCAGCAATTTGGGCTCGAGTCATTGAAGTGTAGCCCACCTTTTGAGCAGGGAAACATGACAGGAGCTCACTGACGACCAGTGGCGGATTTACCAGCAGGCTGAATAGGCTGGAGTATAGAGTGGCAAATCTTAGGTGCAGAAAATTTGGGGCCAAAAGTTTTTGATGTCTTACAGACCTGCGGATATTGAGACACGTATCATGTGTGCCCTTCAGTCGGGGTGACATGCCGGTTACTGACCTACTGCTTGGCAAACTGGAAATGTGCGATTCGCAAATAAAAAGAGTCCAAATCTGATTCTGATACTAATACTAGAGGCCAAGTGTTGCTTTATTCGTTAGTGAATAAAAAATTCAAATAATCAAATACATATATTTTCTTTAAAAGGAAAAGATGTGAATAATTACAAACTATGGCTAAGATGAGTGATGAAGATTTTAGAAATTACTTGAAAATAACTACGAAGCAGTTATCTGAAGTACATGGAATCTTGTTACCAATATTAGTTTATTCCCAAGAATAAGCAGCTTTAACTCGGTTAATATGCGGCAGAAGTCAAACCTGCATTTGGATCGGACTTCCTTAACTCCTCTGCAAAAAGGTGTGCAGTATACTGCTGCATCCATTTTCAATAAGCTGCCACTCGAATTCAAAAATCTTAGCAGTAATCCACGCGTTTTCAAATCGAAACTCAAGAGTTTCCTCATGGGTCACTCCTTCTATTCTGTCGAGGAGTTCCTTGAAAAATTAAGCTGATTTTCACTGTATTGCTGCTAGCGTTCACTTAAACATGTGGACTGACTTTTTTAAGGCTCATGAACATTTATTTTTATCTGTTATTACGTTTATGTTGTAATTTCATGTACTGACAAATTCCATGACCTTGGAGATTTGCTCCTCAATTTGGTCCTACGGAACTTGACGAGTAAATAAATAAATCATATAACACGCCATTGACTCAAATGAGCAAATGAAAGCACATTAATAACCGATTGCAACTGAACAAAAACTGTCCGTATTCTTGAGGTAGGTGTTGATCACTGACATCCATTTTGTCTATTTAAGTAATTATAAAATGTCACACCCACGTATCTAGGTATTTTTATTTTCAGCCCCCCGGTGCAAAAGGTATATAAAGCTCTTGTGTTCACTCACTGTCTCTTTTCTAGCTTGTGTTGACATGCGACTCATTGCTCTACAGTACTAGCATCAAGCACATCGGTACGTAGCATCAACAGGTTAGTGTTCATCACGAACGTGGTTTTGCAGTCAGTGCAATGTTTACAACTTCGGAGTTGGCAGATGCCCATTTGATGTATGGGTTAGCACGGGGCAATAGCCGTGGCGCGGTACGTTTGTATCGAGACAGATTTCCAGAACAAAGGTGTCCCGGCAATTGCTCGGCGTCTTAGGGAGCACGGAACATTCCAGCCTATGACTAGCGACTGGGGAAGACCTAGAACGACGAGGACACCTGCAATGGACGAGGTAATTCTTCGTGTAGTTGACGATAGCCCTAATGTCAGCGTCAGTGTGATACGGGAGAACCAGTTGTTTCCGTACCATGTACAGCGCGTGCAGGCACTATCAGCAGCTGATTGGCCTCTGCGAATGGTTCACCCAACAATGTGTCAATCCTCATTTCAGTGCAAATGTTCACTTTACGGATGAGGCTTCATTCCAACGTGATCAAATTGTAAATTTTCACTATCAACATGTGTGGGCTGACGAGAATCCGCACGCAATTGTGCAATCACGTCATCAACACAGATTTTCTGTGAACGTTTGTGCAGGCATTGTTGGTGATGTCTTGATTGGGCCCCATGTTCTTCCACCTACGCCCAATGGAGCACGTTATCATGATTTCATACGGGATACTCTACCTGTGCTGCTAGAACATGTGCCTTTACAAGTACGACACAACATGTGGTTCATGCACGATGGAGCTCCTGCACATTTCAGTCGAAGTGTTCGTACGCTTCTCAACAACAGATTCGGTAACCGATGGATTGGTAGAGGCGGACCAATTCCATGGCCTCCACGCTCTCCTGACCTCAACCTTCTTGACTTTCATTTATGGGGGCATTTGAAAGCTCTTGTCTAAGCAACCCGGTAGCAAATGTAGAGATTCTTTGTGCTCGAATTGTGGACGGCAGGGATACAATACGCCATTCTCCAGGGCTGCATCAGCGCATCAGGGATTCCATGCGACGGAGGGTGGATGCATGTATCCTCGCTAACGGAGGACATTTTGAACATTTCCTGTAACAAAGTGTTTGAAGTCACGTTGGTACGTTCTGTTGCTGTGTGTTTTCATTCCATGATTAATGTGATTTGAAGAGAACTAATAAAATGAGCTCTAACATGGAAAGTAAGCGTTTCCGGACGCATGTCCACATAACATATTTTCTTTCTTTGTGTGTGAGGAATGTCTTCTGAAAGTTTGTCCGTACCTTTTTCTAACAACCTGTATAATGGCTCTGAGCACTATGGGACTTAACTTCTGAGGTCACCAGTCCCCTAGAACATAGAACTACTCAAACCTAACTAACCTAAGGACATCACACATGTCCATGCCCGAGGCGGGATTCGAACCTGCGACCGCAGCGGTCGCGCTGTTCCAGACTGTAGCGCCTAGAACCGCTCGGCCACCCCGGCCGGCTAGACATATAAAATAACACTCTTTCAGGGTACTCTTACTTTCGGAATAATACCGACCACTTCTTCATTTGTATAGCCTGTGGTATAATTATTTTAATGCTGATACTGTGACGCAACCACTGAAAAGGTTGTTCTCGTCACGACAAGCCAATTAAAAGATTGCGTTCATTGGGGTTTCTCAACTGTTTCTGGAATGCAGTGGAAATGCTATGTCCGCATACAGGTAATATAACGTCTCTTATTATACCCATATCCAAGTAATCCAGTGAAACTTACATCCTTCAGATCTTTTTACCAGGAGCACAAAGGGATCACACCTATGGAAATTACCCCTTTTCGAATTTATCACATAAAAAATTAAATGTCGTGTGGTGAAGGCCCCCCATCGGGTAGACCGTTCGCCTGGTGCAGGTCTTTCTATTTGACGCCACTTCGGCGACCTGCGCGTCGATGGAGATGAAATGATGATGATTAGGACAACACAACACCCAGTCCCTGAGCGGAGAAAATCTTCGACCCAGCCGGGAATCAAACCCAGGACCTTAGGATTGACATTCCGTCACGCTGACCACTCAGCTACCAGGGCCGGACTTTGATCACATGATTTTGTAATATTCCTTACTTCCTTATTTATTACCGTCATAACGAATCGTATGTCCCTTTTTGTGATTTGAAAACGTTGTGGAGGCAGAAGATATAATCCCAGTGGCAGATGGCTCAACAGTTATCGAACTGTGCATTGTTCTTGACAAAAGAAAAAACAAAACATAAAAGCTATACAGACGAAAATAACTGAAAAATATAATGTATTAACGAGAAAGATGGAGCGCTTACATGGTGAAAAACGGAACACTACTCAGTGACAATAAAATTCAGGATACGGTAAGGCTGTATTTTTTGGATGGCCACCACTACTACTGCCCATATGCGCATTGGCGAATGAAGCAATGGCAGGACTGCTTTCCCACTCCCAGCCTCCTACTACCGAAATGCTCGCGTGGCACGCAGCACAAAAAACTGTGCCACAACCACAACGCCGCGTAACCAGCCGCTGTCACGTCTCGCATCCCCATCGCGTCACGTCCCGATTTACGCAGTCCCATTTGAAACAGTGAACGTAAAAAACTTCGCAGTGTCCTGCGCCACGCCTATACACTATGCGCGCCTCAATTTGCGTCTACGACTGCAGTACTGGGTTCTGGAGAGAGATATATATAAAGCGTCGATACAAATGGGAAAGTCCCGTCTGGTATTTACTTCAAAAACAAAAGAAAACTGTCTCGGTTAATTGTGACCTGAAATTTTATCTGGCCACCATAACTTCACGATTCATGTGGTGGTTGCTGGGATCTACCTTGCCACCACATTAAAGCTGTGGAGAGGAGAGTAGAGGCAAGGGAAAGGCAACCTCTGCTGCTTGCAACAGAGCTAGCACCATTACCCTTAGACTTTGCGTCTACGGGTGGTTTAACGTTGGTAGCGCTCGGAGATAATAAATATCGTCGGGGCAGAAACAATACCGCATAAGTAGCAAAATAAGAATTTTATACGAGAGACAAAAAACTGTCTAAAATGCCTAATACATTTCACAGCGGCGCTAAATTTGCATCGTCGCACTACAAGGAAATATTGGATCAAATAAAAATGTGAAACAAAAAAATACGCTTTAGAAAGCTTAATTACGGCACATACGCAGAATTGTCTCGGTATTTATGCCATGATCTGTTACTTACGCTGTATTTGTTTTTGTCAGTCTCCCGGCACGACTTGACACATTTACGTCGGTATTTGGTGCTGAGAAAGCCAGTAAGAACACGTTTTGGAGCATTAATCATTTTTTATTGAAAAATTTCATAGAAACATTTTAAATATATATACTGTTTACATAGTTCTGATAATGTCTGCACATTTCTTCAAGAAAAATCGTAAACGTCACTCATAGCAGCAACAGGGAATTACACTGTACTGATACTCGTCACACAGTTACCTCCGCGATAATTTTCATTCATATGTAATGCTGTCATAATAACCATGACAATCTTTAGGACGAACAGTTCTTGTAAATGATCCCATTTGGATTTCTTGATTTTCAGTCTTTCCTTGTATAGTTTCGGGAAGCAAACATCTCCAAGAAGTTTTCCTCCGACGCCTCGGTAATTCTTACCACACCTCATTGAAGGAGCACTTGTAGTGAATAATACTATTTGGGCGGTAGTGTAGCGCCCTTAGATCGGTAACTGTTGGCTCATTTTTTAAAGCTCTACCAGTCTTAATGAAGTCGTACAACCACAAACTTTTCTCTGTGTAGTTGATGAAAAAGGAATAATCTAGGTAATGGGCTTCGTATGGCTTTGGCTTTTTTCTCGGTTCTTTAGATATCATAGCGTATTGGCTAGGAAGTGTAACTTCACGTCCTTTAAGCTTGCACTCAATGGAACTGTGGACTGAGTCACATTCCATCTGAGTACGGCCTTCCTCCAAAAACTTTTGTGTAATCAATACTCCAGTATCTATTGCTAATCTTAAAAGAGCATTTGATAATATCACATTTCTGTTCTGATATGTGCAGCCTTCAGAATACAGAATGACTTGAACGGGATTTTCCTTCATCGTTCTGGGTAGGGTGTCCACGATGCATGAGGAAAAACATGATGCAACCAAATCATCTTGCGTTTCATCGATCCAGTAACATACTGCATCACGACTTTCTAAATTATACATTGTAAAGTTATGAACAGCCAACTTTGTTTTATAATAACTGCACTTGCACTTAAAAATGGAGCTGCTTTCATGGTCTGTAAGTCCATTGCCTGCTCTTTCCGTTCTGTGTCTTGCTTCCACACGTCTTCACTCAAGTAACTACAAGTCGCACTGGTCTTTCTAGGGGGAAAATAAGCTAATATTACCATGTTCTAAAATCAACTTAAAGGTAGCCCGACTTAATGGTGAAACCTTCTCCGCATGACATTTTCCATAGAGTCCGTACAGCTGTTGTTTGGATTGTAGAATAGACTCAAGATAGAACTTCGAGGAGGTTTTCCTGCAGTGATGAGACGGAAGTTTCGGAAGAAAGTCCAGGAATTCTTTCATCAAGGTTCTCTCATCTTTCTTCTTCGTCCGTTTGATTCGAGGTCCTGACGACTCTATCAGGACTCATCCCATGTGTGGATTTACCCAGCCAATATCGGACAGTCCATCCTTTCATCCCAAGAGTATTGAGAAACATCTTTCTATATACTTTATGTCTCCCCAGCTCATTTTTCATATGATAAATGAGCGTCCCTTTCTCCCTGGATTCGCCAGTGTTCTTCCCTGGACGTTTGGTTGGAATTACGTCCACAAGGTTGATAACGTAAATCTTTCTCTGATCCCATGACATCGTTTCCCAAAATGTGTTAAATATTGCCTGCCTATCATCAGCAGAAAACTCATGACACTTCCTTTGAACGGATTTCTGGCATATCTTCGAAGTACATGTTGGACCTAATTTTCGTGCCTCTCTTGGAGTCTCATGAGTGATTTTACCAATTCTACTTCTTTTGTATCCAATATACGCCTTCCCACGCATTGTCAGAATTTTATTGGCATTTTTCTTCCAATCTTCAGGATGTGGTTCAGACTTCCTTTTCCTGTCACTGCTTACGTCACCATAAAATTCTTGGCGTTCACTGTCAGCATCATTACTGCTCCCGTGATCTTCCGATAATTTATCCAGAGTGTTTGGGAAACAATGAGCTCCATCACATAACAATGAGTGTGAAGTACTGTCGTCTCTAATGGAAACTGTGACTGTGGTTTCATTTTGAGCATTGTTGGATACAGCCACTGAAGTTTATAGATGGAAAAATACTTACAAATTAATTTAAGCAGACAAAGATGAAACTCAAATTCATGTATTTATGAGAACGACGGCATGAGTAATACTATTAACAATTTAATCCCAAGAAAATTTACCTGCGTCATTAGATGTTGCAGGAACAGTAACCAAGAACCCCATATACGAAATTAATTCTTCTTCGGCAAATGTAACTTCAGCGTTACGACTTTTCTCGCCTGTTGTTTGTTCTGCATTTGTGGGAGATCCTATAAGAAAGTGTACAGTCTAGAAATCTTTGGCAGAAATGAATAAAGCACAGAACGAGTGAGGTGGGCGCGTTCTGATTTAATCACAATAAGACATTTGCGGTGCTACTTTCGTTCAATGGTGAATAATAAAACAATTTTCTTACCGCTGTCAGTCACTCTCAGGAACGATTCTCCGCTTTCATAAGGTGATTTCAGCTGAGAAACAATTTCTTCTTCAGTAAAAATATCGTCATCTATATCGCTGTCCATTATCACGAATGAAGCTACAAGCATGGATCCACTTTGGAGCACTGTTAAGTACGTAACGAGGCAGTAACAATGAATGTGCTGTGGCTGCGCGCGCTTTTGTATTTACGCGGTATTATTAACAGTATCCATAGATTGTAGATACATGGTATTTAATTCTCTACAGTTCCGCGTAATTGCCATCTATTTATTTGCTGTGTCACATACACGGTATTGTTTTAGATAATTTTTTCGTGAATTGTTTCTACATCGACGATATCTTTCAACTAGAGACGATTTTCTCTGCTTGTGCCGGCACAAGCACAATCGTCAAGTTATCATGGCCAAATAATTCGTTTGAATATATGTCTGGCACATATTTCTGGTTGTGCGCTGTAATCTTTCAGTGTTTTGCAGATTGTATGAATAGTTTCATAACATCACCGGTGCATACAAACTTATAGCAGATATGTAGTCGTAATGTATTACAGTAAATCATCCATAACTAATTAGTAACACGTACTTCAGCTTAATAAATAGCGGTTCCTGAAGTTATGAAAAGAAATTTCTATTTTTTTACATCATGCTTAAATTTCTTGTATTTACATTATTAGGTAATTATTCAATGCCCGAAGTTTGAACAATGGGTACTGTTAATTACGTACGAGAAATAAAACTCCCAATGCAATCTTTTTTATTTCAGTTCTTGGATAGAAATATTGTTTGAATGAAGGCCAAAATGGAAAAAGAACAAGAAGAGATTTTCTGTAAAAGGATTTGAACTCTGTGCCCCAACAACAGCAGTCATCTGTTGAACAACCAACATTAAAAAAAAAGTAGAGCAATCATTAACTAACATTGCAACTGAAGATGCATATCAGAATCGGAGCTTAGGTAAGGAACAAGTGCAAACAACAGTACAACGCACGGAACGTTCATACAACAGTAAACGTAAACAAAGACTCATATTTATGGCAAATCAACGCTACCTTAAGGGAGAAAAGGATGCCTCGGTCTGGAACAACCATTTTCGACAGCATACAGTGAACCATGATATGAAGAAACTCCTAAACAAAATTTTTCAAGCGTCCCTTTCTGGAACGACAATGAAAGCCTTGAGATTTTATATACTAGACTCAGAAGATATGCTACTGTTAAGGTCAATTAAATGAAATTGAAGGAGTCAACCGAGATACATTGGTATGCATTTACGCCAAGGGTGGGCAACCAGTGGCCCGAGGGCTGGATCCAGCACTCGATTGATTCCAGTCTGGCCCACAGAAGAAATTCGTTGGAGAGAGCAAGACGCTTGTATTGTACTCCGCCCAGCACACATTTCCGCCGACACTCGACTCGCCACAGGTCAGCAGCTCATGGCGCAAACCAGTGAAAGTTTTGATTAGGATTTGCTTACGCAGTGCCATTTCACTGCCACTGCATTTGAACAGCACGTTTCCAGTTTGAGTGTGAAATACCATCTGAGGGTGAGTGTTGTCATATTGTCAGTACTAGGAATATTGTCGAACATTATTGATGCTGACCTAAATATTCTCTGTATTACAAACAAGTACTGACCATGTGAAGGCGAGTATTATTGGTTTGAAAATTTGCCATTCTGTCGTTCGCATTTAGCCAGTTTCGTTTCTGTACTATACACTCGATATAATGTAACCTAAGTTAAAGCAATTTACACTTTTAAACTTTTTAAAATAAACAAAAAAATAAAAGCTTAATATATAGTGTTTGAGACATAACAGTCAATTGAAACCCATTTAAACCATACAAGTCCTGTAATTGGTAGGAACATCTAGCATTAGCTTAATTAGGTGACATGGTCAAAGCTGAGATGGATTTGTATTGAAACAACAACTAAATTCAAGTCTATTTTATTTAAATGAAAAAAATCAAGTGAGAGAATCAGAATTGATTAGAAAATTAAAATGTAATTAGCAAAAATATCATAAGTGGCCTGTAAACATAGGTAGTTCTTCAGGTATTTTGTCAATAATAAATAAAAGACCTATATCGCCACACTCAATGGGTGACTTGGAAACTATATATCGGTAGGAACATTTTCTGATCCATGTATCTTTTGCATTTTATAAAAATAGTGAAAGTATTGTTAATACTTCATATTTGAGTATTTTCACATTTACCAAATATTAAATGTTTAAAGTTCGATAAATGTATTCATTCCGTAAGTGCCAATGCAATTGATGAAATTTGTCATTAATGTTGAGACAACAGTTTTAATCGTAATTTTATTGTTGGGATTTATATATAAGGGGAAGCCATGTTGGCACTGGAGGGCAGTATTTTATTAGACTCCCTGCAAGAAGCATGTAATGACATAAGGAAGATGTAAGTGTTGTAAGCATGTCAGTACAATGATGAAATATTTTTAGAATAAAAGTTCTGAACCTTAACGTATGCATTTATTGAACATGCTGTAACAACCACGTTGCAGCCAACTACATGAGCCTGAGGCAGCAGCAGATAAATGAATGAGTACACCCTACAAAATTATATGCTTTGTTAAATAAAAAAATTTCACATGTTACAGAATCAACACGTCTATATGGTCAGTCATCAAATGTATTTTTGGACAAGTGTTTTAAAAATGGTTACTAATAGTGTTTGAAATTCAGTGTATTAATATCCACACAACCTTGGGTGACCTACCCATGGAGCATAAAATTACATTGTTACTCTTGCTTGCTTGTCGTCGGGGACTGCCTATGTCATTGCCATAATAAGTTTTTCTCGTATTAACAGTTTATTCCATGATATTTCAAAATGCCTGGCATCCAATCTTCAAATGTTTACATTTCTTTACATGTGGTAGATACTTCTTCTTTACTAACAGCGTTGCAGAATTTCGCAACAGGAGTTTCTAAGACAGCTGTTGTAAAACGTAAGTAAAGAAAGAATGCCCACAATGCTTCATTAAATTTAAAAAAAATTAGATGGCTCGAACATAACATTAATGTACACTGAAAACGTGTTGGCATGGCATGTTGGGAAAGCGGGGCCATTCATATTGGCGTGTTAGCCTACAAACATTAACTTAATAGACGCAAAAGTTTTTATAAAATGTGCCGTAAGCGCTGCTGTCGCGTCACGTGATGAGGCCGCCCGCGAGCTTAAGGAAGTATTTGCATCAGGGCCATGTCTGATTTACAACAAACAGGTGCGTACTGTGACAGAGAGATACCCATATTTGTATCGTATATTTTGTAAAGGCGATGATCTTAGTGCTGTGGCCTTCTCCACCCGACATCACGGCGCCTAGAGTATCAGCAACCAAACTGACAGCCTGCAGCCGCAGATTGCCCGCTTCGCAGGCACACCGAAACACCACACAACCGACAGGCAATATTGATGAATGGCCACAACAACACCACCACAGCTAAGACACCAGGGGCCACTACCGGCCCATAAACATAAGGAAGAGGTCGCTGCACATCCCGGAACTATTTTCACACGTCAAACCATGAGATGGAAAATAGTTCCAAGGTACTCATCCGCCGAAGCGCTATAAAGGCCGACGCTCGGCCTTACATCGGCAGTTCATCGACCGCCAGCAGACGTAGATAGCTGCCTCCCCAGCAGCCCGGCTTGGATCTTCTCGCTGATCTCTGGATTAGGCTCGGTATATCGGAGAAGTCTCTGGCGGAGACTAGTAGGAAATTATTTCAGTTGTTTTCTATATTATTCTTGTATGTATTTGTGATTCGAAGACGGATCACTGTTTTGTGTTGGAGAATTTGTTTTAGTTAACTGAACAGTCCAATAAATTGTTTTCGGACTTTGATCGTTAGTTTCTTCTGCTTACGCAGACATATCACTTAGAATACTCATCTCTTTCACTGCTGTGCACGTGGATACACGTCCTGCTACGACCTTCCCCAGGTATTGTGGATGTTTGTATGTGCGCTGCTTGGATTTTCCTACAGTGATATGGACGTCTGAACGTGTCCTGCACTGCCGATCTCACTGCTGTGTACGAATTACTTCCGTATCTCCGTGAATAGAACATATCAAGTATTTGTCATACAGCATATATGCCCCATTTCGTGGTATCATTTGAAAAAAACCTCATTTCGATATGTATAAGCGTTTATGACCCCATGATTCAGGATGTGCAAGGATGTGAGTGAGCACATCGTGTGCAACCGTCCTTCAGATATAAAATCCAATAACTCGAGAACGCAGTGGGATATTCTCTCAATATCAAGTAAAATTTCGATATCTCATCTACATTTCATTTGCTACAATGTAGGACCTGAAGTCAACCATATGCAAAGTTTATGCAATGCATTTTTACCTCTGCGAACTTTTAGAATTCCGTGCAATGTTTTACGTGCAGCACAGTAAGTATAAAGGATAACGAGAAAAAAATTCAGTTCTCTATGGAGTGAAGGTATAAGACTGTAAGTGTGCTGGCGTAAGCTGTCGCCAGCACACTAGATGGGAAAGAGATGGCGAAACGATCGATGATAGGCGGAAGCAACGCGCCGGGGAGAGGCCAAAAACAGACTCGCAGCCAACGTACCGCCAACACCCCTCGACCGCCAGCATTTAGATGGCCGTCACAGACAGGAGAACCCACTCAGTCATCCAGTGAGTCAACGAGTCGAGTAATTAGTTGCAGCCCAGTGGGACTCACATAGGCAGTTACCTCAGCCATTCAGGGTCAGTCATACCTAGCGGCCAGAGCAATGTGCTTGGTGAGACTTGTACTTCAACAGCTGTGTGGTTAACGTGATTATGAAAGAGCATGTACCACAACAACTAGACTATCTTAAGTAACTTTTTTGTTTTTATGAATAAAGAACCCTGTTAATACGAGGGCTGTTCAGAAAGTAAGCTCCGATTGATCGCGAAATGGAAACGACTATGATAATCCGATAAAGCTTTGCACAGATGTGTTGGGCAGTGTCTCTAGTATGACCCTAGATAGCATCACGTCACTCCTCTCATTTCTGAGCTCACAGTGACCGCGTAAAGTTGGCTAGAGAATAGTGTCTCCCGCCAAGTACGAGGACCTGGTGAGAAATTTCGCCTGAAGCTATACAGCCAACATTACATAACTGTCGTGCAGTTTCTTCTACAAGGCAATATTCCCAGCCGCATTCTGAAGGGGCAATGAAGATGCTCCTGCATCGTTTTCAATTGGAAATGTTTGACTACCCACAATACAGCCCGTAATTGACTCCCCCTGCGTTTCATTTCTGCTCACATGAACTGCTGGCTATGAATACAACATTTTGGCACAGAAAACGAGCGTAGAGAATTGGCGGAAAGCACTGGCGGCTGTCTTTTATGATGAGGGTATTGGAAAGTTGGTACAACGCTACGACAAATGTCTTAGTCAGAACGGCAACTACGTAGAGAAGTAGCTGGATGGTGTAGCTAACTGTTAAAAATAAAACATTTCTAATTTTCACTGTGGTTCCCATTTCGCGATCAATCGGAGCTTACTTTCTGAACAGCCCTCGTATATGCATGTAGTTTGTGTAATAGAAAGAGGATGAGGTTCCGTACTCCGAGGGGCGTAGGTGACGATGCTGGAGACTACCAGCCACCAAACAAATCCTCTCGTTGCTTCCCATGGTACAAGCCTACAGTGAAAACGAGACAACACAAAAGTAAGATCTCAAATATCAGATGTTTTTAACTAATGGTTTTCGAAGAAGTCGATCATAAGTATGGTATTTCATATCGGCCAGAAAGCCATCTCTAAGCACGGCCACCAGCGTTTGGCGGCGGCACAGGAATAACAAAAGCCGGGCAGCACGGAATGTAACGAGCATGTCTGTAGCAGCGAAAGAGTTATGGTTCCAGAAGTAGTTCTACAATCAACAAGAATAGACGAAGTAATGTGTGTGCTGTTATACACGTACAAGACAGGCAACTAGGTCATCAAGTTAACATAAATCAGAGATAAGGATCACGGACCTACTTCGCCATCTCTAAAAAAGCATCTCTCATAACGTTTGAATTTCCTTCATGTTTTAGGAACATTCGTGAAAGATATGGCGCCAATGATGTCTTTAAGTGTCTGTTAAATGATTATACAGGAGCATATTTCAGCAACGCATACAGCAGATCCGAGAAGACATCCGACGTTGCATTGTGTAATGCGGTGGTATCATCAGCATTCTATCATCTGATGACACTTTCGTAACACAGGAAAGCTGGTGCCTCGGCTTCCCATTCCGGAGCTCATTCATGCACTTCCTGTAACATATCTTCAGGAAATGTTTCTACAAGCAGAAAGTGATCTGTGGTAACCATTCTTTGGTCTTTGGGAACTCAACAAAAATAAATTCTTAACAGAGAGTTACAAGAAATCATCTTCCAAGTCAACTTAATTACTACTGTCTACAAGTACAAAGGTTATTAGTACAGGAATAACCGTCAATTTTATCAAACTCTAGAGCTGCATCTACAGTTTTGCGTCATTCTGTCAGTCATGCAACTGAATCAAAGGCCCGCAACTAACAAATCAAAAAATTATCTCAACTACAAAAGGAGGGTTTCTTCGACGAAACTGTTCACTTCTTTAGAGATTTCAACGCTCACGACTCCACAGAGTTGTCGCCTTCGTACTATCATGCACAGGGCCACTCCAAAGCTCCAGTTCCACTAGCCACTGCTTGGGGCGCCAATCTGAGAGCGACGCAAGGCGCAATATTTGTGTACAGTACGCATCGCAGTCAGTAGAGAAAACTGACACGGGTGAAATTATACGAGGGAAATGGGATTCTTTCGGGAGTGAAGGGCAAATGGTAAGTCGCTTGTGTGGAAAAATGTTCTCGAACCGGCCCTGATAATGTATCAAAAAAAGTATTAACTAACAAGCAAGTGGGGAAATTTGTAACAGCAAGAAGTGCCTTGGACACACTTGTTCCACAAGTATAGTATAGGGGTGGAAGACGGACCTACAAGTGCTGACTGGTAATCATTCTGTGCATAATAGCGAGATATCGTGGCTCACTCTCAGAGATGAAGTAAAGGTAAGCCACAATACATTTTTGGACAATAAATCTTGTTTACAAAAAGCTGTTCACAAGATACGGAATAATTTATGGAGAAAACACGTGTAGACTGTTAGAGCCCGCCTCTCCAATATTTATTGTTTAAAAAAGAGTGGCTACCATGGCTGGCAACCACCCAAGGCAGCCGGGATCGATTCCGGCAGTAGAATTACTTTTCTTCTGCTTCTTTTATGCGATTTGTCTCGACTTCGCTCGGCCTAGATTCCACTAACGCTCGAGCAAAGATACCTTCTTCTCCCCTTGGTCTACTGGCAATTAATTGACGTTAGGAGCACTACGGGGTATCTGCTACACTTAAAAGATGTATCGCCAAAGAATAATGGCATCTTTGAAATCGGCCTTGCCGTCAGCGTCGACACAGGAATTTCTGAGTAAGACGGCACACAGTTTGATATTTCGATGGACATCGATCATGCTGCACGCCTCGCTGCACTGTGGACAAATCAAGAGACTTGCTAGCACGCCAAAGCTTGCTTGACATATCCACATAGCTTGACCAGCGATGAGCGTAAAATTGTACTGAGAAATATCGGAACAAAGATAGATAGCCACTGGAGTGATGTGGCAATTGAGGTGAACATAAACGACGTCATACTGCATAATAAGACAGGAGAAGTTCTTGGGTGACATCGGCAACAAGATGAAGGTCTTGACTATTGCGATAGCAATGAGAGCCAAATGGTGTGCTGCTATCACACGGAATAAAGATCATCTGCCGTACACACTTGACACAATACAGCGCACTGTGTATCCCACTATAAAAAGGTTGATAAAACGAAAACGAGCCTCTCATCGCTCAACAAAAGTTAGGTGGTGATCAATAAGGAACGGTGGTGATCAATAAGGAACGTGCATAATACGCTATTTGACGATACCACTTTACTTGTTTGACAAAGAAATCATTACAGCATATCTCCTAGCACCAGTTGCCCATAAATGAAGGATAACCACGACAGCAGACAAATGTGTATCTGCTACTCGACACCTCTCTTGGAAAGGCGATGCTCAGTGGCTGGGGAAGAAAATCACACCATTCGAGGCTACGTCATTCACCTGTCAGGAAAGGAAGAAGAAATTGTTTTCTACTGAACAATAGTGAAATCTTACTGTTCCACACGCAACAGTGAAAAGTCTACAACAAATAAGTGTGCATACTCGTACAAGATCTATCACTCTTGAATCACATAACAGTTGGGGGGGAATCATATGCAGTAATCGCTTTTCCTTTTCAAGTTGAATTGAGCTACGGTAAATGAGTGGGTAGAAGCTGAGTACACATAGACTTTTTAAGTTATATTACCCACAGAGAAGTTAATCAAGAACTGGATACAGCTCACACAAAGGTTAAATCAGGAATATTCTCAAAAGATCTGTAATGATTTACGAGTGCACGGCAGTGCGTTTAGCTGAGAAGAAAAATGCTAGTCAGAATTGAGAACCATCTTCTGCCAACATATAGTGGGCTGGGTTAACATCAAGGAACCCCACATCCCAGCAGGTGGCTGTTGGAGGAGATGTAAGAAGGATCATTACCACGATCTCACTCGCAGCACGTAGGCACAACACAGTGGTAACGATTCGGGCATTAGAATCGTTTACTACACTGGAAACTTTATCTTATTTTAATTGGAGCTGGGGATACTTCTAAATGGTTCACCCATGACTATGAACAGCTGCTAACGGTCTGTGACACCACTGCTGATAGGGTCTTCCTTTTCAGGTACCACAACACTCTGCCTGCAGTTAACCCAGGGCGACTTATTCCAGGATTCCTAATTGGCCTATATAAAATATTCGACGACTGTTAAGCTGAACTGGGTAATGAAGCACACAATCATATCACTATTTAGGAGCCAATAACAGAGCTCTAATCCCCAACATAATGGTGTAGAAGTCAGTAATGACTTCAATTCGTGGCTCAAATGTAACATCAGAACAACACATTCTGTAATAGTGAGACGGCTCTTAAACTACCTGCAAATGGCAGAAGCGTCAAAAATTTGCCGAGTCCACGGAACTTATAGGCACTAGGGACATGCACCAGTGGATGAAGATCTGATGTTTAATTCATTCTTAAGACCATAGGATTACTAAAAACACAGTTCTATGTGTCGATTCTGCAACGGTACGGAAGGCTCCTCTGTGAGAAGAAGAAAATACCCGTTAAAAATAGGTGAATGAGGAAAATCCTCAACCTGAGAAAAATGGGTACTCTTATATGCTTCCTTCAGAGATTTTCAGCCTGATAGAATCTAAAAAATAAATTGGGTTTGTTTATTCAGTACACTACAACCAACTAGTAGGATATAAATCACTTACTCCACTCTAATCAGAATTGAAGAACCATCTCCTGCCAACAGGGAGTGTGGAGGAGCTGTAAGAAAGACCATTACCATAGTGAAGAAAATTTGTGACGCAGTGGCATCCGCAAACTTTCCCGAAGACTGGAAAATAATTACAGTACACACAAGGGAAAGAGAATAAAAATATTAGCTAGGCATTTGCATCGATGGGCTTAGAGATTATAACTCTCCATGCAGGAAGGCAACATGGCAAAAAGTTGTTTTCCGGCTTTTTCCCCAACAAACGATGCACTAGATGAAAGAGAGTTAAACAAACTAATTTGTTCTTTATACACCCTGGGAGACACCATAAAAGACTCCTTAGTGTCATAAGCAGCACTGACTTTCAGTCCTGGAATACATGCCACACTAAGCCCATTATTCTGTTTTCCTTCGAATTCCTGCACGAGTTGTTTAGAACTCCGAGACCGTACGCCAATCTCGCAGAAAAATTTTATATTTTACCCCGGTCTTGGAAACACGGTGTTGAGTGCCAGGGGTAGGAGTCACCTTATTCGATAATATGTGATTCACACATTCCACCCCGTATCAGAACTGAAACTAGAAATTGGTTCTAGTGAACAATAGTTGAACCCCAACTTTCCTTCTCACAATGGTGAGAAAAGTCAGACCAATTAATACACATAAAAGATGTATCACACTTGAATCCGGACACAGTTATTGCTCCATATTCAATAATCTCTTTTCAAGCGGAACTGGGGTAAATTAGTGGGCAAAAGGTCAGTAACAGAGGCATTTGATACCCTGTTAGACGCATTGGAATTAATCAAGAATTAGACGTGGCTCAAATAGAGGTTAATCAGGAATAGCTGAAATGATTAATTTACTTATGGCAGTGGATACAGCTAAGAAGAAAAATGCAGAGAATGGGATGGTCACCGGTGAGCATCGAAACACAAGGACGTAATACAGGGAAATGTTTGGGGCTTAGAATAATTTGCTAAACAGGACACTTGCCCATATTTCAAATGAATACCTGTAAATGGATCGGCTAAGACTATGAGTAGTTTATAATTATTTCCGACAACACTGCTGCTCGTATGTTTCTACAATGGTACTTCAAGAAACACTTTGCCTGCAGTTAATCCAAGACGACTTAGTCAAGCATTGCTAATTGGAATACATAAAAAATTCGAGTACAGATTAACTGAATTCAAGCATGAAGCATACAGGCGAATTAAAAAGTTGGAGCCCGTAACTGTCGCACTCATCTCCCAGCATGATGGTGTTGAAGTTAGTAAAGAAATGAAATGAGAGCAACACACCTTGCAGTATAGTGAAAGGGTCTTACACATCGTGGAAATGTCAGAATTATAGAAAATTTGCAGAGGTAAACAGATTTTACAGGCACTGGGGATATGCAACGATCGATGAAGATCGGGGGTGACATGAAGTCTAGAAGATTGCAAATACATGTCCCTGATGCCTCATTCAACTTCAAGACTTTTGGATTATTTCAGGGGCTAATTTATATCTCAATTTAACACCAGAAAGGATAGCACTCCAGTGTGAAGAAAAATAAGTGAATGAATATGTTCCTTAGGTGAGGGAGAAAATTCATAATGGGTGATTTTCTCTGCTTCATTCAGAGGATTGCAGCCTGTTATACGTAATTTAAAAAGGGGTTTGAAGTTAATTGTTCAGTAGATATATCGAACTATTAGAGTATAAAGCCCTTGCTTCACACTGGTCACAACTGAGAAAGCATTTACTGCCAACAGAGATTCGGTTACCATCCAGGAATTTCGACTACCAGCAGGTGGGTGTCGGAAGAGATATAAGAAGGATCACTAGGACGGTAAATGAAATATGTGACCTACTGGCATCCACAACCACTCCTGACAACTGTAAAATCATTGTAGTACACGTAAAGGAAAGGGACTTAAAATATTAGCTGGGCTTTAGCAATGATTCTCTTACAGATGAGATACAACTTCAGAACGAAGGAATGTAACATAGCGAAAACTGGTAACAAGAATTTTAACTGCGAGATGCAGTGACATATATTACGTAATAGATTATAAAGTATCTCAGCTACCAACTATGATCAGTGATTCGACTTTTTCCCTACTTCAATATAAACAGTCACTCTCATTGTTTGCAAAAGTCACTTCTGAAAGACGTTCAAACCAAAATATAATGATTGTTTTATCTATATAACTGACAACAGTAAAAAAAGCATTATACATGGCAATTATTTGAAACGGTAATACAAACATGGATCTTCGTTAACCTTCACTCAACAGATACTTGGTGAACAATACAACTACATTCAAACAAATTGTATCTATGATATTGTAACCAATATGCAATCATTCTGTCTAAACTAAGGAAATACACTGAAGCGCCAAAGAAATTGGTATAGGCATGCGTAGTCAATTATAGAGATGTGTAAACAGGCAGAATACGGCGCCGAGGTAGGCAACGCCTATGTAAGACATCAAGAGTGGCGCAGTTGTTAGATCAGTTACTGCTGCTACAATGGCAGGTTATCAAGATTTAAATGAATTTCAACGTGATGTTATAGTCGAAGCACGAGCGACGGGACATAGCATCTCCGAGGTAGCGATATAGTGGGGACTGTCCCGTAAGCCCAGCTCACGAGTGCACAAGTGAATATCAAGACTCCGGCAAAACATCAAAACTCCGACATCGCTGTGTTCGAAGAAAGATCATGCAACAACGGTACAACGACGACTGGAGAGAATCGTTCAACGTGACAGAAGTGCAACCCTTCCGCAAACTGCTGCAGATTACAGTTATGGGCCGTCAACAAGTGTGAGCGTGCGAACTGTTCAACGAAACATCACCGATATGGGATTTCGGAGTCGAAGGCCCACTCGTATACCCTTGATGACCGCACGACTCAAAACTTTACGCCTCGCCTGGGCCAGTCAGCACCGTCATTGGATTGTTGATGACTGGAAACATGTTGGCTGGTCGGACGAGTCTCGTTTCAAATTGTGTCGAGCGGATGGACGTGTACAGGTATGGAGACAACCTCATGGATCCTGGATGTCAACCGATGACTGTTCAAGCTGGTGGAGGCTCTGTAATGGTGTGGGCTGTATGCAGTTGGAGTGATATGGCCCCCTGTTACGCCTAGATACGACTCTGACTGGCGACACGTACGTAACCATCCTGTCTGATGACCTGCATCCATTCATGTCCATTGTACATTCCCACGGACTCGGGCAATTCCAGCAAGACAATGCGACTTCCCACAGTCCATAATTGCTACAGAGTGGCTCCAGGAACACTCTTTCGATTTTAACACTTACGCTGGCCTCCAGACTCCCCAGACATGAACATTAATGAGCAAATCTGGGGCGCCTGGCAACGTGCTGTTTAGAAGAAATCTCGTACTCTTACTGATTTATGGACAGTCCTGCATGTTTCATGGTGTCAGTTTCCTCTAGCACTACTTAAGACATTAGTCGAGTCCATGCCACGTTGCATTGCGGCACTTCGCTCTTCAGTATATACACGTGTGGAGACACTATGCAATGGAATCTACTACTGACGCTCACGTTGTTCACATACCTACCTTACCTCCGAGCAAATGGACTCGCCCGTCCCACTTCACCGGGGCGCGCGCAATCGGTCCAACGTAACGGTGTGACAATGTTTTCGAAACAGGAACAACGCAGTTGGATCGAGATTGAATGTGCCAGAGGTCGTACAGCACGACAGTGTCTTCCAGGTCTTCAAGAGGCGTGCGAGGAATCAGCATTACCGTACAGAACAATGGCACGTTGGGTAAAATCCTTCAACGAAGGTAGCCAATCTGTGGCAGACATGCATCGAGCAGGTCGTCCTAGCGTCTCTGAAGAATAAGTGCATGCTGTTGCCGCGATAGTGGACAGTGATCGACGCCATACGATTCGGGAGCCTCGCCCACGTAACCGGATGGAAATGGAAATGAGCGTTTGGCGTCATTGGCCAGAAGGCCCCTTACAGGGCAGGTCCGGCCGCCTTGGTGCAGGTCTTATTACATTCGACGCCACATTGGGCGACCTGCGCGCCGCATGGGGACGAAATGATGATGAAGACAACACAACACCCAGTCCCTGAGCGCAGAAAATCCCCGACCCAGCCGGTAACCTAACCCGGTCCCTTAGGACGGCAATCCGTCACGCTGACCACTCACCTATCGGGGTGGACACGAAACTGGATTAGCTCATACGACTGTGCTTCGCATCCTGAAGGACGCCTGGGCATGCGAAAAATTGCATCACAATGGGTTCCGCATGCAGAAATGGATGCTTTACGACGTTGCTCAGACGCACTTGGAGGGCGAAGGACAGGCTTTCTTTCACCGTATCGTAACACTGGATGAGACATGGGCCACACCGTACGAGCCAAAACTGAAACGCTAATCCAACGAATGGCGTCATTATGGGTCGCCGCGAAAGTCTGAATGTGTTTGTTTTAAGTGTGTTGAGAGTCGATGAAATTATTGTTCTTATTTTGTATGGAACAAAGGAGGCAACCTTCTTGCTACTCCACTTCCACGTGTGTCTCCATAACTGTAACATAGCCATTTTTTCTATTTGTAAGTTAATTGTAAGTAATAATGTTAATTTTAAGTGAAAATGAGTTATCTTATTTAACATAGACTTTAACCATAAACAATTACGTGTATAGATTTATTCTGTGTTTCAGCAGCTTAATTCCGCTGGGAAGCGAAAGATTGGTCATGCAGCAATTACGCACCATCGGTATGCCACCGCATGCATATTTGCGTCCTTTCTATTAGGACCTGCAGTCTAAATTATTTTATGTACGAAATCAGATTATTCTTGCTATATACTGCGATATATTATCATGATCAAACCACCACCCAACTTACTGCTCTCCTTAAGCGATATCTATGCCTGGTTTCAACGTAACAGGAAATTTAACACGTAACAAAGTGCACATTCAGGTTCACTGTGCGAGTTTTGTTTGAATCCAGTCCTAACTGCAAACTAAACATGATCATATTTACTCCCGCTGTACCCTTTGATATTTATACCACCCTCAAACAATTACCACTTGAAGTGAAATGCAATCTAACATTCCACCTTTATACTGGTTTCTTTATGGGAGAAAATCACACATCCTATAACTCTAGTACATACGCCTGATGTGAGACCCACAGAGTAACCTACTGTGTGGTATTCTCACGCTGGAAGATTGGAAGGATTGAGACAAAAAGGTTGGCCTCTCGTAACTACGTGATAAACGCTATTAAGTGAACAAATTTCAAGAATAAGAAACTAGATCATTCGACAAGATCATACTCAGGTATATAAATTTTCTGCATCCACAGTCTTATTTGATTCGAAGACAAGACAATATCCTATCCAAGTCTGACCTGTTTGTGAATACATAGAAAAAACAAATGTTAAAAATAGGTCTGGTTGTGAAAAATGAGCAAATTTTCGGCACCACCCTAGTAAATATCTTTGGGAAATGTATCATTTTTCATGGACAATTATTACTCCAAGCACAGAGGTGCTCTGTGATATTTGCAAATATAAATGAAATTTATGCAAATCTAAAGACTAATATCTTGAAAATACACAAACTTCGAGCAGTCAGCAGACAAAATTCATTGTATTAACCTTACCAATATCTGAACGCCACAAATTCCTTTCCTGTGCTAACCTCTTCATCTCAGAGTAGCACTTGCAACCTACGTCCTCAATTATTTGCTTGACGTATTCCAATCTCTGTCTTCCTCTACAGTTTTTGCCCTCTACAGCTCCCTCTAGTACCATGGAAGTTGGTTCAAATGGCTCTGAGCACTATGGGACTTAACATCTATTCATCAGTCCCCTAGAACTTAGAACTACTTAAACCTAACTAACCTAAGGACAGCACACAACACCCAGTCATCACGAGGCAGAGAAAATCCCTGACCCCGCTGGGAATCGAACCCGGGACCCCGGGCGTGGGAAGCGAGAACGCTACCGCACAACCACGAGCTGCAGACACCATGGAAGTCATTCCCTCATGTCTTAGCAGATGTCCTATCATCCTGCCCCTTCTCCTTATCAGTTTTCCACATATTCCTTTCCTCTCCGATTCTGCGTAGAACCTCCACATTCCTTACCTTATCAGTCCACCTAATTTTCAACAGCACCACATCTCAAATGCTTAGATTCTCTTCTGTTCCGTTTTTCCCACAGTCCATGTTTCATTACCATACAATGCTGTACTCCAGACGTACATCCTCAGAAATTTCTTCCTCAAATTAAGGCCGGTATTTTATATTAGTAGACTTCTCTTGGCCAGAAATGCCTTTTTTGCCATAGCGAGTCTACTTTTGATGTCCTCCTTGCTCCGTCCGTCATTGGTTATTTTACTGCCTAGGTAGCAGAATTCCTTAACTTCATTGACTTCGTGACCATCAATCCTGATGTTAAGTTTCTCGCTGTTCTCATTTCTACTACTTCTCATTACCTTCGTCTTTCTCCGATTTACTCTCAAACCGGGGTTGGAAGGACTTCTTGTATAGGGAACTCAGCATAAAGACGATGTCTGCTGCATCAACCCCTGGACTGCATACAGAGCTGAATAATCGCTTATTTGCTGAACGCCCATGGCAGCCATGTATTATTCGTGCCATTTTTAGTAATATTGTAACCGGAACAAGTTGGCACGTATAGAAGAGCACCAAAGCAATCAGGATTCTGGCGATTAAAACAGGGAGAATGTCACGTTTTGTATAGAATTCAAAGAGCTTGTACTTAAAGCTAATTCAGCTGTGGTACAAACTTCATTTAGAACTCAGGAGGATATCCAGTTAGCTTCTCATGAAAAATGTACATAAGTTGTCATGAAAAACATAGCTAAGAGACTGAAAAACTACTCTTGGTAGGAGTTTTTACTGGAGTGCACGTTTGAGCACAGGACAACATAAGCACAATATAGTGGGAACGTTTGCGAAATTACAATCATTTACTACACTGGACACTTCTTAATATTTCATTTGGATGATAGGGATACCGCTAAATGGGTCACCTATGACTATGAACGGCTGCTAATGATTTGTGAATGCTGCTCAGATGGTCCTCCACTGATACAATATTATTCCTGCAGTCAATACAGGAGGACTTACGTAAACATTCCTAATTCAACTATGTAAAATATTCGATGACTGTTTATCTGAACTCAGGAATGAAGCATACAATGATGGATCGAATGTGACTTCAGGGCACCATAAGCAGCAGTACACTGGCAGAGGGTTACACTGCTGAGAAACGATAGAATTACCTAGGTCGACGGAACGTACAGCCACAGGGGACATACAAAAGAGGATAAGGATCGGGATTGTCACTAAGAGAATGAGGTTGGACAAACAAAACTTGTTCCTGGTGGTGGTGGTGTGTTGGGGCTTATGGGCGCTCAACATCGAGGTCATCAGCGCCCTGACACACATTAAAAGGAACGAATGTGGACAGACCTAAGAAAACTAAAGCACACACTCAAAGAAAGCAGGAAAACAAGGAAAATGCAACATAAGAAAGTAAAACCTAAGGAAAGGGGAAACATAGCAACAAGAATTTGACAGGAAATTGTTATTGGCTGGCCACTTACATAAAATATGGGCGAGCTTGCAAATTAAAATCCTCTCCCTAAAATCTTTGTAAAAACATTTGACAGGGCACAGGACTTTAAAACTTTAGCCACATTCGTCCGAGTGTTGCCTAAAAGAGATGGCAGGTCCGCTGGCAAGTCAGCCGCGACCCGCTGGTCAGAAAATAAAACGCAATCCAATAAAACGTGGCGCACAGTGACCTGGACGCCGCCAGCACCACACATTGGAGGGTCCTCTCGCCGGAGAAGGAAGCCATGCGTCATAGGGCTGTGGCCTATTCGAAGCCGAGTGAGGAGAACCTCGTCCCGTCGAAGGGGCTGAAAGGAAGTACACCACACACGCGTTGTGGGCTTGACTATACGGAGCTTATTGTCAGTCACTTCCAGCCACTCATCCTCCCACCGACGCATGACCCGTGAGCTCAACAGCGAGGTGAGTGCGTGCAAGGGGATAGCACCCGGGGGATACTCGTGGGGCGAGACACGCCTCCTTGGCTGCGAGATCTGCCCTTTCATTTCCAGCAATGCAGACATGCCCCGGAACCCAGCAGAAAGCTACAACCTTCTCCAGTCGCTGTAGTCGGAGGAGGGCATCCTGGATGGTCTGGACAATTTTGTCTGCCGGATACAAACGTTGCAATGAGTGAAGGGCACTGAGTGAATCGGAACAGACAAGAAATTTAGGATAGGAAGAATGTCTCATGTGCTCCAGTGCCCGCAAGATCGCAGACAATTCTGCATCAAAGACAGTAAAAGTCTGAGGCAGTCGGACCTTGAGGACACGATCGGGAAAAACAACTGATCAACCAACAGAATCCCCCTGTTTCGACCCATCCGTAAAAACAGCTACATAGTCGTGGTGCTCAGATAAAATGGCAGAAAACGCTGCATTAAAAACGGTGACAGGAGTGCAATCTCTCTTGTACTGCAATAAATCTAAAATCACTCCGGGCCTCTTCAGTAACCAGGGTGGCAGGCGGTTAAAACCTTGGATTTGGGGTTGTACAGACTCCACACCGAAGGACTCTAGTACACGTTGCACACGCATCCCAAACGGCAGCGTAGCCCGGGGACGGCGGGAAAAAAGGCGGTCCAGAGGTGGATGGGCAACAAGACGGTGGGCAGGCGAGCTGGGAGCTGAAAGAAACTTACAAGCCTGGCGCAACAGCAGGAGTTGCCGCCGGATGGTAAGTGGCGGGTCGCCAGACTCAACACAGAGACTGGGTACGGGACTGGTCCGATAAGCACCCGTGGCTAGTCGAATCCCAGCATGGTGAACAGCGTCAAGGATCCGCAAATAAGATGGCCTCGCTGACCCATATACTGTGCACCCATAGTCCAGCCGTGAACGCACAAAAGCTCCATAAAACTGAAGGAGACGCGCCCTGTCCGCGCCCCAAGACCTGTGGCTGAGGCACTTGAGGATGTTCAGTGCCTTCAGCGTTCTGGCTTTCAAGTCACGTAGGTGTGGCAGCCATGACAACCTGGAGTCAAAAATTAGGCCCAGAAACCGCACTGTGTCTCTAAAATGTAGGACAGTAGCCCCCATATGCAAGGCAGGCAAAGTAAAAAGACGACGAGAACGATGAAAATGAACACAAACACACTAATCGGCAGAAAACCGAAAACCCGTCTTCGCAGACCACGGCTCTAACCGCCGCACTGTTAGCTGCAACTGACGGCTCACGGTTGCAACATTGGAGGAGGAACAGAAAATAGCAAAGTCGTCCACAAATAAGGAGCACTGTACTGGACTCCTCACTGTAGACGTTATACTAAATGTAGAGCTTTCGTCGACACAAGGGCGGTAACAGGACTGTGGTCAAACTACGTATCTGTGAAACATTCGGTTCTCTCATAGCCAGACTGCAGTTTCGGCTAACGCAGTGTCCAGTAGCCATAACTTAATGTCTAATTTGTTTCTAAGACAGTGGTGTTATTGAAAGGACTATCCCACCTCTCAGTTTAGCATTACAACAGAATGCTCCACAGTGTAAAGAATAAAACAGGCATTAACAAAAATATCAGTGAGGTACGGGAAAAAAAGTCTTAAATGCCTACTCTTTTCTGCTTCCTTCAATATATTGCAGCATATTAGAATTTAAAACGGAGTTTGCGTTTGATTATTCGGTGCATCACTCCTAAACTTATGTCGTCTATGTTGGACTGTGGCTAGGTAGCTGCGTTATGTTGTTTTTTTTCCGAACTAGAAGAGCATCCATTATTTGCTTCTGGTCGGAAACTGAGAACTGTTCACTGCCAACAGAGATTGCGTTACCATCCAAAATACTCCACCGCCAGCTGGAGGGTGGTGGAAGAGCTATACATGGGATCGCTATCGTGCTGAACGGAATTTGTGACATAGAGGCATCCTCCAACTTTCTCGGAGACTGGTCAATCATTGTACGAAACAGAGTTAAAAATACTGGCTACATATTTGTAATGATGATTTTATAGATGAGAAAGAGCTTCAGAACGACTGAATGCAAAATAATAAAAACTATTTTCCCATACTTCCCACAACAGACGATGACACTGGACGAAAGTGAACTAATCAAAAGAAACTGCTTTAGTCCTTCTCAGACCCTCCGAGGACCACAATGGGTTTTACAATGTCACATGTAACATCTAATTTCCTGCCTAGAAACTTTGACACTATACCATTAATTTCCTTTTTCTTCGAATTCCTGGAACAATTATTTTGGACACTAACTGTAGTGAATAATCATGATAGAATACATGCAGAGTGATATACTTCATAGTTCAATCCCGTTGAAGGATTCGAACCATCAAAACAAAAATGATGGACTCCCATAGATGTTGGACTCAAATAACCATAGGATTATTGTTATTAACTATATAAATTTCAAGAATAGGAAGCTGGATCATTGGATAAAGTAATATTCAAGTATGTAAATTGTGAGACAATCTCATATTCCAACCTCCAGTTTGTTTGTAAGTGGTATTCCAACGACGGTGAGAAATCCAAAGGTGATAAAGTATTAACTGCACATGATTTTCATTAGTAACATATCCATTTCCAGTGGGATGAACCATCAACGTGTAAAGACACACTGAGGTGAGTATTCATAACCACACTTTGTAAAATGCTGAGGTCATATTCCAAATTCCAGTCAATGGGCCCCAGAATCTGCTAAATGACTTCTTCAATTATCAGATCAATAATAGGAGTATCTAAAATCCTCAGGTTGGACGATCAAATAACCAAAAATGGCACATTGAACAATATGAGTAAATGCACATCAGTAATATATATCATTCTACTGACCTGATGGATGGTTCAGCTGGGTGTTAGAGAATTTAATGAATAATATTTACTTCCAGGAAGACGTTCACTTTAGATACTTAACTATTAGAATTCGTGTGTCTGCAGAGCTGGAAAACGATTTCCTTTTGGAGAATTTATAAACTAGCGATCACACCAGTCCGTAGGAGAGTGGTCACGTGCAGCACTTTTGAACCAGATATTCTGAGTCACCTCCAGCTAACTGTTCATCTCGTCCTCGAACACACGGCTTTTGTTCTCCTGATGGGGTCGTTCCAGATGCAGGGTCGCTGGCACCTTCTGTGATAACGACGGTCGGAAATATAACACGTGCTGAATACCAACTCAGGGCACCAAACGACCTGACCACTGTGTTAACAATGCAATTGTCGATTGAGAATTGAGAGCATTGAAACCTATGAAATTATAACAAAAATAATACAGATTCTTGATGTAGCTAATACACTTAAGCGTGATGTATACCTAAAGCGCCCTACGACCAACACTACACAGAGGAGGAGGAGGAACCACCCAAGTGTGTGCAAGTAGTCACAACCCTGGAGACTACTAGCTGACTCAAGTTCTGTGAAGCCCAAATATACTTTCAGTAAACGTGGAAGACGAACTCAACGTTATATATGTGGTGTTTGCTCTTTTGGAGATGATCAAAACAACGCACACCATTTTGATCCTGCAGCCACTATGAACCAAGACAGAATGAATTAGAGACATTAGATGCCAGTAGGCACTGATTTCAATAAATGGAGAAGATTGAAAATTTGTTCAGCGCTAGGATTTGAACCCAGGTCTCCTGCTTACTAGGAAGATGCGCTGACCACAACAACTTCCAGACACATTGTTCATTCCAACTGCACAGACAACCCTACCACGACTTAAGTCAGACCAAAATTCTCAAATGGACCAGACACTACTAGTGTAGTGCCCCTTCTCCATTATCTTCACTATTTGCGGCATGTCGCCTATTCCCGTAATAGTTCGATCTTGATGTGTATCTGCACTGGCAGGATCATTGGCTGTCCTTGCCTTAACTATACATGTGGTGCCTGTTGTTTGGGGCATGTTAGAAAGAACAGACACCATTTTGACACTGCCGACACCATGAATCAAGGATATAAAGGAATTAAAGACATTAGATACCAGTGGTCCTTGATTTATATCGATGGGGTAAGTTGATAATTTGTGCCGGAGCCATCTACAATTGAAATTTATATCAATGCGGAAAGTTGAAAATTTATGTCACACCCATATACAGCTGATGACGATCCTAACTCCTCTCAACAAGTCACTTATCAACGTTTCTTGATTATCTCTTACTTAGGTTTATCCCAAAAGAAAAAGAGCTGAAAATTGAATTCAGAGGCTTTGGGCGTCAGATAGCTCATGCCCCTACTAGAGCAACAGACCAGCACAAAAGTTTGCGACTACCTAGACTCGTACAACAACGAATTAGCAAATGACTCTAAGAACTGTGCATTTTTCATCGTCTGAACAGTTTTACAAACAACAGATTAGCATACGTATCGGTTAACCATGTATGTTAGGTGAATTAAATGACTCAACCCAGATAACATGGGTATCAATTTTCATCTAACAAGTATCAACTTTTAATAACTAATTCACATTGCGATGGAGAGATGTCCATATCCATTATATTCTATAAAGGCGATGATCTCAAGATATACTTTATGATATTATTACAAGTTCTACAATGCATATCACATGCTCTATAAAGTCGATGATCACAAGATATTCTTTGTGATTACAGTACAAGTTCTACAATGTATATCATATATTCTGTAAAGGCGATGATCTCAAGATATTCTTTGTGATTTCAGTACAAGTTCTACAATCAATCATCACACACGAAGCGATAGTGCATACTGTTACTCATGTGCATGGGAAAGTTGAACAATTAATCTACAGATTACATCAATTGTATAATGGTTCACCTACCTACTTCGCCTTTTCTAAACCACCTTCATGCAAAACATTTCACTTCCGTCATACTTCAGCAACATTCGAAGAACATGTAGTGCCAATAACGCCTTTATTTCTCTGTTAGATGATTATGTAAGAGGACAGTAAGCAACGCACACAGCAGTGCGAAGAAGACATTTCGCCCTATATCATGTAAAGTGTTGCTATCATGAGGAGCATTTTATCATCTGATGAGACATTCCTAATACAAGAAATTAAGTAAAGATCAGCTGGTAGCTCTGCTTTACACTACGGAGCTTACTGATGCATTTCTGGTAACATAGCTTCGTACGTTTCCATGAGCAAAATGTGACTTGTTGTTACCAGTCTTTGGTTTCTTACAATGCTGCAAAAATAAATGTACAGAAAGCGAGACTGATACGTTTTAGAGAGCAATATACTAGCACAAGGGAAATCCTAACACAAGGGTGCCCATTCTGGAGCTTCTGATATTTATCCATTATTAGATGCTCTCAAGAAACGTCCAACTGTGTTAGATGTGTTGAAATCGAAGTTGGAAGAACTTCTTGTATAGGGAACTCAGCATAAAGACGAAGTCCATGTCTGCTGCATCAACCCCTGGACTGCATACAGAGCTGAATGATCGCTTATTTGATGAACGCCCATGGCAGCCATGTATTATTCATGCCATTTTTCGTAATATTGTGACCGGAACAAGTTCGCACATTGTTCAGAGCACCAAAACGCCAGGACAATCAGGATTCTAGCGATGAAAACAGGGAGAATGTCACGTTTTGTATAGGAGACAAAGATATTCTACTTAAAGCTAATTGGCTGTTCCACAAACTTCATTTCCAGCTCAGGAGGATATCCAGTCTGCTTCTCATGAAAAATGTGCGACAAACGTAGCTAAGAGACTGAAAAACTTCTTTTGGTACTAGATTTTACTCGAGTCCATGGACAGTTCGATAATCCCACAACCCGATCATTGGTCTTTTGTATGCGGTATTCTGACGAAGTAAGAAGGTCAAAAAGAATTAAATGCAAATGATTATATACTGTAGCACATCCATTTCCATTTGCATGCATCATTAGCGCATGAAGACACAATGGCAAGAGGTCCATCCATTTGATTTTTCATAAGAAAGAAGAGGTCATATTAAAATTCCATACAGTGGGTTTCCTAGACCCTGTTAAAAAGACTTGCACAATCTAATAAATATGTGGTTATCGAGTTCCTTTGGTCAATGATAAGCAGATATGCAGAACATACATTGAAAGAGCGGCAACCTCAACAATACACGAGCTAACGTAAAACAACACACGAGAAAAAAGTAACATCAGAAATACTTATCATTCCATTGACCTGAAGGACAGGGTTTTTAGGGGTTAGACAATTACAGTATCCACTTCCAGGGAGCCGTTCACTTCGGATTCCACACCATTTATAGGGAATGTTGCAATCACTTCTCCAACGTTACCACATGGATTTGTATATGAGTGTAGCTTGTTGCAACGAGATGTGGATGGCGAAAGTACTGAAACCGATGCAACAGGTATCACTAGGAAACCGTTACTATACACCACTTTACACAAATCATCTTTTTAAGGCACCACTCTAACCAGAAAGAGATCATAAACTATATAAAATTCAGTAACCTCCATCCGAAGATAGCAGCAATACCATTTTCTACAATTCTGTGAGATGAGTGTTAAGATTATTGGGCTTGTAGCATGTATATCCAGTCAATTACAGGGATTTCCGAATGGGTGTTGTTGAGCATGTCGTATGTAACATTGTGTCTATCTGCGACTCTATGTCGCGATGATCTCACCTCATTTAAACAGGCCAACACGGGTTTGGGTCACTTATGGACGTCTGCTAGAATTAAAGGTGGATTACCTCAGATCAATTTCAACTTTAAAGTCCGCCTTACCGTTGAGATCGTTAAAGGACTTCCTGAGTAGGTCAGAGAACCGTTCTATGCCTTTGTAGCATCGATGATGCTGCTTCTCATTGCACTGTAGGGAAATCAGAGGTTTGCAGACATAAGAGAGCTTGTGTGGCATATCTACACTCCTGGAAATGGAAAAAAGAACACATTGACACCGGTGTGACAGACCCACCATACTTGCTCCGGACACTGCGAGAGGGCTGTACAAGCAATGATCACACGCACGGCACAGCGGACACACCAGGAACCGCGGTGTTGGCCGTCGAATGGCGCTAGCTGCGCAGCATTTGTGCACCGCCGCCGTCAGTGTCAGCCAGTTTGCCGTGGCATACGGAGCTCCATCGCAGTCTTTAACACTGGTAGCATGCCGCGACAGCGTGGACGTGAACCGTATGTGCAGTTGACGGACTTTGAGCGAGGGCGTATAGTGGGCATGCGGGAGGCCGGGTGGACGTACCGCCGAATTGCTCAACACGTGGGGCGTGAGGTCTCCACAGTACATCGATGTTGTCGCCAGTGGTCGGCGGAAGGTGCACGTGCCCGTCGACCTGGGACCAGACCGCAGCGACGCACGGATGCACGCCAAGACCGTAGGATCCTACGCAGTGCCGTAGGGGACCGCACCGCCACCTTCCAGCAAATTAGGGACACTGTTGCTCCTGGGGTATCGGCGAGGACCATTCGCAACCATCTCCATGAAGCTGGGCTACGGTCCCGCACACCGTTAGGCCGTCTTCCGCTCACGCCCTAACATTGTGCAGCCCGCCTCCAGTGGTGTCGCGACAGGCGTGAATGGAGGGACGCATGGAGACGTGTCGTCTTCAGCGATGAGAGTCGCTTCTGCCTTGGTGCCAATGATGGTCGTATGCGTGTTTGGCGCCGTGCAGGTGAGCGCCACAATCAGGACTGCATACGACCGAGGCACACAGGGCCAACACCCGGCATCATGGTGTGGGGAGCGATCTCCTACACTGGCCGTACACCACTGGTGATCGTCGAGGGGCACTGAATAGTGCACGGTACATCCAAACCGTCATCGAACCCATCGTTCTGCCATTCCTAGACCGGCAAGGGAACTTGCTGTTCCAACAGGACAATGCACGTCCGCATGTACCCCGTGCCACCCAACGTGCTCTAGAAGGTGTAAGTCAACTACCCTGGCCAGCAAGATCTCCGGATCTGTCCCCCATTGAGCATGTTTGGGACTGGATGAAGCGTCGTCTCACGCGGTCTGCACGTCCAGCACGAACGCTGGTCCAACTGAGGCGCCAGGTGGAAATGGCATGGCAAGCCGTTCCACAGGACTACATCCAGCATCTCTACGATCGTCTCCATGGGAGAATAGCAGCCTGCATTGCTGCGAAAAGTGGATATACACTGTACTAGTGCCGACATTGTGCATGCTCTGTTACCTGTGTCTATGTGCCTGTGGTTCTGTCAGTGTGATCATGTGATGTATCTGACCCCAGGAATGTGTCAATAAAGTTTCCCCTTCCTGGGACAATGAATTCACGGTGTTCTTATTTCAATTTCCAGGAGTGTATATAGCTAGAGCAGCAATGCGCAATGCTCGGGTTTTGGAGGAAGGTCGGGACACCGATAAACGACGACTGGAGCGATGGGGCAGCTGGAGCAAACATAAAACATAACACACTGGATAATGGAGAGGAGAAATACTTAAGTGAGACCATCAACGTAATTCAAGTCCTGACTCGTGTCGCAGAAACGAGAGCCAACTGCTGGAGTGTTAGCCACCATACTGCGAAACCAGACACCTCCCGTTGACGATTGACACATTATAGGACTTTGTGTATTCCCTCCATAAAAGGGGCGATAAAATCAAAAGGGGCCTCTCATCGCTCAAAATGAAGTTAGTTCGTTAACACGAAACGTGCTTAATATCTCAGTCGACAGACGTCACTTTATTCGTTTTAAGAATACGTTGTTATTTATCTCCTAGCACCATTCACTCACAATTTAAGCGCAACCAGGACAGGAAACAACTATAAGCCTGGTACCCGACATCTCTTGGGAAGACGATGCTGAGCATCAGGGTAAGGAGACATGTCATTCGAGTATACGTGACACATATACTCAATTTCCTATCAGAACAGAAACTGGAAACTGTTTCTCACTGAGCAATAGCAAAACACTACCTTCCCATCACCCACCATTTAAAAATTTCACACAAATAATTATATATAAACGACAACAATCCGGAGACAGTAACTGTACCATACACGTGTCTTTTCATGCACTGCTGTAGTACGATAAATTAGTGGGTAAACATCAGTACCATACACACAGGCTTTCTCAATCCTATCAGGCACAGAGTAATTGATCAATAACTAGATGTAACTCAAACACAGAGAAAATCAGAAATATCGTCACATGATCCGAGACGATTAACCTGTTCATGGCAGTGGGTATGGCCGAGAAGGAAAATGCGGAGAAACGACACGTTACGGTTGACAACAGCATAACATGAGCACAATACAGTGGTAATGCTTGGGAAATTACAATCATACACTACACTGGACACTTCCCAATATTTCATTTCGGTGATAGGCATACTTCTGAATGGATCACCTACGACTATGAACGGCAGCTAATGGTTTGTGAATGTTGATCGGGTGGTCCTCCACTGGTACAACACTATCTCCGCAGTCAATACAGCAGGACTTACGTAAAGATTCCTAATTCAACTATGTAAAATATTCGATGACCGTTTAGCTGGACTCAGGAATGAAGCATACAATGATGGATCGAATATGACTTCAGAGCACCATAAGCAACAGTACACTGACAGAGGGTTGCACTGCCGAGAGACGACAGAATTACCGAGGTCGACGGAACGTACAGGCTCAGCGGACACACAACGGTGGATAAGGATCGGGATTGTCACATAGAGAAGGAGGTTGGACAAACAAAACTTGTTCCTAATGTCTAATTTGTTCCTAAGACCTTGATGTTATTGAAGGGACTATTCCACCTCTCAGTTTAGCATTACAACGGAATGCTCCACAGTGTGAAGAATAAAACAGGCATCAACAAAAAAGTCAGTGAGGTATGGAAAACAAGTCTTAAATGCCTATACTCTTTTCTACTTCCTTCAATGAATTGCAGCATCTTAGAATTTAAAACAGAGTTTGCGTTTGATTATTCGGTACATTACTCATAAACTTGTGTCGTCTATGTTGGACTGTGGCTAGGTAGCTGCGTTATGTTGTTTTTTTTTTTCGAACTAGAAGAGCATCCATCATTTGCTTCTAGTCGGAAACTGAGAACTGTTCACTGCCAACAGAGATTGCGTTACCATCCAAAATACTCCACCGCCAGCTGGAGGGTGTTGGAAGAGCTATACGTGGGATCCCTATTGTGCTGAACGGAATTCGTGACATAGAGGCATCCTCCAACTTTGTCGGAGACTGGTCAATCATTGAACGAAACAGAGTTAAAAATACTGGCTACATATTTGTAATGATGATATTATAGATCAGAAAGAGATTCAGAACGAAGGAACGCAAAATAATAAAAACTATTTTCCCATACTTCCCACAACTGACCATGACATTGCACGAGAGTGAACTAATCAAAAGAAACTGCTTTAGTTCTTCTCAGACCCTCCGAGGGACCACAATGGGTTTTACAATGTCACACGTAACATCGACTTTGCTGTCTAGAAACTTTCCCACTCTATGCCATTTATTTCCTTTTTCTTCGAATTCCTGGAGCAATTACTTCGGACACTAACTGTAGTGAATAATCATGATGCAATACCTGCAGAGTGATATACTTTATGGTTCAATCACGTTGAAGGATTCGAACAATCAAAACAAAAATGATGGACTCTCAAAGATGTTGCACTCTCATAACTGAACAAATTTCAAGAATAATAGCTACATCATTAGATAAAGTAATATTCAGGTATGCAAATTATTCCTCCACCAAAGTGTAGACTACTTGCGGATATCTTGACAAAACAAGCATTAAAGTTAGGGCTGGTGGTGACACAACAGGAAACTTGCTGTAGCACTCGAGTAAATATCTATGGGAATAATATCATCTTTCCCGGAGCATTCTTACTCCAACTACGAAAAGGATCTCTAAGACACTTCCATATTATCCCTGTCTAACGACTAATATATCAACAAGGACATCCGATACGTCGAACAGTCAAAAGTCGTTCGATTAAACTTGACTTTACCTGGTCCCCCCAACAGAAGCAATCATTACCATCATTAATTAGTTATCCTAGCGGAGAAGACTTGGCAAAATATCGCCAATAGAATGCAATGTGATGAAACACCCTGACTCGCACGTATTTTTGATTTCTAATGTTGGCAAAATTCCGATTCTCCAGCCTCTTTCCTTTATGAACAGGTGTCACCCACATCCACATACAACCTATACCAACTATGTCTCATTATTAAGTAGACACAATGTGTGGGCAAGGAGTACCCAAAAGACCATGAAAGACAATATGAAGAATATCTGGCAAACATAGCTCAGGAACTGATAAACTTCTCTTGATACTAGGTTGTACTCCAGGCCATAGAGGGTGTGACAATATCACATTCCAACCTCCGGTTTGTATGTAAGTGGTATTCCAACGACGGTGAGAAATCCCAAGGTGATAAAGTATTAATAGCACATGATTTTCATTAGTAACATATCCATTGCCAGTGGGATGAACCATCAACGTGCAAAGACACACTGAGGTGAGTATTCATAACCACACTTCGTAGGTTCAGTGGCTACTGAGATAAATGCTGAGGTCATATTCCAAATTCCAGTCAATGGGCCCCAGAATCTTCTAAAAGACTTCTTCAATTATCAGATCAATAATAGGAGTATCTAAAATCCTCAGGTTGGACGACCACATAACCAAAAATGGCACATTGAACAATATGAGTAAATGCACATCAGTAATATATATATCATTCTACTGACCTGATGGATCGGTTCAGCTGGGTGTTAGAGAATTTAATGAATAATATTTACTTCCAGGAAGACGTTCACTTTAGATACTTAACTATTAGAATTCGTGCGTCTGCAGAGCTAGCCAAACGATTTCCTTTTGGAGAATTTATAAACTAGCGATCACACCAGTCCGTAGGAGAGTGGTCACGTGAAGCACTCTTGAACCAGATATTCTGAGTCACCTCCAGCTAACTGTTCATCTCGTTCTCGAACACACGGCTTTTGTTCTCCTGATGGGTCGTTCCAGATGCAGGGTCGCTGGCACCTTCTGTGATAACGATGGTCAGAAATATAACACGTGCTGATTACCAACTCAGGGCACCAAACGAACTGATCACTGTCTTAACAATGCAATTGTCGATTGAGAATTGAGAGCATTGAAACCTTTGAAATAATAACAGAAATAGTACAGATTCTTGATGTAGTGGCCATCATCAATGGAATTCTTAACGTTCATGGTACCACTACTATGCCATTCAAATTTTCGTGGGTCGCCCAATAGTTCCGACGTTTCGCAAAAACTTTACCTTCTAAGGTTCAAAAATGGCTCTGAGCACTATGGGACTCAACATCTTAGGTCATAAGTCCCCGAGAACTTAGAACTACTTAAACCTAACTAACCTAACACACCCATGCCCGAGGCAGGATTCGAGCCTGCGACCGTAGCAGTCCCGCGGTTCCGGACTGCAGCGCCAGAACCGCTAGACCACCGCGGCCGGCACCTTCTAAGGCTATAGTGGCTGGATCCAAAATAAGATAACGACCTACGGAATTATTATTTCGGTACACAGAAACTCTTATTGTCAAAAGAGTTGTATCCTGATCGGAATGCTATGCAAAAAAGCTCCCAGTTATTTTCAGCAAGCCATTCCCTCACAAGACACATGTTCTTGATCCTGTTACGGCTTCCACATCGTCAACAACATCCATTAAAGCTTAATCAGAGTTATAGTTCGGTTCGAAATATGTCATTTGACTTCAATTATTCACTTATTTTCTGGAAATGTCCTGAGTTCATTCAGCTTAAATTCTTATATGCTAGTACAAACAACTTCCGAAACGCGTATGAATATCTGGGAACAATACAAGATATAGAGTTGTTTTAAGTTAAAATCTTGAAACCTAGACAGGGTACTATGGCCCTTAAGAGAACTAAAATCTAAGTTATGGCACGAGCGGCAATTGCCATTGCTCAATATGAAATCCCCTCATTCAAGTATTATCGGGGAGGGTATGAGTTCAAACCAGTCTGTAGTTCTCAAGAGCCCACGTGGCTTACTTCATCAAACAGTCGTTTGAGAGAACAAGACTGATATCAGAGAGAAAACAATTTGTTTGAGTGTCTCACTAGGAGGTACCAAGGGTAAGAGCATTTGATAATTTTGAAATCTCGTATTTGAGCCTACGCTGTGTCAAGTGAACTGGAAGAACGCAGCTCACATAATGCACGTGGTGTGTACAAAGCGTTGCCGAGTAATATAAGGCATAAGGCACTGATGTTTTAGGCTTTTGGAATGCCGGGCCAATTAAATCACCAACGTTTTGCCGCTACGCAGCGCCAGTAGTAGGCTGCCGCTAGCTAATACTCTTAAGCGTGATGTATACCTAAAGCGCCCTACGACCAACACTACACAGAGCTGGTACCGTGGCACCAGGATCCGCCGCACGAAGGGAGTTCATGGGTGGGCGAGGAAACACCTCAAGGTATGCACGAAACGTAGCGTACGTAGACTAATTCTGGAAAAAGGAAGGAAAAGAGACAACAGGCTTGTTGTCTGAAGCGTTGACTAAAAAGTGTGGAGTACATCTCCATGTTTTGGAAGACGTCCTTGGTAGGAGGAACCACCCAAGTGTGTGCAAGTAGTCACAACCCTGCAGACTACTAGCTGACTCAAGTTCTGTGAAGCCCAAATATACTTTCAGTGAACGTGGAAGACGAACTCAACGTTATATATGTGGTATTTGCTACTTTGGAGATGTCCGAAAGAACATACACCATTTTGATCCTGCAGCCACTATGGACCAAGATAAAAAGAATCAGAGACATTAGTTGCCAGTGGGCACTGATTTCAATAAATGGCGAAGACTGAAAATTAGTGCAGCGCTAGGATTCGAACCCAGGTCTCCAGCTTATTAGAAAGATACGCTGACCACAACAACATCCAGGCACAGTGGTCATCCCAACTGCACAGACAACCCTAACACGACTTCCGTCACACCCAAATTCTCAGCTTAACCAGACACTACTAGTGTAGTGCCCCTTCTCCATTATTTTCACTGTTCGTGGCATTTTGCCTATTCCCGTAATACTTCGATCTTGATGTGTATCTGCACTTGCAGGATCATTAGCTGTCCTAGCTTTAACTATACATGTTGTGGCTGTTCTTTTGAGTATGTTAGAGAGAACAGACACCATTTTGATAATTCCATCATCATGAATCATGGACATAAAGGAATTAAAGTCATTAGTTACCAGTGGTCCAGTGATTTATGTCGATGGGGTAGGTTGAAGCTTTGTGCCGGAGGCATCTACAATTGATATTCATATCAATGGGGAAAGTTCAAAATTTGTGTCAGACCCATCTACAACTGATAACGATTCCGACTCCTCTCAACCAGTCACTTATCAACAGTTCTTGATTATCTCTTAGTTAGGCTTGTCCCAATGGAGAAAGAGCTGAAAGACGCATTCAGAGGCTTTGGGCGTCAGATATCTCATGCCCATACTAGAGCAACAGACCGTCACAAACAGTTAGGCTCTACCTAGACTTTTACAGCAATGAGCAAGCAATGACTCTCAGAAATTGAATTTTTCATCGTCTGAACAGTTTTACAAACGTCAAATTAGCATAACCATGTTATAACCATTTATAAACAGAGGCTGTTGGGATGGTCAGTTAGGTGGAATTGAAGGACTGAACCGAGATAACATGGGTATCAATTTTCATCTAACAAATTCACATTGCGACGGAGAGATGCCCATACCCATATATATTCTACACAGGCGATGTTATCCAGATATTCTTTATGATTTCAGTACAAGTTCTACAGTGGGTATCATATAATCTATATAGGCGATGATCTCAAGATATTCTTTGTGATTTCAGTACAAGTTCTACAATCAACCATCACAGACGCCATGATAGTGCATACGGTTACACGTATGCACGGGAAAGTTCTGAAAGTAGTATACTTACTTACATCAGTTGTATAATGTATCTCCAGCTTACTTTGCCTCCTCTAAATCACCATCATGCTAAACAATTCACTTCCGTCATAATCTGGCAACATTGGAAGCACATGCAGTGCCAACACCGCCTTTATTTATCTGTTAGATGATTATATAGGAGGACAGTAAAGCACCGCACACAGCAGTTCAAAGAAGACATTCCGCCCTGTATCATGTAAAGTGTTGGTATCATGAGGAGCACTATCAACTAGTGGGACATTAATAACACAAGAAATTTAGCAAAGATCAGCTGGTAGCTCTGCTTCACACTAAGGTGCTTACTGATTCATTTCTGGTAACATAGTTTCGTATGTTTCCATGAGCAAAATGTGTCCTTTGGTTACAAGTCTTTAGTCTTTTACAATTCTGGAAAAATAAACGTACATAAATCGAGACTGTTACGTTTTAGAGAGCAATATGCTACCACAAGGGAAATCCTAGCACAAGAGAGCCCAATCTGGAGCTTCTGATATTTATACATTATTAGATGCTCTCAAGAAACGTCCAACTGTGTCAGACTTGTTGAAATCGAGGTTGGAAGGACTGCTTGTGTAGGGAACTCAGCACAAAGACGAAGTCCACGTATGCTGCAACAACCCCTGGACTGCATACAGAGCGGAATGATCGCTTATTTGATGAACGTACATGGCAGTCATGTATTATTCATGCCATTTTTCGTAATATTGTGACCGGAACAAGGTCGTACATATAGCAGAGCACCAAAACACTAGGACAATCAGAATTCTGAAGATGAAAAAAGGGAGAAAGTCACGTTTTGTATAGGACACAAAGATATTGTACTTAAAGCTAATTCAGCTGTGCCACAAACTTCATTTCCAATTCAGGAAGATATCCAGTTCTGCTTTTCATGAAAAATGTGCGACAGACCTAGCTAAGAGACTGAAAAACTTCTCTTAGTACACGGTTTTACTGGAGTACATGGACGGTTTGAAAAATCCACACCCCAATCAATGGTCTTTTGTATGCGGTATTCTGAAGAAGTTAGACGGCCAAAATGAATTAAATGCAAATGATTATCTGCTACAGCACATCCATTTCCACTTGCATGCATCATTAGCGTCTGAAGACACAATGGCAAGAGGTCAATGCATTTGATTTTTCATAAGAAGGAAGAGGTCATATTCAAATTCCATACAGTGGATTTCCTAGACCCTGTTAAACAGTTACAAGATTGGGTTACTGGTGCTTGGGATTTGTATAAGGTATTGGAAAGAGATGCACAATCTAAGAAATATGTGGCTATCGAGTTCCTTCGGTCAGTGATAACAGGATCTGCAGTACATAGATTTCAAGAATGGGAACCTAAACAAAACACAAGTAAAATTAAAGCAACACACGAGTAAATGTAACATCAGAAATACTTGTCATTCCATTGACCTGATGGACCGGTGTTTTAGGGAATAGACAATTATAGTATCCACTTCCAGGGAGCCGTTCACTTCGGATTCCACTCCATTTATAGGATATGTTGAAATCACTTCTCCAACGTTACCGTATGGATTTGTTTATGAGTGTAACTTCTTGCAAGGGGATCGGGGTGGCGAAAGAATTGAAATTGATGCAACAGGTATCACTGGAAATCCGTTGTTATACTCCACTTTATACAAATCGTCTTTAAGGCACCACACTAACCAGAAATAGATCATGAAATATATAAAATTCAGTAATCCACCTCGGAAGATAGTAGCAATAGAAAATCAGAGATTTGCAGACATGAGAGAGCTTGAGCTTTAGCCATAGCTGGAACAGCGATGCGCAATGCTCGGGCTGGGCAGGCATAAAATATGTCACACTGGATAATGGAGAGGAGAAATACTTAAGTGAGACCATCAACGTAATTCAAGTCCTGACTCGTGTCACAGAAACGAGAGCCAACTGCTGGAGTGTTAGCCACCATATTGCGAAACCAGACACCTCCCGTTGACGATTGACACATTATAGGACTTTGTGTATTCCCTCCATAAAAGGGTCGATAAAATCAAAAGGGGCCTCTCATCGCTCAAAATGAAGTTAGTTCGTTAACACGAAACGTGCTTAATATCTCAGTCGACTGACGTCACTTTATTCGTTTTAAGAATACGTTGTTATTTATCTCCTAGCACCATTCACTCACAATTTAAGCGCAACCAGGACAGGAAACAACTATAAGCCTGGTACCCGACATCTCTTGGGAAGACGATGCTGAGCATCAGGGTAAGGAGACATGTCATTCGAGTATACGTGACACATATACTCAATTTCCTATCAGAACAGAAACTGGAAACTGTTTCTCACTGAGCAATAGCAAAACACTACCTTCCCATCACCCACCATTAAGAAATTTCACACAAATAATTACATGTAAACGACAAGAATCCGGAGACACTTACATAACCATTTACTTGTCATTTCATGCAGTGGTGTAGTACGATAAATTAGTGGGTAAAACATCAATACCGTACACACAGGCTTTCTCAATCCTATCAGGCACAGAGTAATTGATCAATAACTACATGTAACTCAAACACAGATAAAATCAGAAATATCGTCACATGATCCGAGACGATTAACCTGTTCATGACAGTGGATATGGCCGAGAAGGAAAATGCAGAGAAACGACACGTTACGGTTGAGCACAGGATAACATGAGCTCAATATAGTGGGAATGTTTGGGAAATTGCAATCATTTACTACACTGGACACTTCCTAATATTTCATTTGGGTGATAGGGATACTTCTGAATGGATCACCTACGACTATGTACGGCTGCTAATGTTTTGTGAATGCTGATCGGGTGGTCCTCCACTGGCACAACACTATCCCTGCATTCAATAAGCAGGACTTACGTAAAGATGCCTAATTCGACTATGTAAAATATTCGATGACTGTTTAACTGAAGTAAGGAATGAAGCATACAATGATGGATCGAATATGACTTCAGGGCACCATGAGCATCAGTGCACTGACAGAGGGTTACACTAAGGAGAAACGACAGAATTACCGAGGTCGACGGGAATGTACAGGCACAGGGCACAAACAACAGTGGATAAGGAACGGGGTTGTCACAAAGAGGAGGAGGTTGGACAAACAAAAATTGTTCCTAATGTCTAATTTGTTCCTAAGAGCTCCGTGTTATTGAAGGGACTATTCTACCTCTCAGTTTAGCATTACAACGGAATGCTCCACAGTGTGAAGAATAAAACAGGCATTAACAAAAAGTCAGTGAGGTACGGGGCAAAAGTCTTAAATGCCTACTCTTTTCTGCTTCCTTCAGTGAATGGCAGCATGTTAGAATTTAAAACGTAGTTTGCTATTGAGTATTCGGTAGACTATTCCTAAACTTATGTCATCTATGTTGGACTGTGGCTAGTTAGCTGTGTTTTTTTTATCCCGAACTAGAAGAGCATCCATCACTGGCTTCTGATTGGAACTGAGAACTGTTCACTGCCAACAGAGATTGCGTTACCATCCAAAATACTCCACTGCCAGCTGGAGCGTAGTGGAAGAACTATATACAAGGGATCACTACCACGGTGAAGGGAATTTGTGACAAAGGCATCTGCAAACTTTCTTGAAGACTGGGCAATCATTGTAGCACAGATAAAGGAAACAGAATTAAAGATACTAGGTCTGCATTTGTAATGATGAATTTATAGATGAGAAAGAGCTTCAACATGAAGGAACGCAAAATGATAAAAACTATATTCCCTTATTTCCCTCAGCAAACTATGACAATGGACGAAAAAACTGCTTTAGCTCTTCTCAGACCCTCGGTGGGGCCACAATGGGTTCTTCATGTCACATGTAATATTGACTTTGCTGCCTGCAAACTTTCCCACTCTATGCCATTTACGTTCTTTTCCTTCGAATTCCTAGAGCAATTACTTCAGACAGTAACTGTAGTGAATAATCATGATGCAATACCTGCAGGATAATACACTTTATGACCCAATCACATTGAAGGAAACTAACCATCGAAACAAAAATGATGGACTCTCATAACCACAGGATTACTGTTATTAACTGAACACATTTCAAGAATAGCAAGCTGGATCATTGGATAAAGCAATTTTCAGGTACGTAAATTATTGCTGCATATTAATAATTCCTTTATGAACAGGTATCAACAAGATCCAATTACAACCTTTACCAAATATGTCTCATTACTTAGTAGACACAATGTGTGGGCAAGGAGTATCCAAAAGACCATGAAAGACAATATGAGGAATGTCTGGCAAACACAGCTCAGAGAACGATACACTTCTCTTGGTACGAGGTTATACTCCAGGGCACAGAGGGTGTGACAATCTCACATTCCACTCTCTGGTTTGTTTGTAAGTGGCATTCCAACTACGGTGAGAAATCCCAAGGTGATAAAGAAGTAAGTGCAAATGATTTTCATTAGTAACATATCCATTTCCACTGGGATGAACCATCAACGTGTGAAGACACACTGAGGTGAGTATTCATCCCCACCCTTTGTAGGTTCAGTGGCCACTGAGAAAAATGCTGAGGTCATATTCCAAATTCCAGTCAATGGGCCCCAGAATCTGCTAAAAGACTTCTTCAGTTATCAGATCAATAATAGGAGTATCTAAATTCCACAAATATGACTAAATGTAAAATCAGTAATATATATCATTCCATTGACCTGATAGATCAGTTCAGCCGGGGGTTAGACAATTTCATGAGTAATATTTACTTCCAGGAAGCCGTTCACTTCAGATACTTTTCTATTAGAATTCGTGGGTCGGCAGAGCTACCCAAACGATTCCCTTTTGAAGAATTACATAAACTAGCGATCACACCAGTGTGTTGGAGAGTGGTCACGTGCAGTAAATTCTGAGTCACCTCCAGCTAACTGTTCATCTCGCCCCCGGACACTCGGCTTTTGTTCTCCTGATGGGGTCGTTCGAGATGCAGGGTCGCTGGCACCTTCTGTGATAACGATGGTCAGAAATATAACACGTGCTGAATACCAACTCAGGGCACCAAACGAACTGATCACTGTCTTAACAATGCAATTGTAGATTGAGAATTGAGAGCATTGAAGCCTTTGAAATAATAACAAAAATAGTACAGATTCTTGATGTAGTGGACATCATCAATGGAATTCTTATCGTTCATGGTACCACTACTATGCCATTTAAATTTTCATGGTTCGCCCAATAGTTCCGACGATACTCAAAAACTTTAGCTTCTAAGGCTATAGTGGCTGGATCCGAAATGGGACAAGGACCTTCGGAGGTATTATTTCGGTAGACAGAGACTCTTATTGTAAAAAGAGTTGTATCCTGATCGGAATGCTATGCAAAAAAGCTCCCAATTATTTTCAGCAAGCTATTCCCTCACACGAGACATGTTCTTGATCCTGTTAGGGCCTCCACATCATGAACAACATCCATTAAAAGCTTAATCAGACTCGTAGTTCGGTCCGAAATATGTCATTTGACTTCAATTAATCACTTATTCTCGGGAAATATCGTAAGTTTATACAGTCGAAATTTTTATGTGCTACTACGAACAACTTCCGAAACGCGTATGGATATCTGGGAACAATACAACATATAGAGTTGCTCTATGTTAAAATCGTACATAGACTAATTCTGGAAAAAGAAAGGAAAAGAGACATCAGGACAGTTGTCTCAAACACTGACTAAAAAGTCTGGAGTACATCTCCATGGTTTGGAAGAAGTGCTGGCTAGGAGGAAACCACCCAAGTGTGTCCAAGTAGTCACAACCCTGGAGACTACTAGCTGACTCAAGTTTTGTGAAGCCCAAATATACTTTCAGTAAACGTGGAAGAGGAGCTTAACGTTAAACAGAGTGGTCCATTAATAGTGACCGGGACAAATATCTCATAAAATAAGCATAAGGAGCTCCCATTTATACGCTCTGTTCGAGATGGCGCTGTGATAATCACAAACGTATAAGTACGTGGTATCACGTAACATACCGCCAGTGCGGACGGTATTTGCTTCGTGATACATTACCCGTGTTAAAATGGACCGTTTACCAATTGCGGAAAAGGTCGATATCGTGTTGTACGGCTATTGTGATCAAATTGCCCAACGGGCGTGTGCTATGTATGCTGTTCGGTATCCTGGACGACATCAACCAAGTGTCCGGACCGTTCGCAGGATAGTTACGTTATTTAAGGAAACAGGAAGTGTTCAGCCACATGTGGAACGTCAACTACGACCTACAACAAATGTTGATGCCCAAGCAGGTGTTTTAGCTGCTGTCGCGGCTAATCCGCACATCAGTAGCAGACAAATTATGCGAGAATCGGGAATCTCATAAACGTCGGTGTTGAGAAAGCTACATAAACATCGATTGCACCCGTACCATATTTCTATGCACCCGGAATTGCATGGCGACGACTTTGAACGTCGTGTACTGTTCTGCCACAGGGCACAAGAGAAATTAAGGGGCGATGACAGAATTTTTGCACGCGTTCTATTTAGCGACGAAGCGTCATTCACCAACAGCGGTAACGTAAACCGGCATAATATGCATTATTGGGCAACGGAAAAACCACGATGGCTGCGACAAGTGGAACATCAGCGACCTTGGCGGGTTAATGTATGGTGCGGCATTATGGGAGGAAGGATAATTGGCCCCCAGTTTACCGATGGCAATCTAAATGGTGCAATGTATGCTGATTTCCTACCTAATGTTCTACCGATGTTACTGCAAGATGTTTCACTGCATGACATAATGGCGATGTACTTCCAACATGATGGATGTCCGGCACATAGCTTGCGTGCGGTTGAAGCGGTATTGAATAGCATATTTCACGACAGGTGGATTGCTCGTCGAAGCACCATACCATGGCCCGCACGTTCACCGGATCTGACGTCCCCGAATTTCTTTCTGTGGGAAAGTTGAAGGATATTTGCTATCGTGATTCACCGACAACGCCTGACAACATGCGTCAGCGCATTGTCAATGCATGTGCGAACATTACGGAAGGCGATCTACTCGCTGTTGAGAGGAATGTCGTTACACGTATTGCCAAATGCATTAAGGTTGAAGGACATCATTTTGAGCAATTATTGAATTAATGTGATATTTTCAGGTAATCACGCTCTAACAGCATGCGTTCTCAGATATGATAAGTTCGCAAAGGTACACGTAACACATTGGAACAACCGAAATAAAATGTTCAAATGTACCTACGGTCTGTATTTTAATTTAAATAAACCTACCTGTTGCCAACTGTTCGTCTAAAATTGTGAGCCATATGTTTGTGGCTATTACAGCGCTATCTATCACAAAGCGAAAAAGTGGTCCAACTAAAAACATTGATACTTCTTTACGTACTACACGAATATGTAATAAAAATGGGGGTTCCTATTTAAAAAAACGTAGTTGATATCCGTTTGACCTATGGCAGCGCCATCTAGCGGACCAACTATATCGCCATTTGGTTTCCCCTTCAAGCTAGATAACTTTCGTTCTTTGTAGTTTTTTCGTTTGACGCTTATTTCGTGAGATATTTGAATGGACCACTTGCTCTTTTGGAGATGTCCGAAAGAACACACCACTTTGATTCTGCAGCCACTATCGACCAAGATAATAGGAATTAGTAACATTAGCTGTATATGGGCACTGATTTCAATAAATGGAACAGACTGGAAATTTGTGCAACGCTAGTATTCGGACCCAGGTCTCCTCCTTATTAGGAAGTTGCGCTGACCACAACAACATCCAGACACAGTGGTCATCCCAACTGCACAGACAACCCTACCACGACTCCCGTCAGACCCAAATTCTAAACTTAACCAACACTACTGGTGTAGCGCCCCTTCTTCATTATCCTCACTATTTACCGCATTTCGCCTATTCCGGCAATAGTTCGATCTTGAGGTATATCTGCACTGGCAGGATCATTAGCTGTCCTCGCCACTGTAAGTTATGATTTAGTCAGTACACATTGGTGTAAGGTTACGAGGACTAAAGGATGTAATTTCTTTACTGGTACTCCTGGGAACATACCCTGTCTAAGAGACTAAATACACACATGGAACGCAGTTTCATGATATCTCAACGCCATTAGCAATCTCAATAGTTTTAATAACCATCATATAGGCATGCTGCTGTTGGCGGGGAGGTAAGCAACCACGCTCGTTGCGCATCCTACTTCTGAGCGGCAAAGTAATGGCAATCCAAGCAGGGCAGCCCCTCGTGTGAAAGTCGAATTCAGCGCCACAACTTTGCTGCCCACAGTTTCAAGGAGGTGACCGCCATATTACAACTTGGTAAACCGACAACTGGATCATCCATTATAAGTAGAGAATTTGGCATGTGACGTTTCAGTGCGCATCTTTATAACTGGGAGAGGATCTTGCAAAATGTACAAAGGATAGAGTTGTCAAGGAGTCAATTCACTGGGACCACCCTACTGCATATGAGAGAGAGGCGTCTAATACGGTAAAAATAATACGGAGAGCACGACATATACCCAGTGGGTCATGTGTTGGCAAGAGACAGCAATCTGTGATTTAAACTCGTTAGGGACGACAAAATACAAACGACGGAAAAACAAAGCTTGCACGAAGAGTCATCACGTCAAAGTTTGGATATGAACACAACAAGTGGTACTCGTCGTCAAACTGTTATAAAGAACCAACCCACCATCACAAAATTGTGTGTGAAAGTCACTGGCTCCCCTTCCAACACAAGAGACTGTTGCTAATAAAGTTTAGGCTATCGTCCTCGATATACAATCAGAATAGCAGTGTGTTAGAAGAAATCTTAAGGAGAATAATAGTAACGATTCAGGAGATTTATGAACGGCAGCTTCTCAAAGCATGTCTGAGGAATGCTAATTAATCGTCTACAAAGCACAAAAAAGGTTGTTCAAGATCCTGAATCGACTCTTTGCTATGATGGTCTTAAACATGTGGCTAAATGTTTGTACTACTAAATTTAATATGGTAAATAAAATTTTCAGATACTTCGACAACAGACCATGACGTTATAAGAGAGTGAGGTGTTAATGGAAATCCTGTTTCTCTTATATCAAAGCAGATATCCCAACAGATTCATTAGTGTTATACGTAGTATAGAATTCTCCTCATGGAATCTGTGCCACACAAAGCTACTGAAATTCTTCTTTGAATTTTTAGACCAGTCTAGAATTTGATGAAGTTGCAGGTAAAATCATTTCACTTGCTGCTAACTCGTGCCAACATGTTAAGATTCGATTAGGGATGGAATGCAAACATCAGTTTGGCAGTAGCCAATGAGTTGTGTTTCCCAATCTCTTCCCAAGTGGCGACCGGATACAGAACTCGATTCAGGAATACCTTCAGAATAGCTGAAAACATTAAGCTATTCATAGCAATGGGTATACCTTAGAAGAAAGATGTAGGAGAAAAGATACTTGCGAATCAGGGAGTACATGGACACACGACATTGGAAGTATTTTGGGTATCAGAATCATCTACTATACTGGCCACCTACTCTTCGTTCAACCAGGCTGTGACGAATTCTCGAAATGGATCACCTGTGACTATAAACAACTACTAATGACCTGTGATACAACTGCAACTAGATTCTTATCCCACTGGAAACCACAAAGCCTGTTGTTGTTCCTGAACGACTGTATCAGGAATTATTAATAGTGTCAAACATGAAGTTCAGTAACAGTCTGACAGACCTCTCGAACCAAGCATATAATCAAAGATCAACGTTGTAGCCCATAACACATAGAAATCGTATCCCTCAACATGACGATATAGAAGCAGTAAAACTACATCAAATGGCTCAAAGATGACATTAGAAAAACTAACCTATAGTACAGTGAAAGACTTCTCATCTACCTGGAAGTGACATAATTATAAAGAAAAGATCCAATATGCAGAGGTTCGTGGAACGTATAGCCATTGGGGGCACCCGACCGTGAATGAAGAAGCAGGATGCCATAAAGCAAGGATGAATGGGCGGACAAGACATATTCCTGGTGTTAGCTGCATCCTAAAAACTTTGGTGTTATTAAAGACACATTTGTATGTTTTTCGCACACAGATACGGAAGCACCAACAGCAAGATCAAAAATACCTATGAAATTAAGCCAATGGGTAAATTTCTCAATTACGGTAGTAAGTTTCTCAACATGTTGTCGTCTGAGGTCCACATATAAAATGAAGCCTGCTGCAGTTCAACAAGGAGTTCGAATTTGATTATTCTGTTGATTGTATTCAGCAGGCGGAGGGTAAATTACTTGCTCCACTCAGATCAGAAGATTGGACATCTACGATCACCAGGAATTGGGCTACCACCCAGGTAACCAAATACCAGCAGAATGATGCTAGAAGAACAAATCAAAAGGCCCACCATGACTGTAAAAGAAATATGCTACCGTCGCATCAGGAAATGCTTCAGAGGACTGACAGACAATAGTATTTAATGCACAGGAGAGGGACCTTAAGGTCTCAGCTCTTTCCAATCATTGTTTTGAGGATGTGATTATACATTTGTGCAACATAGCTGAATAGTGCTACCACACTCCTAAACAGACGAGCATTTAATTCTTGAGATTCGCTAATCACGTAACTAAGGCTGGCACCTTAAAGGTAACCCGCGTGGTTGTCACATCGGCGGTACATCACTAAACTAACTTCAAGTGTTTATTTAATAGAGATCTCGACAGTTATAATATTCATTTCCATGGTGCACATACCCTGAACTACTGACTACATTAAACGACACTCATCACCGCTGTCCCGTCGCTAGATATAAGAAGCTGAGATACAAAGAACTGTGTGAAACTGTATATACACTCATATGTTGTGACTTGGCAAGACAGCCAAGCCACTATGAGGAAGCCAAAAGGCACGCGTTTAAGCTCACGCAGGCTGGCGTGAGGTCTGGAACAGTTAAGGGAATTTATAGTAGTAAAGAACGTAAGTAACTACTGGAATACTTAACTTTAATTCATAATTGGTGAACATCGGTCTGACGGTACAGGCGTCACAAGATAAATAGCAAATGATAATGGCGCCTTGCTAGGTCGTAGCAAATGACGTAGCTGAAGGCTATGCTAACTATCGTCTCGGCAAATGAGAGCGTAATTTGTCAGTCAACCATCTCTAGCAAAGTCGGCTGTACAACTGGAGCGAGTGCTAGGACGTGTCTCTAGACCTGCCGTGTGGCGGCGCTCGGTCTGCAATCACTGACAGTGGCGACACGCGGGTCTGTCGTATACTAACGGACCGCGGCCGATTTAAAGACTACCACCTAGCAAGTGTGGTGTCTGGCGGTGACACCACATCATATACACCTGAAATTTTGCTTAGAAAGTGCTGTTCTACCCAATCAACGAGAGCACCACTCCAGCTGAAAGTCTTGCGTATATGTCCTCGGAAAAATGAGAAATCGTTTCACGAAATAAGAAGGAGAATGAAAGACCTTATAGCAATTCTACAGAATCACCGTTACTACTGATGATAGTGGAAGAGATCCTCTCTGTCTAGAATTCAATGAAATTTGAGGTATATGCAGGCAACAAGGACCAGTGAGTTACTGGAAATCAGAAACTTGAAGCTCTACTGACCTGGAGGTAACGGAGGACTACCAGTGGCATGCACTCAGTGGGAACATGGTATGTGCTATCACCCAGTATAAACAGAAAACAGAGGCAAATCTACTTGAAATATTAAAGTGTAAAAGCACTGCGAATATGGTTTGACAAAAGCTGATATTATACAATATTTTAGGGTTAATGTTGCTGATTTTTCATAACTCTCGATTAAATTCATTAGTTTTCGCTCACTGTAAATTATGATTTAGCAGTAGACGTTGGTGTAATGTTACTAAGACTAAAGGATGTAATTTCTTTACTTGTAGCACTGGAAATGGCTGGCTCTGAGCACTATGGGACTTAACAATAGCACTGGAAACATACCCTGTTTAAGAGACTAATTAAACACATGTTACACAGTTTCATGATATCTCAACTCCATTAGCAATCTCAATAGTTTGAATAACCATTACATAGGCATGCTGCTGTTGGCGTGAACGTAAGCAACCACGCTCGTTGCGCATCGTACTTCTGAGTGGCGAAGTAATGACAGTCCAAGCAGGGCAGCCCCTCATGTTAAAGTCGAATTCAGCGGCACAACTTTTTCTGCCCACAGTTTTCAAGGGGGTAACCACCATATTACAACTTGGTAGACCGACAACTGGATCATGCATTATAAGTAGAGAATTTGGCATGTGACGTTTCAGTTTGCGATCTATGATTTAAACTCGTTAGGGACGACAAAATAAAAACGACGGAAAAACAAAGCTTGCACGAAGAGTCATCACGTCAAAGTTTGGATATGAACACAACAAGTGGTACTCGTCGTCAAACTGTTATAAAGAACCAACCCACCAACACACAATTATGTGTGCAAGTCATTGGCTCCCCTTCCAACACAACTACGAAGACTCTGTTGCCAATCAAGTTTAGACTATCGTCCTCGATATACAATCAGAATAGCAGAGGGTTAGAAGAACGATGTTTGTGTGTGCAGGTTTAAAATCGGTCGCGGGAAGAAGGTAGATGCAGCGGACGAACAGCACCGATAAGTACTTTTCAGGCAATCCACAGATGTTTTAGTGAGTGTGTAAGGATGAACCATGGTGTTTATATCCATCTCTGTGCTTATTGTGTCATTGACTATTGTTATTAAAACTAGGACAGTTGAAAAATACCTCTTGAAGTAATCTTGCTATAGGAAAGACTTATTTTCTGAATCATGTTAAGAAAAATTATGGTATCTAAGCCAACTTTCTTTTAACTGTAGCTGAATCAGTTTCTGACGTTCGGCTGTACGAGGGACTTACAGGAAGTTACATATTTATGTGGAAAGTGAGTGTTTTATTGTGTATAAATACAAATACATCGTCAAATATATCGTTAACTGACGAAAAGTAAGGTTCGTAGGTCTCCTTATCTCATACGTAGAAAGAATCTAAAAATTCTTGTACCTAGTGGTATTCGACGGAAAAGAAGTCACGAGGGTTTCCAGCAGCCGGCTAGCCGGTAAAGAAGAGTGGCTGAATGTTCTAAGTAAGTCACCTTGTAAAGATGTGGAAGGTGGTTTGGGGGAATAAACCAATATAACCCAGATTCACACTCACACTTTAAGCCATTAGAAGTTAGAAGTTACAGATCTGTTATTTAAGTATGCAGCTGTACTTGGAAAACAACCTGGAGTTATTAAGGATTATCCATACAACATGGATAATAACTACATGAAACTATTTTTGTATCAACATATCCCATTCCTTGGATGAAAAGATCCTAGTACCAGTTTGATTCAGGTCTGACAACCTGGGCAAACAACTGTTGAAGTTCCATGATACATGGGATTTTACCATATTGGACATAATATCCTCTTACTGGCAAATCAAACTCTATCCAGAAAGTAGAAAGTACACAGCTACTGTACATGGTGACAGAAGCTTTGAACTCTGTTTCCTGCCATTTGGCCAGAATATAAGTGCAGGTGTATTCACCACGGCATTAGATAAAGTATTAGGACCAGCACAACTTAGCAAGGTTACAGCGTATGTTGACGACTTGTTAAACGCCACCTTCACGTGGTCAGAGCACTTTCAGCTGATTGAGAAAGTTTTACAACGTTTTTAAGAATACATGGTGACAGCCAATTTAAAAAAGTTTCACTTTGGTAGGAAGGAGGTAAAATTTCATCATCACATTATCTCTGAACAAGGTATGCTCCCTGCCCTTAATAAACTCGATCCATATGCAATTGTCCTGCAGCTAGGAACAAGAAATAACTTAAAGCCTATTTGGGATTAACGTCATTCTTCCATAATTTCATACCCAAACAGCTGATGAACAGTGATGCCCTGCTTAATTTTTATTATGCAATAAACAAACCATGGCTGTGGGATAACAACTGGCACGACGATTTCAATAATATTAAAGAGGCATTAGTGAATGCAAATATACTTAGTCACTCCAAAATGGAGAAGGACTTCTATCTGCACATAGATGCCTCTTCGCAGGGTCTGGGGATGTGTCAATTCAAGATGAAGGCTGTAAGATATTACTGAAGGTAATAAGTTTTGCTAGCCACATGTTAACTGAGGCAGAAAGATCATCTCTGTATCAGAATTAGGAGAGTTGGCAGTAGTCTGGGCATTCAAAAAATTTGAGTACTTTTTATGGGAAAAGAGTTCAAAACTATGTTGTGATCACCAATCCCTTTCATTTCTGTTGACACACAGATTACTGCACAGGAGACAGGCAAGGTGGTGTCTATATCTGCAAGAATTTAAGTTCAAAGTTATTTATACCAAGTGCAGTCAGAACATGACTGCCGATGGTCTATCAAGGTTACCTCAAGGTCTAGATGGATTTAGTGAAGTTTTATTATGCAAAGTAAAATATGACAGTCTGACTACAGTAAACAAATGAAAACCATGCAACAACAGGACCTAAGATGCAGCAAGGTCAAACAAAAACTAACACAGGAAGGCAACGAACAGGTAAAAATATGGTACAGGGAATATAAAGGCGTTTTATTGCATCGCAAACAAAGGTGCGTTTGTCTTTTTGAAAAGTACATTGAGGAATCCATAGCGTACACCCATGAAATGTGGGGACATTATGGGGTAAGTAAATGTACCGAGAAAACATTGCTACTTTCCAAAAATATATTTAGTGTCTCTGGATGTGGCTGGCCGCTATCCAAGAGACAAGGGTGGAGTAAGATACGTAGTAGGACTATATGATGTTTTTACAAAGCATATTAAGATGTACACTGTACATAATGCAACAGCGAGCTCCATCAGGAAAAGGATCGAAGAAGATTACTTGGGGATACGAAAGCCAGGAGTGATAGTTACTTGTAAATCCTTATATTACATAGGACAGGAATGGAAGCAGTTTATGACATGACAGAGTAGAAAACACATCTTAGTATCAATATTCCAGCTCAAGGCATCGCCTGTAGAAAGGGAGTTTTCAAGGAATTTAATCGGTTCACAAGGACATACACACCATACACAGACAAAAATTGGGTAGACTATGCCACACCTTCCATGCAGGTCATTAACTGTCTTACAAATTCTTCCACTGGCTTCACGGCAAATGAATTATTGTTATACACCAGACAAAAGGACAAATGACAGTCAGCCATACCAAAATTACCAGTAGTGGAAATGACAATAGAGTTGAAAACTAAACAAGCAGTAATCAATCTGGAAAACAGGGCTGAACATAAGAAGAAAATCTGTGATCGGAAACTGATGCGTTTTATACAGTTTAGAGAAGGCATTTGAGTTCTATATGAACTTACTTAAGCATGTTATTGCTTAAGTAAGATGTACAACATCATTCTTGGTGTAAAACCCAAGTTACAGTGGACATGAAGGGACATAGTGCTTGTGGCAGCAGCAGATAAAAAGCAGTTGGATTAGTACACCCTACAAAATTATAAGAACTTTAATAATAATTTCACATGTGGTGAATGTAGCTGGGATATATCATAATTCTGTAAATTAATCTTACATTTTGTTTCAGAAAAAGTTTCCAATTCTAGATTGTATATGAAAGTTACGTGAAGAAAACAACAAGATGGTAATCAACAGCACTACAATATGAAAAGCGTAATGATAAACGCCAAAAAGAGGTAAACCAAAAATAATCAAAGAGCATAGAAGAAGAAAAGTACTGTAAGTACAATTTTTTTTTGTTACTTGTATGAAAATTTTTCGCTAGCTTTGTTAATATGGAAGACAACAGGGAGGTTGACGTAAATAATCCAAATGGTGCAAATGTTAGTGGGGAGGAAATAAATGATAATGATGCAAGTATTGTTCATCAATCCACGATGAAGATAATGTAGTTAATCGAAACAAGGGAATTGGGGAGAACAGTGATCACAATAATCTAAGTGTATGTTCACCTTTTCGTGGGTTCGAGTCAAGTGTATCTGTTTTGAATAGATTAGTTCAACTAATGGAGGAACAGAAAAAGTCGATTGTTAAACATATAACTTCACTTGATCAAAAACTTGACTCTATTGAAAAGAAATTAGATGGACAGGGAACCAAATACGTGAAACAAAAGATAGCTTAGAATAATGTTGCGTACAAGTAAACAAAAATACCAAAAACGTGTCAGTTATAGAGGGGAAAATTTCTACTTGAAAACAAGAACAGCAGAATTTTGAAGAAAGGTTAGATTCTGTAGAAGGAAAATATGATAGTTTCGCAAACTTTGCAACCTCAGAATTTCAACATTTAAAAAAGTTTATGTAGTGAAAAAAATTACTGAGACATAAAAGTATAGAAAACTTTACCAAAATTGCGGATGATAATTATATAGAAATAAAAGAAGACGTAGGTACATGTGTAGGACGAATTTCAAATTTCAACTGAAAAATTCAGGAAACTGAGGACACTGTTACTATAAAATCTTTCAGCAACTACAATCAATTTTGGAATAATATCAACATCAAACCTTTTCAGGGGAAGGGAATATACATCCTGTGGACTTTATGTTTCAAATTAAAGACAGTTTTGAAAGAAGCATGTGTGACAATTTAAAAATAAAATTCGATAAAAAATTCGTGGATGGTGAGGCTCTCCATGGGCCAAATAGACAATCAAACCCCACATAACTTCTTATGAAGTTGAGCGTGCTTTTATAAATAAATTTTGGTCAGAAACTAGACAAGCCTTCTGAGTTCTTAAAAGGTCCAAATTTCAAGCAAGGTAGTGGTTGAATGAAACATTTTGTGAACAGCAGTTCAAAACATTAGTGCATTTAGATATGCCACTAGATGAGATATTTCAAATAGATGCTTTGAAAAGACGTTTGCCATAAAGAGTACAGTGGAGTCTGGTTTATGGGCCTGACGACACTATTGAGGAATTTTTGAGATATGCTGACAAATTAAAACTTAGCCTGGGAAATGACTGAAATGTATAATGACAGTAGAAATAGAAACATGGGTTTTCAATGATCATTTTGAACATAAGGATAGGAGGAGAGATTTTAGAAATGAAAATTATAGGGAGATTTTAGAAATGAAATAGTACCAATGGAACAGTAGATTCAGAAATGGTGACAGGAGAAATGGGGAAAGAAATGATGGGCAGAGAACAGAGAACAGAAACTTCGAACCAAGAAATAGGCAGTGGAGACAAGATCAAGGACATAATGGTAACAATTCTGATAACAGAAGGAATGGTCCAGGAAACTAAGGCCTGTCTCTTTTGGCGACTGGCAGAGTGAGGCAAAGCGAAATGGTGTTTATAATCAGCACATTGCGGTGATTTCAGAAGGGAGTAGAGGAAATAGGGCATACCAAAACTATGTGTCCAGAAGACAACCTGAAGTAAACAAAATGAATTTTGATAGGGAATTTTGGGAGAATTTTTTTATCTGAGAACAAAGATGAACAAAAAAAGGAAAAGAACATCTGAATTTAAATTAGAGGAAAACATTCTGACAAATTTCTTTCAAAGTAGTAATGTAATAGTAGTTACTGTTAGTGATGAGAACAGATCTGATGAGTATGGTTTAGTGAAAATGTTGAGTGACTGTGAAATGAGTGAAAGAACTAATACTCATGTCGTTTGTACGGAAGCTGATGATCATGAACTTAGAAATGAAAGTGAAAATGACAAGTGTTATTCCAGATAAAATTTCAGTAAGCAATAAACAGGAAAAAGATGGTTATGTGGTAGAACAGAATGATCATAGTGTTGAAGTTGTTGGTGTATTGAAGAATTGTGTGAAGATGGAAATGAATTTAGTGTTCAGAATGATACTAAGTGTCATTATAATGTTACTGATGATGATGAGGTTGCTGATACCGTATTGCTCACATAACTGGATGGATGGTATAGGCAGAAGTTAAGGTTGATGATTGTATGCTGAATGATTCTGGAAACTCTGATGTAAGCTTGTGTGATGATTTTGAAAACAAGTAGAAAAGTACATGATAAGTTTAATTTTGCCAGTAGACGTTAGTGATATTGTGTCTGAATGTATTAATGAAAATGAGAGATCAAATTTGATCAGTGATAAAAAGTAGTTAGTCACTATGATAAAGAATGTAACTATCGTGACCAAAGGTTTAAAATCATAAATGATATTCGTCAAAATGTGTATTTAGGGAAGGAAAGTTGTTTTGAAAATCTAAAACAGTCATCTAATAGAAAAATAATCAGTGGATGTGTAGAAACAGTAGAAGAAATTCATGATTGTGACAAACGGGTGAAATTCTGGGATATAGAGGAGGATCTGTTACTTGAAAATGAAGTCAATGAAATTGGTAAAGAACTACGAAGTCCATATATTGTAGTACAGATTTCTGATTGTGTAGGAAGCTGTCTTGTGGACACAGGTAGCCCAATTACAGGATTATCAAAGAAGCTAAGACATAGGATTAAAAATAATGAGAATTTCACATAATTTCCAGTAACAGGGGTAAGGGTAAAAGGTACAACAGGAAAAAGTAGTAAAAGAATTTAAAATTAATTATGTACAATTTGTACAAGGATGTTTAGTGACTGATGATTTGAATGAAAACTTGATATTGGGTATTAGCTGGATAGTTAAGGCAAAAGTAAATTTTATCTGGGCTGACATGAAAATAACATTTGTTGAACCAAAGAGTGGAATTCATGGGGAAGCTAGTAATGTAATGGAAGATCATGGCCAAAGTAATCTGATTAGGGGGTGCAACAGACTAACGGCAATGGTTATTGTGAGGAAGGGCAAGAATTTTGTATTAACGATAACAGTGTTGACTCCTACAGTGAACTGGTAGCTAAAAAAGTGTCTGAAACTGAAAGCCGCAATGTAGAGAACAGAAGAGAACTTCAGAATTTTTTGTGGGATTTTCATTACATACTTCATGTATAACCTGGGAGAGTAAAAGGGTACCAATGTACCCACTTCTTTTCTTTTGCAGATTCTTCATTAAACCAGATGCTATTCCCATCCGCAAAAGAAAAGAAGTGGAAAGAGATCTTCAGAAAATGGAAAATAATAGAAGTTGTAGTTCATACAATAACCCATTAGTCATGGTTTCAAAACGAGATGGGGGTATCCGATTCGTTCTTGATTCAAGACATCTAAATAGATACTTATAGAGAGAAACTGACCACCCTGAGAGCATATATGAACCGCTTAATAAGTTTGAACATGTAAGGTGTATGACTAGCCTTGAGTTAACTTCTGGGTCTTATCAGATTGAACTGGAGAGAGATTCTAGAAAGTACACTGCATTTTTGTTTAATAGAAAAAGTTTCAGTACTGTGTCGTAGCACTTGGTTTAAATGTATCTGTAGTAGAATTCATTAGGGGGTTAGACTATGTTTTGGGTAAAGAACACTTGGAAAAATTAATCATGTATGTGGATGACATTTTAGTGTCAAGCAAGACCTGGAAAGAGCGTATACAAATTTTAAAGGAAAATGGAGAGAAAATGAGAAAAGGGGGTATGTCACTAAAATGAAATGTAAACTTGCAGTGAAACAATTAAAATTTCTTGGCCATTGCGTAAGTGAAAAAGGGATTTTGCCTGATGGAGAAAAGATTGAGGCCATCGCAAAATTCCCAAAGCCTAGGAAAGATTTGAAGAATATTTTGGGTTAGTAAACTTTTATCGAAAATATGTGAAAACACAGGCACTTAATGCACCATATTTAAATAACCTGTTAAAAAAATGCAGTGTGGTATTGGTCTGATAATGTCAATTAGCCTTTGAGGAAATTAATAAAGAGTTGATATAAAGTGAAATCCTTTATAGGCCTGATTTATCATTATCATTTTGCTTGATAACTGACAGTTGTGATTCTGGTTTGGGTGTACATTTGTTCCAAGAAAAGGAAATCAATGGGGAAATAGAACATCATTCTATAGCATTTGCAAGTATTCAATGAACTGTGGATGAAGCCCAACCAACAGGCATTACATTCATTGATCGAAAATAATAGTGCATTGAGAATAGATATCCTCTAGCCGAAATACAGACCTGCACAATAATCTTTTTTTTTAAAAAAAAAAAGTACGACTGACCGCTGCAATCTATAATTTATAAGAAAGAATGTTGTTACTACAATACATGGGTATCCCCCGCATCACCAAGATTATATTTCCGGCATCGAAATAAAGAGTTTTTGCTGCTCCTCAGTAGCCACTCCTTCCCAGGGCCTCCAGAGTATTTCAGGATAACGGAGCTTGTCTCAACACTCTACGGCGACACTTCACTTTTCAAACAAAAACCGACTGCATAATATTTCCCACTTCTCGTCCAGTGCTTGTCTCTATTTGGTGTGCCACAGCTGCTCAGGCCCCAGGAGATTGTAGCATTTTAAGATCTCTGTCGCAATAAGGGGTCAGGCTTCTCCAAAAGATTATAAGGCATGCTAGAGATAAAAAAAAAAAACGCGCTGAGGGACAAAATGTAGAAATTTATAAGGAAGATGGTGTAAGATTTCGATGTACCACCACTTTATCTCCATACAATGTCACAATGGCAGCCTGAGACAGAAAGTTTTATGAAAATCTGGATGGACATGTATTTAATACCAAACAGTGTAAAGAGCTCTTATAAACCCATGGCGTCCGACAGAGTGGCCGCTGCTACTGACAGATGCCCATCCAAAGGGACACACATAAGGGAAAATATTGCACAAGTGGTGCCAAGAATGAGAATCCCAAACCACCACAGAAAGTGCAAGAGGGAAAAATACTGCACAAGCAGCGCCAAGAATGAGAATCCCAAACCACCACAGAAGGTGCAAGAGCTATTTCTGGTGTTGGAAAAATAGAGACTTATACGTGGAGAATGAGGACTGAGTGTAATGAAATCTTATATACCCTTCATAAATGCATGGCATCTGGCGTATGACATCCTGCTGATGTAGTTAGTTACAAATGTCTATCCAAATAGACAGACAGACATTGGCACCGCACTGCCGAAATTCTCACCAAAAATCAGAACACCAAACCAGGAGAGAAGATCCACACCCCATTCCTTGGTGAAGAAATCGCCATTGAGCTTACGTCTGAAGGCGACAATTCAGTGCCACCTGTCACAGCACTATGCTGCAAGCATGTTACGCAAATCCCTGTCATATAGTTCATATTCGATGCAGTAATTGGAATAATGAGTCTCTGCCTGTAGGCAACACCCTGCTGACTGCATGGAGTGGGCCCCTCGCCATGATTACATATCAGCAACCACCAAGAATCCCTTAAGTCAGAGACTTGACTTCATACGGTGAAATATATCTCAACAACACTTGGTAAGAGGGTTATCTTGACAAAATCTAACCTACCAGAGGCAATGTTTCAAGGATGGACAGGAACCATGGACATCCTGCTCAACCTCCAAAACTCCCTTCGCTATGGGAGACATACCAAGCAAGAATGGCCCCACGAGCGTGTGGCATCGTTCACTGCAGGCCCCTTCATGACGCGTGCAAGTCATCAAGCTACACCCAGCACTTTGGAAACAACACAGTCAAGGATAGCCATCGAACACCTCCGAAAGACTTCTAACATCTGTAATTTTTTCGAGATGGTTCAGAAGTTTGAATGCCCTCAAAGATATTTCCACAACCTTCAGGGAGAACATTAGAGGTCCAAATACATCCACGATGCGCAAATACGAGTACATCCACGATGCGTCACACACTGCCTAAGGTGTATAAAGGCACATTTGCATGCCGAGCGTGAGTTTCCTCGGAAACTCGAAATATTAATTAAATAAATAATCAGTGACAAATAAATAAAGCCTATGGCACACAACTGCAGCGCTGTGTCGCTGATAAAACAAAAGCACAATTACGTTACTCTTATGTTTGATTAAGAAAGAGAGAGCTCTGGTAGAAGTGGTGCAAGAAGCACGTATTTTATTCTATTGTCTGGCACACCGCCATATTTCATGTTATAGAAGAATACTGCGAGTTGCAACCAGACTAGGCACTCGATTCTGTAAAGAATTTATATTTATAAAAGTAAGTAGGATTATGAACTGTAGGTTTATTCATTGAATATATCTGATTTAACTAACTGTGTAACTTTTTTATGTTTAGTAGACAATCACCTCTGTACGACGTATTGGCATGACTGGCAAATTATTGAAATATTGAGATTTAGATTATGAGTCCGCACCTACCGCAGCAGTCTTTGGAAACGATTTATTTACGAAGTCCGATTATTTCAGTTTTATTTCACGGTCAACTACGAGTAACATTGCCTTTATGAGAAAGCCATTGTCAAGCGTCTGATACCGAATAATTAAACGTCCACGTTCCAGATAAGCAAATATCAATTACAATTACAATCACCATCATACAGATAGAATAATTAATATTTAAACAATATTTTTATTTTATTTATTTTATAGGTGCATACATGGCAGTGTTGTAAAAGGGGTCATGTCCCATTACTGGATGTTTTTCTGCAACATAGACGTGTATGAAACTGGTAGTCGCAATAACTCACAGGGCGAAGGAGCAACCTTTATTAGTGGTAACAAATTATGCATCTGCCCTAAAAATTTTAGGCAAATGAGGAGAACCAGCTATAATAACATATATCATACAGAAAGAAAAAAGCACTCTCGTCTCCTAACACTTGACTTAGGCCCACAAAGCGGATAACATATAGGATACTAGTGTTAGGAGGAAAGTGAAGGACCTTGTTGAGACCACTTTCGAGCAGTCCGTACCTAGGATTCGAATATATAACATTGTATTTAAGAAATAGGAAAAATGCTGTTTGTTGCTGGCTCACAGCCAGCAGACACGAGGTATATACAGTGCATACAACACTTTGTTCGAGCAGGGAGTTTGTCTCTCATCCGGGTGATTTCGTGCAGCAAATAAGTATACAGAGCTGATAGTCACGATGGCTCTCAGGGCAATGAGGCACTGCTGATATGTGTGACAAAGCAATTACCCCAAATCTTCAGAGGAATGGGGAAGGCCTACTAAGTAATATCTATCAGCCAGGAAAGCAAAAACACTCCCATTATTTAGCACCTGTCTTTAGGTGACTCAAAGCACATTAATGTTGGGAGGATTGTGAAGATCCATGTTGCGAGTATTTTGAACTGAGCCAGCTTCCCAGGGATATAATCGCATATTTAAAAAAATACGAAGGAAAGTTGTTATATCGATGCATGACTACCACCCACGAAGCCAGGAATCCATTCCCAGCATCCAAACAATGGTTTTTGTATCTCCTCACAAGCAACTCGCCCCTATGGTCTCCAGAAGGTTTCAGGATAGCGGAGCTTGTCTGAACACCCTATGGCAACAATGCATGCATTCTTGATTTTTCAAGCAAGGACCTCCTGCATAAGGTTGCCCTTTTCTCATAAAGTGATTGGCTCTATTCAGTGTGCCACAGGCTCTCATGTCCATAGCTGGCTGTCGAAATTCTAAGACTGTGTGCTATAAGGGATCATGCTTCTCCGAAAGATTACAAGACATGGTGGAGATTAAAAAACCTCGTTGGCAGGCTAAATGTAGAAATCTCTCCGGGATATGAATGGGGTATGTTCTGGATGTAACATCTCTTCGTGTATCTCCACACATTATAGCAATGGTTTCATGAAATTGGACATCTCACAATGGGAGCCTAAGACAGAATTTTTCATGAAAATCTGGATGGATATGCATCGAAAATCAAAACTCAAGTGTAAAGAGCTCTTATAAGCGCCTGGCATCCAGTAGAGTCGCCGGAGTCCACAGGAAGACACAGATGGTACCATGTTGCGTCAAGTGACACAAAGAATGAGTAACCCAAACCAGCAGGGAAGGTGCAATTGCCATCTCTCGCGACGATACCACCAGTGAGCTCATTTCTGCATGCGACAAGACAGCAGCCATACCGTCACAGCTCTGTATGGGAATGAAGTCACGCAACTCAATGTCATACGTTAAGCTTACTTTCGATTACATTAAGTATTTGGCAAGACCAGACACAAAGCACAACACACCAGATGAAAGTAATGAGTCCCTGCCTGGAGCAGAAATGCTCGCTGTAAAGCATGGTCTCACCATGGCTGTTATTGAGGACCTCATAGGGCTGGATTTAGACATAGCGTTTTACCAAAATCTAGAGTTTTATACGTTGAGAACGAGGAGTGAGTATAATGAAGTATTATATACCCATGATAAATGCATGGCATCTGACACATGACACTGTGCTGATCCAAATGGATAGACTTTGGGACCACATTGCAGAACTTGCTACCAAGAACGAAAACACAAAACCAGGACAGAAGGTTGAAGCGCCATTCTTTGGTGATGGAACCACCTGCATGCAACATCACAATGGTGCTACTATCGCAGTTTTATGATGGAAGCATGTCACACAAATTCTTCTCATACACTGATTTCATATTCGATAACTTGAAGTGTTTCATAGGACCAGATACAATCGACAACACAATAGTTGGAAGCATGAGTCTCAGCCTCGAGGCTGCCCACTGTTGCCACATGGCATGGTTCCCCACCACGATTACATATCAGCAACCACCAGACGCAGCAACTACCAGACGCAGTGTTTCAAGGATGGACAGGAATCACGAACGGCCTACTCAACGTCTAAATCTCACTGCTCTAAAGAAGACAGGCCAAAGAAGGAGACCTCCACAAGTGCGAGAGGTTATTCGCCACAATCCTGACTGACGATACATTGCAAGTTCTCGAACTCGAACCAGCACTTGGGAAACACACGGTCAACAGGTAGCCAACGATCATTTCTGAAATCCGGAATGCTTGTGTCGCAGACTTTCACACTGTATGACCATCGTATATTCCACCTAGTTCACCTACCTGAACCAATTCTTCTGTGGTTTATCCGAAGTTTCGACACCCTTCAAGATTATGGCCACTTTCGAAACGAAGCAAAGTAAAAGATATACTTTCATAAACAACCACATCGATAAAATACATGAAGCATTCTGGGCTTCATTGCAACAGGAGTCTCTCAGTTAGTGGGGTACTCTTTTCAACAACTAACTGTATGGAACAACTATTCATCATGGCTCCCAGGGCCATGCAACACTACACGTGACCATTCAAACATTTACCTCAACAGATTTAGGCGAATGGGGAATCACTAGTAAAATCATCAACCACGAAAGCAAAAAACTCCGATAATATGCTACCTGCCTTTGGCAGAAGAGTACCCAACTCATATGATACTAACGTCGAGAGAGTTGTAAGACGCCTTGTCGAGACCAGTTTCTGACAGCCGAAGAATTTGACTTACGTATATAATCTCATATTAATATTTAAAAAAACACACACACACACACATACACACACACACACACACACACACACACACACACACACACACACACACGCACACGCACACACGCACGCACATATACACACACACACACACACACACACACACACACCAGCGGTTACTAGGATGGATGACTTTCACCCATGACCCTAGGTACAGTTCACAGCCCTAGAATTACAGTTTTTGCTGTTCCTTATTTGGAATTCGTCCCTACGGCCTCCAGAGTTTTACATGATGCCTGGCTTAAGCTAAGTAGTCTATGCTGACACCGCTTATGCATTCCATCTCTCAACCATGGACCAACTTGATGAGGTTGCCCAGTTCTTGTGCAGTCCTTGGCCTTACTCATATAGGTTGTTGACATTTTTAGACCTCTCGAAGACAGTGAATCGTGGGCCTCTGCCACACTGAAGCAGTTGCTGGTACTGTACAAAACTGCCGGTACTGTATAAAACTACCTCCACAAGGAAACAGAGGTGTACAATGTCAAAATGGGCATAGGTCCCATTAACTCAACAGCAACATCAGGGTGATCCCGCATTTAAATACTTTTGTGATTCAATGAAGGACCAAGGAATAGGATGAATATAGCTTGTTCGTACTATGTCTTTTCAAACCCTGGACTCCAAGGAAAGATGGGTGAATGACAAGGTACCCAATTGAATCGAAGATCCATGGTCAGTTTGCATGGACGTATCCGATTCACTCATGACGATCCTTAAAGCTGTCGAGTTCTGCACGATAATTTGTCACACACGGTCTGAAAAAGACAGCTAATCTGCACCTGACAAATGGTTCAAATGGCTCTGAGCACTGTGGGACTCAACTGCTGTGGTCATAAGTCCCCTAGAACATAGAACTACTTAAACCTAACTAACCTAAGGACATCACACACATCCATGTCCGAGGCAGGATTCGAACCTGCGACCGTAGCAGTCGCGCGGCTCCGGACTGCGCGCCTAGAACCGCGAGACCTCCGCGGCTGGCTGTACCTGACAATGAGTACAAATCTAGGAGTGGTACAAGACCTGCTTGAGTGGCGAAATGAAGCTCCCCCTACAGAGGATGGGTAGGTTAAGGCCAGGTTTCATCGCCACTTCATATATGTGAACATGATGTTTCAGTGGTTCTATAATGTTATAACGGAAGATGAAGACTTGACTGCATCTAGCGTCTGGCAGAATCGCTGCTGCTACTTAAAAATCTTCTGGGAGCACATTAGAGGTCTTAAACCATACATAACTTGTTCCACACCACCTAAGATGCATACAAGGCTGCGATGGAAAGGGGGCCATGTCCCCCATCACTGGATACTTTTCTGCAGCATATAAGTGTATGAAATGGTTCCCAGGACGAAGAAGCACAGTTTATTAGTCGTGAGAAATGATGCATCTGATCCAAAAGTTTTAGGGAAATGGGGAATCCCAACTTTATCAAAATACACCATCCAGGAAAGGAAAAACACTCTCGTCCCCTACCACTTGACTTTTGCCAACAAATTGGATAACACACAGGATACTAATGTCACGGAGAAAGAACCTTCTTGGGACCAGTTTCCAGCAGTCCCTGCCCAAGATTCGGATATAAGAAATAGAAAAAGTTGTAATTGTTGGATGTTGATATACTTTCCGGGATGTGAGGTCACATCCCGGAAAGTGTATCAACAGCCATGTCACCCGGTCGTGACAGCCTTCATTCTACAGTTGTAATTGTTGCTAGATACCTGGCTCTCACCCAGCAAGCCCGAGGTCAAATCCAGGAACCACATTGCAACAACTGGTTCACGACACAGTGCAGGCAGTAAAGCTCAACCCAGCATTTGGGAACAGATGCGACCTCTATCCGTTCTCTCTGGACAAACATTGTCGAAAGGAAAACGTGTATGCTCGACGGAATGCAGGGAACTGGAACGGTTGTGAATGCAAAGAAGAAAGTAATTTTCGCAAATATCACAACGTTTAGTTCTAAAGTGAAAGGCAATTAATATCTTGCTGAATATAAATGGGTGGTTTGAAAAGTTCTCGGAATCACCACGAGAGGTCAGCACTAGCACAACGAGTTGTTCACGTGATATGCATTGGACTATTGCCTGTAAACACATGCCACCTCAGTGCTCTTGGAAGAGAGCTGTGGCGGTGACGTGGCTCTATTGTCGTTCCCGCATAGTGACTTGCGAAGACGGAAATAATCGAGATGCGAGCAGTGATGGAAGTACTTCATAAAGAAAGGTATGAAAGCAAAGGTCATTCATGCCGATTTCCAGAATACACTGTGGGACTCTGCTCCTTCATATTCACCTGTTGCCAAGTGGACAAATGAATTTAAATTTGGTAGGGAGAGCTTAGATGGTGATCCGCGTAGTGGTCGGCCAAGATGTGACACAACTCCAGAAATCATTGCAAAAAAGCACTAAACGGTCATGGAGGATCGCCATTTGAAAGTGCGTGAAATTGCTCATGCTTGGCAGATGTCATCTGAAAGGGTATACCACATTTTAACTAAAGAATTAGAAATGAAAAAATTGTCTGCAAGATTGTGCCGTGACTCTTTGACGCTGGATTAAAAACGCATGAGAATGGATACTTCAGAACAATGTTTGACTCGTTTTAGGAGAAACGAACATGATTTTTGCGCCAGTTTGAGACCACAGATGAAACTTGTGTGCACTACTACACACAGAGACAAAACAAATGTCGAAGCTGTGGAAACGTGCTGATTCTCCGCCACCAAAGAAAGAAAGCAAAGACAATTTCTTAGGCGGGTAAGGCCATGCCATCAGTGTTCTGAGATGTGAAGAGTTATATGTTTGTAGATTATCTCCCCACTGGGCAAAAATTACTAGAGAATACTATGCTAACCTCCTGAAAAAATTGCAACAAAAGATACGTGAAAAAAGGCCAGGTTTAGCAAGGAAGGAAGTCATCTTCCATCAAGACAATACGAGCCCACACATATCTGTCGTCCCCATTGCAAAATTACATGAACTGAGGTATGAATTGTTGCCACACCCGCCTTATTCACCCGATATGGCTCCGTCAGGCTTCCACCTCTTCCCAAAACTGAAAATTTTTCTTGTTGGACGAAGATTCACTTCAAACGAAGAATTGATAGCCAGAGTTGACAATTATTTTGCAGGCCTGAAGGAAACCCGTTTTCGAGATGGGATCAAGGCAGTGGAACATCTTTGAACCAAGTGGATTAATCTACAAGGAGACTACATTGAAAAATAAGAGATGTTTCAGTGATGTAAGTACTTACTTCCTATTCCGTTCCGAGAACTTTTCAAAGCACCCTCGTATTTCAGCGACCGACTCCAATTTGTCTATAGCGCGATACTGTGGACTAAGCACCGCACTGTATCACTACTTGAAGGGCTGTGATACTAATAGGGCCGGCCGCTGGGGCCAAGCGTTTCTAGGCGCCTCTGTCCGGAACCGCGCGCCTGCTACGGTCGCAGGTTCGAATCCTGCCTCGGGCATGGATATGTGTAAGTAGTTCTAATCCTAAGGGACTGATGACCTCAGATGTTGAGTCCCATAGTGCTCAGAGCCATTTGAACCATTTTGATACTAATAGCTGATCACGGAACAAACTACAGTCTTCCTCATCCAGACACTGATATTACAAGACTTAATGACAAGGTACACAATATAACGTAAGAGCCGAGATCAGTTAACCAACATGTAAAAGCTGTCGATTTCTCTAAGCTAATCTGCTATCAAGATCTGAAATAGTATTGCAAATGTGACCCAACAATGAGTATTATTCGAAGAGTTGATAGAAAATGGTTCAAAAGACTCTGAGCACTATGGGACTTAACCTCTGTGGTCATCAGTCCCCTAGAACTTAGAACTACTTAAACCTAACTAACCTAAGGACATCACACACATCCATGCCCGAGGCAGGATTCGAACCTGCGACCGTAGCGCCTAGAAGCGCTAGACAACCGCGGCCGGCGAGTTGGTAGAAGGCCACTGGAAATACGAAATGTAATTCTCTCCAGAGAACTACTGCAGTAAATTTGCATTCACTACCACTTCGAATATATTCACATTCACATGTCGTTGCACTGGTTTCAGAAGCTGACGATCTAAAAGGACTCGATTCATGTCGGCCTGTAACGAACTCTATGTACCCTTGACAATGCGCTGCAACTGGCATATGACAGTGTGCTGATGCTGTTAGTTAGCACACACAGCCGCCACCAATGAGAATTCCAGACCATGAGATAGGTCCAAGAGACATTCTCTTGTGATGAAACCATATTTTGTGGTTGCTTCTGCATGTATCAGCATACCGGTGCACCTGTCACAGCTCCGTGTTGGAAGCATGTCATGCGAGTCCTTCTCACAAGATGAATGAATATTCGATGAGATGAAGCAATTGAATAGACCACACACAAACGACAACACAGTAGTTGGAAGCATGAGTCTCAGCCTGGAGGCAACAAGCTGCTGACCACATGGCGTGGTCCCCTCACTATGGTCACATAATCAGTTATCACCAAGGACCCCTACTGTCTAGACATAACTTCGTATGGCTAAGTATCTCAGCAACACTCAGTAGGAGACCATGAGCAAAATTAAGCTACCAAAGGACATGTTCCAAGGATGGACTGGAACTCTGGACTACCCAACGAACGTCTAATCTCTACTGGAGACAGACCAAACACGACCATATCGCCAATATATACGGTGCATACAATGCAACAGTCGAACAGGTGGACCATGTTTCAGCTCGGTGCTTCCTGCAACAAATAAATGCATAGAACTGGTAGGCATGGTGGCTCCCAGGGCAGTGGAGCGCAGCTGATGAGTGTGACGAATGAAGCATTTTCCCCAAATCTCTAGGCAATGGGGAATACAAACTACAGTAAAACTCGTCACCCGGGAAAGCAAAAACACTCACTTAATATACTAAATGTCATTGGCAACAGAGTTCATAACTCAAAAGTATAACAACATCGGGAGGACTGTGAAGGTCTTTCCTGCGACTACTTTTTTAACGCTGACCCAGCTTCTCAGGCATAGAATCTCATATTTATAAAATAAATGTTATTACTACAATACATGGGCCATGATTCCATTCCCGGCATCACAATAACAGTTCTTGCTGCTCCTCAGCAGCCACTTGTCCCTAGGGTCTCCAGAACTTTCCAGAATAGTGGAGCTGCCGACAATACATACATTCTTGATTTTTCTACAAATGACCTACTGCATAAGGTTGCCCACTTCTCTTACAATGTTTGACCATATTCAGTGTAACATTGGTTGTCAGGTCCATGGCAGGCTGTCGACATTTTATGAGACCCATCGCTATAAGGGATCAGGCTTCTCCAAAACATTCAAATACATCATAAAGATAAAATACTTTGTTAAGAGGCTACATGTAGAAATCACTATGGAAGATGACTGGGGTAAGATCTGCGTGTACCACCACTTTGTGTATGTCCACACATTGTCGCAATAGTTTCAGAAATTTGGACATCTCACAACGGGAGCCTAAGACACAAAGATTTATGAAAATCTGGGTGGAGACGCAGCCAAACCCAAAACTCATTCTGAAGAGCTCTTATAAGCCCCTTTCATTCGGCAGAGTCGCCGCTGCTACTTACAAATGCCTATCCAAAGGAACACACAGATGTTGCATAAGTGGCGCGAAGAATGAGAATCCCAAGCCATCAGCGAAGCTGCAACAGCCATTTCTGGCGATGAAACCACCTGTGAGCTCACTTCAGCCTGTGACGGGACACCAGTCTAATTGTCACGGCTCTGTATTGGAGGAAGTGACGCAACTTCATATCACAAGTTGAGTTTTTATTCAATGAGATGAAGTATTTGATAATACCAGACACAAAGGACAACACAACAGATGAAAGCAATGAATCTCTGCATGCAACCGACATGCTCACCACAAAGCATGGTCCCCTCATGGCTGTAATTGACGATCTCATAGGACTTGAGTCAGACATTGCTTTTTATGATCGTCTTGATGATGATGATGTTTGGTTTGTGGGGTGCTTAACTGTGCAGTCATCAGCACCCGTACAAACTCCTATTTTACACAGTCCATTTTTCAGACAATCCAACCTAGGCACTGTTACGAATGATGATGAAATGATGAGGCCAACACAAACACCTAGTCCAAGGGCAGAGAAAATCTCCACCCATCTGGGAATCAAACTTGGGACCCCGTAATCCAGAGGCAGCAACGCTAGTCACTAGACCACGAGCTGCTGACATGAAATCTAGAGGCTCATACATTGAGAATCAAGACTTGAGTGTAACGAACTCTTATGTAACCTTGATAAATGAACCACATCTGCCACCTGTGATCGTGTTGATGCTGTTAGTTACAAATGTCTGGCCAAACAGACAAACATAGCGCGGCATTGGTGAAAAGCACACAATGAATGACAACACCAAAGCAAGAAAGAAGCTCACAAGCGCCACTCTTTGGTGATGAAACCACCAGTGAGCTTACGCCTAAACGCGACATCACAATGTTGCTACTGTCGCAACTCTACGTTGCAAGCATGTTACGCAAATCCTACTCATACACTGAGATCATATTTGATGAGGTGAAGTGTTTCATAGGACAAGACATAATGGACGGCACAATAGTTGGAAGCATTAGTGTCAGCCTGGAGGCAACACACTGTTGACCACATGCCATGGTACCCTCACCATAATTATGCCATGGTACCCTCACCATAATTACGTATCAGCAACCACCAAGGGCCCATATTGTCAGAGACGTAACTTCATATGGTGAAACATCTCAGCAACACATGGTAAAAGGGCTATCTTGACCAAATTTAACCTATTAGAGGCAATGTTTCAAGGATGGACAGGAACCATGGACACCCTTCACTACGCGAGACAGGTCAAACAAGAAGGTGACGTCCACAAGTGCGAGAGGCTATTCATCGCAAACCTGATTGACGACATAGTGCAAGCCGTCAAACTCGACTCAGCACTTGGGAAACAAAGCAGTCAATAGGTAGCCAACGATCACTTCTGAAATCAAGAAAGTCTGTGAAGCAGAAATGGACACTTATCATCACTGACGTACTTTCCGCCTAGTTCATCTACATGAACCAATTCTCCTATGATTTTACTGAAGTTTCGATACACATCAAGATTTTTGCCACTTTCGAGAGTAAGCAAAATAAAAGATTTGCATTCATACACTATTCTATCGACACAACATATGGAGCATACAGGGCGCCATTGGAGCAGGGAGCCTCTCATTAGCTGGGTCTTTTTTCAACAAGCGTGTATGACACTATTAGTCATGGTGGCTTCCAGGGCAATCCGACACCACTTTCCAACAGCCCACAGGAGCATGACTCAGGCATATAATCTCATATCTAGAAAACAAAGAAAAAAAGTGGTTACTTGTTTCATCCATGAGCCTAGGTACATTTCGTGGCACTGGAGTTACAGTTTTTGCTCCTCCTCATTTGGCACTTGTCCCTACGGCCACCAGACATTTTCATGATAGCTGGTGTAGGCTGAATTGTGAACGTGGACTTACAGAAATGGACGCAATGAATAGGGTGAAGTACAGAAAGGCAATAACTGAATTCTACGTTTTTCAGAAGGCTCCAAAACCGAAGACCAACAGGAAACTAGCAGCTGAACATCTGAAAAAAATGGCAGCGGACAGATGAGCAGCCCGAGAGAAGAGAAAGAAAAAAGTGAACATGAAATAGAATTTGTAACGTGGTCTTTATTTGGACCGTGTAAATAAATAAATAATAAATACTCCGAGTAGCGACAAAGAGTTTATTTATGTACATGTGATAGGCGTAAGAGATAAAATGTCAGAAAATTTTTATTTATTAAACAAAAAAAACCTTTCGATTATTATTATTCTGCTCTGTCAGTATTGAGAGAACTCCTTAGCGTAATCTACCAGTCGCTGAACAATTATCATCAAAAGTATCGGCGTTTTATTTAAAATGACAGTCTATCGAACCTAACCGCTTCTGCCATAAACAATTTGTATTTGTGTAGTAATATTTCGCAGCAAAGCAGGAGAAAATTGGCATGGATAATGGCCATTAACTGACATTTTATTGGTGGTCTTGTATTATAATGTGTCCTTCCAGACTAGCAACCTGTAACTTTTAAATATAGGAGCCTGATGTTTCCTTGTCCGGCAACCGTAAGTTACAAAGTAACATTTTAATTGTTTTAATTACGAGAGCCATTGTGGCTTTGGAAAAACCACTAAAAAAATTCACCATAATACTCGAAAAAGGTAATTAATATTAAAAGAGAAATTCTATTTGAGACCGTAACTCAAACCTGTAATACGAATATTTATCTCATTTCACGAATAAGCCAACGTTTAAGCCATATTGTTCTCTGCTCGTCTTTTTTTACGTCTTTACTGCAACTGTTCACATCACTGCAGATTAGCGCTGTAAAAGTTAAATGCGCCAGTAAAGCTGTTGCCTCGTGTTATCGCGGAGTCGATGTATGCGAGACGCACAGCATAAAACGCTTGCTCATTATCGTACTTGACTCACTCCAGACTGCTTGACTTCAGCACCACGTGAACAAAATCCAATGAGAAACGCGGAAGAATGCACAGGAAACGCGGAAGAATGCACAGTGTAATGCTTACATGACAGAGTGTATAAGCGATCAAGATTATTTTTCCCCGTTAAAAACGCGCTTTTTCTCTTTTTTCAAGGTAAAAAACACATTTTTTCCATGATAAGTGACAGTATACTTTCTCTTGGAGCTGTAAAAATATCAATCCTTAGAATGGTAAACGTTTTATACCAGCGTGGAACTTCAGAGGACGAAAAACTCGTCAAAAAAAGTTTTGGAACGATCTGTGATTTGCAGCAACGCTTATGCTGTACATTTTCATATTCGTGTTACAAAAGTATAGATTCGAAACAGCACGTCAGTTTCGAAGCATTGAAATCGAGATGGAAATGCGCTTTTGTAAGCCAATCATAGCTCATGTCACATGATCTCTCCAGCCAATGGCAGCAGATATTCAGTGCATAGGACACGTGATGTAGTCAGCCAATAGCAACATCACTGTTAAGTAGTGTGAACACACAAACAGGAAAAGTTAATGGTTCAAATTAATGTACACAGTATAGCTACAAGAAAAGTTACACATCGTATTGGTCTTGAAGATTAATAAGCTACAAGGAAAGCTAAGCTTTCACATATAATATTGGTCTTTTTTGCGTGTGTTACACTTTGATACATCACACAAATGCAGGCTCGAAATTCCTCTAAGTGGCTAGTCCTCAACGTGTTACGTTTCGAACGAGAGCCAAACGCTCTTTGATTTAAGAATTTCATTGCACATTCGCACACATAATATAATTCATCTTGCGTAAAAGGAAATCTACTTTGCAACTAACGCTTTTCAAAGCACCATTCGCAATATTTTTTCGCGACCTGTTAGAAAAAGTTTAATTTCAGCAGTTGCCTGAGAGCGCCAGAACCAACAGGCGTTACTGCACGTGGACAGCTACGATGACGCAGAAGCCCATATGTTTGTCCATAATAAGAGATCTTACATGACATCATAAAAGAAATAGGAGGCTCCATTAGCAACGGAATTTCGTGCGCCATACTAAAATGCATAATTCGGCTTAAACTGCACATTCATATGTCCAGATTCACAATGAAGTAGGCCCCAACCTGATATTAAGCTTTTCAGTGCGCGTTTCGGGATGCAAATTTTCTAGAAGTACCAGTTTTGTACTATCTCATATTGGTTCTTTATTATGGCATAATGCCATACCTGCCAGAAGATGAAAACGTGCACTTGAAATTCAGTGAACAGTTGAAACTAGCTATTAGTGCGGAATGAAACACTTCGTTTCTAATAAATTGACGACCTCTGGGGAAAAGCTTAATGAAAGCCAAAGAGGACATCATGCGTCCAGAACAATTCGGCTTCACCTCCAAATTACCAGCAGATTATACAATTAATCAGAATTACCGAACACATCCAGTACGACTTTAATCTAAGCAAATCCACAGCAGCAGCATTTTTTGACATATCAAAAGCTTACGACAAAGTATGGAAAGATCACCTAGTAGTCAAAAACTCCACCAGACAATACCCATTCCAGACTGCTATATGAAAATCATGACAGTTTCCCTCAAAACAGACAGTTCTTCGTCACAATTCAAGGCAAAAGATCACCCATCAAAACTCCTGAAGCAGGAAGACCAAATACCTCTGAAAACGGCACGACCAAGCACTACCGTTCAAAGAAAATTCTACAGAACGGAAGGGGACAGCGCAAAAAATGATGAACACCCTAATACCTTTCTTTAAAAGCTCTCTCCGTCTTCAGGCCACGAGTGGCCTACCGGGACCATCCGACCGCCGTGTCATCCTCAGAGGAGGATGCGGATAGGATGGGCGTGGGGTCAGCACACCGCTCTCCCGGCCGTTATGATGGTATTGTTGACCGAAACCGCTACTATTCGGTCGAGTAGCTCCTCAATTGGCATCATGAGGTTGAGTGCACCCCGAAAAATGGCAACAGTGCATGGTAGCTACATGGTCGCCCATCCAAGTGCAGGCCACGCACAACAGCGCTTAACTTTGGTGATCTCACGGAAACCGGTGTATCCACTGCAGCAAGGACGTTGCCCTTTCTTTAAAAGTAGAGAACTAAATACGAAAACAACAATACAACTGTACAAATCTACAATCCCACCAACAATCTTATATGGATCAGCAGCATGGGGAACTACCTGCAGAACCAATATTAAACAACTGCAAATTTTACAAAATACATGCCTGAGATGGTTCCTCGTGGTACCTCGTTGGACGAGAGTAGCAGAAATCCACGAAAAACTAAATGAAAAGTATATCATATAAAAAAATTCAAAACCAAGCTGAAAAAAAATCTTCAAAAAATTGACGCATGTAGAGAAGGGCCTCCTCAGCTTAGAAACGTCGCCACAATAGAACCACAACCACGGCTTAAATAGAAAGTCCCATAATCAATAATTATTGGTTAACACGACAAAGCCGGCCGTGGTGGCCGAGCGGTTCTAGGCGCTACAGTCTGGAACCGCGTGACCGCTACAGTCGCAGGTTCGAATCCTGCCTCGCGCTTGGATGTGTGTGATGTTCTTAGGTTAGGTAGGTTTACGTAGTTCTAAGTTCTAGGGGACTGATGACCTCAGAAGTTAAGTCCCATAGTGCTTAGAGCCATTTTAGCCATAACACCACAAAATTTTTTGGAAAAGATGGTTAATTTCACAGCGAAGACTACCAGCCTGGACAAGAATTTTCAAAGAAAGCAATAGACAAAACTTTTAAGACAACAAAATATGAGAAAATGAAACTCTCCCAACAAGAAAGGACAAGTCAACTGAAGAACTGAGGACCCAAACGAGAGCCCAAGTACTTCTGAATGTGTATAATAAAGAATGAGAAATAAGCCTACCTTTCCTAACCACAGACAAACAAGTACAGACCGCCAAAGGCGGGTACATTTGGGAACAACAGATAAAAAATGCAAGCCACATTTATGTAGCAAACCGACGAAAATACCTTCACATTTGTTCTGCGAGGCGATTGACTGCCAAAAACCTGAAAAAGAAATCAGAAAACTGAACTAATTACTTCCGTCAGTATGTGAACGTATTTTAATTCACTTGACATCTGGCTGCTTGTCGCTACTGCCTACACAGTGAACTTGATGTTAACACTTGTGACGTCACGCTCGTCGGCAGCAGTTTATTGTTACGGAGTACCATAGTCTTCGTCTTACAGCCTTTGACAAATTTTGCTGTTTGTCAATTCTTATCAGTCTGAATTACAAAAATGGAACTGAAGACTAAAACAATTAAAAATTCCCGGTGTTCTAAGAAATTCCCGGGTTTTCCCCCGATTTCCCGGTTGTTCCCGAGCGTATAATCCCCGCGCTTGAGGTTTATAAGGGAGTATAGTTCGGTGATAACTTGAGAAGAGGAATAAGAATCATTAAGTGTTTATATTGGTCTGTAGAATGATTTTTACAAACGGGAGCGTATGCAGCGCAATAAATTGCAACAAGAAGAAGACACCACATGTCTTTTTTTTTTATTTCCTAACTACCCTAGGAAGTGTAAACCGCTGCATAAAATAAGATAACTGTTTGTATACAATTTTCTTGTAACCTTCAGATATATACTGAAGAAAATCGTGTCCTTTAAGAACAAAGAAACTGCTAAAACAGCAGAAGAGCTGTCCTTTACCAGAAAGTCACTACATTTCAATACATTCGCTTTTGAAACAAAAGTATTTATGTTTAAAAATATTTATGTATTAGAAATACATTTATATATTTATGTATTAGAAAGGTGAATGAATTGTAAGACTGCGCGAAACATTAGGTTCCCTAGAAAGTTGTTACATGTCACGGAAAGTGCCTGTCATAATGACAAACAACAGGAATATATTCTTCTAATGCATGAAATATATCTTTACATTTTCTCAATTTTCAGTGCAGTATGCTGCAACTGTAAGCATATGCGAAAGTATTTCATCGTCGCTCCGAATTAAGGAGATTACGCTGTTTTTACATTATTACATGATCATTCATGTTTCTTGTTAATTTAATAATGCTTGGACCAATAAATTTTAGTAAATATTTCGTTAATTACCTAGAAAAATGTTTAAAACCAAACTTTAATTTTACGGTTGCTATCTCGCCGCTTGGGTCGCTAGCGTGCACCAATGTCAGAAGTGAGCGTCGTGAACTGTATTTCGTCGGACTGTGGCAATACTAGCCGTGTACGTGTTGGGCTGTAGTAGCAGTTACTATGTTTAATGCGCTCTCAAAACCGGATTTAGTAAACCGATTTACCAATACGCTTGTGGCTGGTCATGTAAACACTCCAAAATCGATTATGGAAATATGTTTCTAGCTGCCTCTTTTCCACGTCCACTGTCCATTTTCCCTCCTATGTAAATTCACAGTCGAATTTGAAACGTACTTGGGCTGTCAGGTTACACCTGGTTTCCATAATATTCTGCTAATACTGAAGGAATATTTATTGCTCAGTGAAGAAGAAGCCAACAGGAGGCCAACAGGAATGGGAAACAGCTCTTGGATTTCTGTGCCAGTATGGGCTTAGTAATCACAAACTCCTTTTTTAAACATAAGAACATTCACCGGTATACTTGGGAAGGCAGGGGAACCAGATCTGTCATTGACTATATAATAACAGATCAGGAATTCAGGAAGGCTGTGAGGGACACAAGTGTATTCAGGGGATTCTTTGATGACACTGATCATTATTTAATCTGCAGTGAAATTGGGATTGTGAGGCCGAAAGTGCAAGAGGTCAGGTCCATTTGTAGGAGGATAAGAGAGGAGAAACTTCAGGATAAGGAAATCAGGCACAAGTACATAACAGCGATCTCAGAAAGGTACCAGTTAGTTGAATTTAGTCAATTACAGTCATTGGAAAAGGAATGGACAAGGTACAGGGACACAGTACTAGAAGTGGCTAAAGAATGTCTTGGAACAGTAGTGTGTAAAAGTAGGATGAAGCAAACAGCTTGGTGGAATGATACAGTCAAGGCAGCCTGTAAAAGGAGAAAGAAGGCGTATCAAAAATGGCTACATACCAGAACCCAGGTAGACAAAGTTATGTTGAAGAAAGAAACAAAGCCAAACAGATAATTGCAGCATCCAAGAAGAAATCGTGGGAAGACTTTGGAAACAGGTTGGAGACTATGGGTCAAGCTGCTGGAAAACCATTCTGGAGTGAATTAGCAGTCTTCGAAAGGGAGGTAAGAAGGAAATGACAAGTATTTTGGACAGGTCAGGAAAACTGCTGGTGAATCCTGTGGATGCCTTGGGCAGATGGAGGGAATATTTTGAAGAGTTGCTCAATGTAGGTGAAAATGCGATCAGTAATGTTTCAGATTTCGAGGTTGAATGGGATAGGAATGATGATGGAAGTAGGATCACATTTGAGGAAGTGGAGAAAATGGTCAATAGATTGCAGTGCAATAAAGCAGCTGGGGTGGATGAAATTAAGTCGGAACTCATCAAATACAGTGGAATGTCAGATCTTAAATGGCTACACAGGATAATTGAAATGGCCTGGGAGTCGGGACAGGTTCCATCAGACTGGACAAAAGAAGTAATCACACCAATCTTTAAACGTGGAAACAGGAAAGATTGTAACAACTACAGAGGTATCTCTTTAATCAGCGTTGTGGGTAAAATCTTCTCAGGTATTGTTGAAAGGAAAGAGCGAGTATTAGTTGAGGACCAATTGGATGAAAATCATTGTGGGTTTAGGCCTCTTAGAGGTTGTCAGGACCAGATCTTTAGCTTACGGCAAATAATGGAGAAGTGTTATGAGTGGAACAGGGAATTGTATCTATGCTTTATAGATCTAGAAAAGGCGTATGACCGGGTTCCTAGGAGGAAGTTATTGTCTGTTCTACGAGATTAGGGAAAAGGAGGCAAACTTCTGCAAGCAATTAAAGGTCTTTACATGGATAGTCAGGCAGCAGTTAGAGTTGACGGTAAATTGAGTTCATGGTTCAGAGTAGTTTCAGGAGTAAGACAAGGCTGCAACCTGTCTCCACTGTTGTTCATATTATTTATGGATCATATGTTGAAAACAATAGACTGGCTGGGTGAGATTAAGATACGTGAACACAAAATAAGCAGTCTTGCATATGCGGATGACATGGCAGTTTCGATTGAAAGTTTGCAAAGCAATATTTCAGAGCTAGATCAGAAATGTAAGGACTATGGTATGAAGATTAGCATCTCCAAAACGAAAGTAATGTCAGTGGGAAAGAAATATAAACGGATTGAGTGCCAAATAGGAGGAACAAAGTTAGAACAGGTGGACGGTTTCAAGTACTTAGGATGCATATTCTCACAGGATGGCAACATAGTGAAAGAACTGTAAGCGAGGTGTAGCAAAGCTAATGCAGTGAGCGCTCAGCCACGATCTACTCTCTTCTGCAAGAAGGAAGTCAGTACCAAGACTAAGTTATCTGTGCACCGTTCAATCTTTCGACCAACTTTGTTGTATGGGAGCGAAAGCTGGGTGGATTCAGATTACCTTATCAACAAGGTTGAGGTTACGGATATGAAAGTAGCTAGGATGATTGCAGGTACTAGTAGATGGGAACAATGGCAGGAGGGTGTCCACAATGAGGAAATCAAAGAAAAACTGGAAATGAACTCTATAGATGTAGCAGTCAGGGCGAACAGGCTAAGATGGTGGGGTCATGTTACACGCATGGGAGAAGCAAGATTACCCAAGAGACTCATGGGTTCAGCAGTAGAGGGTAGGAGGAGTCGGGGCAGACCGAGGAGAAGGTACCTGGATTCGGTTAAGAATGATTTTGAAGTAATAGGTTTAACTTCAGAAGAGGCACCAATGTTAGCACTGAAAAGGGGATCATGGAGGAACTGTATAAAGGGGGGGGCTATGCTCCAGACTGAACGCTGAAAGGCATAATCAGTCTTAAATGATGATGATGATGATGATGAAGCAGAAATATAACTCAGCATGAAGCTGTCTACGTCCAATATTTAAGCGAAGACAATTAGCGAGTATGCTGACTAAATCAGAAACTGGAACAGCGTTTTCCAGACGCCATATTTAACTGGGCTAGCAGATATACTTCACAGACTTTAAAATGTTACCACAACAGTGAAAACGGTTTCCAAAATCAGATTTTCATCTCCCAGAAGACTTGTCGCGTGTAAACGTAGTGAGTGTGAGAGATTAAAAATCTTTTTCAGTCGATTTTCTTTCGAATTCGCCACAGACATGTATTGATGAGGTCCAAGAATAAATCTCTTTTATCCTCAAAACTTCCATGTAATTCTTCTATACATACGTCATGTCATTTCATGGCTTCGATAAAGTAAAATTCGCGCGCCGAGAAAGGCAGTAATGCTGCGTATTCAACACATTGAATATGTTTCCACATATTTTAGTTATCATATGTAGAGACCTTAATTCACCATAATTAAAAATACAGTTCGGATTGCAATTCACAACTACTTTCGAGTCAGTTATGTACGCCATACTGAGCCGTTTGTAAAGACGTTTGGAAGATACTGACTTTAAGAGTACAAGAAGTACAAAGTTTGCCACTTTTTCAGAAAAAAATATTGAAATATGCCGAACATAGCAAAGCGACGGGGGCTGTGCATCTGTTCGACTGTAATGTTGCACGAATGCTGTTGCTGTGATGTAACTTTTACATAACAAAGTAAGTTTACTGCTTAGGGAGTGCCAATGAGTTTTTCTTACGAAAGCCGTCAACTGCTATCTTCTTGGCCCTATATGGCTCACAGTACCGCTGTAGTCTCGTAAACTGGAGGTCGCCGTTTAGGGCATTGGTATCATTTTAATTTATTTTTTTCAACGCAAAACGTGCATTTATGTTGGATGAGCGATAAAGGGAAAATCACCATCCGGATTTAGGTTTTTCGTCGTTGACCTAAACCTGTCAAGGTGAATAGTGGGATGATCTCTTAGAAAAGATCACAACCGATTTCCTTCCCAAATATTTCAACACATGCAGGAACTCCGTCTACACAGACCTTGTGGTCGACGGGATATGAATTCCATCCTACAAGCTATATAGTAAAATACGTTGGGCCCGGACATCATGTGTTAGAAGCCCACTTCAGTGCATTGCGACTGCTTCTAATAGTTGTAATACACGCACAACAACTTGGTACTTCTCTCATGAATGTTGGGAGCGGATTGAAACAAACAGCCTCCTTACAATTAGTGTAGGCGGTTTTGATTGAAACAGATCTCTACCTCTAACAGACTCTCTGGCAGTCACCTTACAGAACAAACATGAATTTGTGGTTTGCTTCTACAACACCAGCGGAACTTCCAAAACATTTCAAGTTACAGTGACAGTTGGTACCAACTAGTAGTGCTACGCGAAGTAACACATTCACTACATGTCCACATGTAATGATATTTTACAAGGTAATCCATTATCCCAAATTGTTCAGCTATTTTGTTATTCTTTAATCTACCTAGTAAGTGGCTTTCAAGTCATCTACTTTGCTCCCTAATTCAAAGCTTTTTTACTAGCAACAATATCGAAATTTTTGTCTAGTTATTCACGGTCTTTTACTCCAACGAAGCATGATTAATTCTGTGCTTTTGTTCGCAGGCGGGTTAACATTGGTACGATCTTAAAATTACGAGAGCGGACGTTTCAAAATGAGTCAGGCACAATACATTAATTTCAGACGTTTACAAGATGCCAATTACGTCGCAAAACAAGGCGTTCGTCTTTTGTTTACCGCATGGAGAAATGTAACTTCTTGGAGCGCGGAGGAGGCACTCACCTGAAGCTTCAAAAATAGGTACTTTTCTCGTGATCAGCGCATAAAACCTCTAGAAGAAACTTTACAGAATTCAGCTTTTCGATCATACAGAACGCATATCCGCCTGAAATTATGAAAACGTGCATTAAGGCCACAAAAGCACCGACCACAGCAACCATTAGCGTAACAGTGGAAGTCGAATTGAAACAAAGAAAACTGACCAGAGAAGGTTCACAGAACAACTGCGAACGAACAGATCGTTGCGGAGGTTTTGTCTGTCGCACTTGGGCGAATCCCATGGTCTTACACCTGCTCCATCGAAAAGGCAAAAAAGAGATATTAAATCATAGAACAGAAGATAAGAAATAAAATGAAAATATAACTACCATAATCCGTAAGTCAAGTAGGAATCCCATTGACCAAAATAAAAAAATGCCACCACAGAATAATGTAAGGTATAACGCACCAAAGGACATAACGTTCACTACGTACCCACCTTCCCCCCTCAGAGATTAGAAAAACAAAATCTACCGGTCAAAATCAGAATGCCAGGGCATTTAGAACAGCTTCCTTATAAAAGACGAATTTATGGATTTTACACCCTCAGTTTACTGGCAATTATCTGAGGCAAGCAATTTACTATTACTGCAAGGTTCCAAAGATGCTCAATGGAAATCATGTCACCTCATCTCATTATTAGCGACTGACAAGCATACGGGGAATAATATACAGAAATAAAACGTACTATTGCCCACACGACCAGAGCAGGTACCCGTCAGACTTCAACGTCTGATATATTGATTGCCTTCTTGCATCACAAAAATAGAATACATGGGCTGCAGTCCCACGGCACTACTAAAGTATAAAACTAACGTGATGCGTCGAAATGTTCGACCAAAACTGCCCTGGGCTCCGTTATTACAAAAGTGATGTTGGCAGGATACCCCTCGTGCACCCTTGAGTATGTGTGGTCGTGCGTACATCTCATAAGAGTCGCTGCGTATTTTAACTTCGTATAGAAAAAAATTAGGCTTTTGGGGTTTCTTGAAACACTTTTGAACTTCGAAGCCATCCTGCATCACAATTGATGAAAAAACAAGGAAATATTTTCCAAACTCAGAAGCATGCTCCAAATTGAGTCTTTCAATAGAAAATAGAATTATAGGTGAATATTTACTACTACATAATTAAGAAAATATAGTGTTTCAAATTACACCTTGGAAGAGGTTCCCTGAATTAAATAATAGTTTTTTTAAAAACCTACAGAAATAATTTAAAATTATTAATTACTGTAGTAAAAAGTTCGAGGAATCTAAGGATGTAGCGACTGGTTACGTTAGCAATTCCGTCATATGCAGTGGCTGCTGTGACTTTGCAAACGATACATCGATGTTTAGTGAACATCGAGATTTCATCCATACTAAACGAGGTTAATATCGATATTTCGAGTGACGATACATCTACGAAGACATGTTCGGGATAATTAAAATACTGATTTGGATTTTCTGGGGTTGATTTGTAGAATGTATGACATCAGTGGAGGCGGGGAGTTAACAGTATTACTCGTGAACTGTAAGTAGGTATCGATCATAACGGGGCGTGAGGGGAGCGAGAACATTGCAGAGGGAGAGCCGGGATGCAATGCAGGCAACAGCAGAGCTAAGGCCGGTATTACACTACGAAATTTACAGAACAAACTTGATTTGTCCAACGTATTAGATGCAGTGTAATAGCGAACACTTTTCAGATATCACCTCTAATTTATTTGACCAAATAAAGCGACTCACTTTAGATCTGACAAACTTGACTGTCCACTGTATTAAGATGTAGTGTAATAGTGAACATGTCAAATACCGCCTTTCGTCCAATTTTGTTTGATCAAATCTAGCGCCTAGCCTCAGAACTGTTCAAAGAAAAAGTTTGTCTTCTGTTTAATGCAGCGAGAAATGTGACCGCTAGGAGAGCTAGCGCCGCTGGAGCTGTCTTGACATCTCGTTTATGAACATGGGTACGAAATTTACATGGTGCTCCGCGAGTAGCTTTCTCCTGTAGCAAGAAATCGCATTGTTACCGTACGTCTTGTCTTTGTGGATAAAGCAACTCTTAGATGAGCGCTCTGCCTCGTTATATGAGGAGCCACTTTCCTGAGCAAATATTGAAACGTACTGTCGTCCATTAGCAAGTAATTTTCAGACTTCACGTCCCCGACTTGCAGCTCCCGTAACAAATGTAGTGTGCTGTGCCTCGCCATAAAACAAACGGATTCACCAGAGTACATTTCCTTTTTTCCCAATACTCTTCCAAATGCACACACATTGCAACTGTAGTACACGCAACTACAGAGCATAATAAGTTTTTCGCCATTCTAAAAGTGACGATATATTAGATAACAGTGTAATGCCATCTTTCTGTGCCATGCGAGAGATCTTTGTCAAATTTCTTTGTCTAATAAATCTGTGCAATAGCCCCTAAGAGGCAAAACAGACAACGCAATCAACTCCGGCGCACAGTACGCTGCTTTACTGGCGACAAACATCTGCAAGTCGCTTACTGCACGAACTCTCACGATTCCTTGCGAGAGCCAACGAACAGAAACTAGAGAGATCGCGTGCCCAAGCTTTATCAATGCAGCATAACAATGGGTCAGTGCGAGTAATTTGACGTTATCAGCTATCATCCTTAGGCGGCAAACCAGATCGCCTTCCATTTCCAATGACATGGCAACCATACAAAACACACACACGACCAACAGCTTATATTACCGATAAAAAGAAAATACTACTTTGCTAACCATACGTGGCAGGGCACCTTGAGGACGAAGCATTAAAATGGAGAAAGTGAGAACTTATTAGGAACGCAGCTGGTACTGTAACATAAACTTATTGAAAAAATAAATAATAAACACAGGGAGGGGGGGGCGAGGTGGAAGGTACGGCAAAATCCCCTCCCCCCAATATGGAGAGCGACATGCGGAGGGAAACATCCTCAAATCATCGGCGCCGCTATCGACCCCGAAGCAACGGAAACGATTTACTTACAGGAACATTTATTTCGGGACAATATAAGCTATCGAAGATTGGCTATAGAAATAGTCAAAGAGGTAATCACTCATCAAACGAGGATACGAAGAATGCAAACGTTTTTTAAATTCAAAGAACGCATGATCACAATAAATTTCTAGGCGCACTACCCGTTAATTCGGCGTTACTTCCTTCAGGATTGCAAAATAAACTTCGAGCTACACTGTCTGCTACAAAGCGACATAAGAATAGAAACAAGGTAAGAAACAAAGGTTCCATTTGTGAAACACGCTGCTAACGCAATGACACAACATGAGATAGTAAGAAGCTGCCTACTGATGTGCTAAAACACTGTCTTCCATATTCGTCGCAACTACTGTCCATTATCGCGTGATGCTACAGGAAATCAAATTCTTATTGAAGGACATCATGCTACATAAAAGCAGCGGTACCATTTTCAGAAAACGCTCTAGATGCTCCAAACATCAGCGAACCATGCGACAAATGGACAACACGTTGAGAGTAATACGACGGAAGTGACAACTTGGAAGATAATACGTAAGTACTATTTCATTCACACGAACAAAATCACTAAAATCTTCTATCCCACCAAGGAAAGAGATTTTTATGAATACTTTTATGACCGCAACACCCTACGAAACCACCAATCGACCAGATGATTAACAATTTCTTCAAATATTCAGTGCACAGATGCCAGCGTTGCTTCAAGCTGGCCAAAGAATAAAGACCAGCTTTTATACAAGAAACTGATAACAAAATTGAACAAATAAATGGCAATCGCAACAATCGTACGATCGCAGAACAAATATATAGATGGCAGAACTCATTGTTGGGTCACATTTGAATATACGTTGAAATGATCACATTGCCCTACACCGCAAAGTTCGTAGCACTGACAATAGTTCATAATACTTATACGTAAGAGTGTTCCGAAATGAATACAGTTTAAGCGGAAACTGATTTAAACGAATTCACAGCTGAAGTTTATCAACTGCAGTGTTCAACAATAATCATGGTTCTCCTTGAAGACGGATAAGCCACAGCACAAAGTCGTAGCTGCAAACATGATATTACATGTTAACTCCTACTCTCTTCATACTATCGAATTTCCACGCGCTTCAGTGCAGTTGCCAAGTGCGCTGCTTTGCCCGTCCTCTCGTCATTAAAGACTTACTACTTCCCCTAACTCAATCACTCTTCCTATTACCCATATTTTTGGGCACGCATGAATTAATTATCGTTTCGAGACATAATTTAATTCAATACTTTGCTTCGCAAAATCAGCGTGCTTCGCAAAATCAGCGGCCTATGCACATCTTCGTCCACGTACACATGCTACCTAACCGCTCACAGCAACAGACCACACGCAACTGCCGAGTGCCAACAGTCGGTGCTGCCCAAGTGCTACTGCTCATTGTCGACAGTGCTCGACAGTGCTCTGTTAACTTTGACAGCCGCGCTTTCTACTATCTCTGCCATGCTGAGTTTTGCACACAATATTGATCTCACGTGACTGGTAGAATGCTTCCCAGTCCCTCTGACTAAGAGCTGTGCAAACTGCAGCTGACAGTAGAAGCGTCTCCCATTTATAACAGAAAGAAAATATTAATATCACCAGGTGTGGGTAATACTGTATTAGTATCACACTTGCAACTGTAAAAATAGCGAATTTTTTGCGAAATTCTCTAAATTAGTTCAGTGATTATCGTTTTAACATTCGTAAAGCACAATTAGTAAAGTTTTTGAACACACAGTTATTTCTCCATATACGTTTTACAAGCATTAGAATTACTCTTTCTTTTGCGAATTTCCTCATTTTTTATTTAATAGGCCTGCATCAAATGGTTTACCATCTTCACACAACTGAAACAAAATGTATCAGGGTGGTAGCAGGAAGGTTTTCACACAATTCCACAAAAATATATATAACTTGTTTAAAAAAATAACATTAGCTTTTATCCATAATATCCGTCGTGTACATAAAATAGGATTTTTCATTTTACAATTTTTGCTAAGACCAGTACAGAAACTGAAACTGTATTAAGACAAGAACCTGAGTGGATAGGGAAACGTTGCTGAGTAGGAAAACAATAGCGGTGAGTCAGATATTGCTAACATTTTACGTTTCAAAATATTGGTCAGTTTTCTTTCAGACATATCGAGAGATCTACGGATTTTTTCTTAATTGGCAGACATCCCCTTTTTCATTTAGGTACTACATGCTGTGGACGATTAAAAATTGTTAACACTGTATCTGCTTTTAGTTTTCTTCCGATACCAAAGGCATCAGTGACAAAACAGCTAGGCTAAAAATGCTTCATGCACAGGTTCGTGTAGTCGCTTGCTTTTCAAGACAAGAGTTCTAACACACATCCGTACTTAATCAGTAGCAAAGTAGCTATCATTTTTAAAGATTACGTTAAAAGAAGTTAGAAAGTGATTTGTTCTTGAACAATTCGTTGGCAAAATTTTGGTATTTTTAAGTTCAACTACGGAACGAAATATACTGCCTTTCATAACTTTTCAGTGTGACGAAAGTTACAGAGTATTCCACACTATAAACAAAAATAAAAACTGTCTCCGAAATAAAAGCCAGAAACTGAAACTGCCTTCTCAAACAACCAAAAACCGGTGGTGTATTAGAAGTACGTAGTGACAAGAAATTCCTACGTGTCAGAACTGTTGAATTTTGAAGCCACACAAAAGTTATTGTGTGTTATAGGTACCATCTGGCGCGAATAGGTTACAAATATTACTAATAATTTAGGAGGAAAAGAATCCGTAGCTTCTTCAAGTTGGTTTACTCGGTTCAAGAAATCGCATGCAACTGCCTCAGAAACACGATAAAATTCGTATCGGGAAACATGCGTGAAAAAGGAATGATCCAAACCGAAGTGATCGAAGCTCCTGCCACGAAAGAAAAGAATAACATCGGAAGTTTTAGTGAATGTTGTGTGTACAATGAACATATAATTTTGAAAAGGACCGCTAAAAGGTCCTTTCATTCGGAGGGAGTAAAACAGAGGCGACTGCGCAGTCCATGTACGCATATTCACATTACGCAATAATACCCGCCAACAGTCTGAACGGTTCATTGTTACCTGTTTTATATGTTTGCTTTAAAAATCTAACGAAAACTCTGGACCACGTGCGGAAAGATCAACGTTTTACGTAGAAATTCTGTAGACTCAATAAAGTTTCGAAAGAAGAGGGAATGAAGATGTTACATTTATGGAATCAAATTCTTCCTCCTTTCAGATTCAAAGTAAGGCGATGAATATTCTGACTTTTTTGCAACAAACTTTCGAAACCACACAGATAAAAAAAAACACAGTTTGGTCAGACGATCTGTTACGACGACTGTTCTTCAACCGCTAAATCTATCATTTTTCCGCCAGTGGAATACATTTTACGGAGGAATAACAGAGACAGTTATCATGGACAATGCAGTTTTTAGTCCACCATCGAGTTCATATTTTTAATTTGCGGTCAATAATATGCCGTCAGTCTTCCTCTCCCCGATTTCAATATCCCATCAAATATGAGCGCACTACTGAAGGTATACCGGTATTAGGCCGGGCGCGTTCTTTAATTCCAGTCCAGTTTGGCGTATAACCGTAGACGTCAATCTGCAGCTTACAGGGCTTCCAAATTTCATTCTTAATGTTTGGAGCTAATATCAACATTTCACATTTTTGCAGAAATTACTGGAAATAAATTAATTTGAAGGCAAAGGGTTTCTCTGTTCTCTTCTGTCCCTCAGATAATAGGTAGTTGCTTGTTCAATGCAAAAGACAAACAACTAGCCATCACAAAATGTGGGCTTTATAAGATCATATGCCGGGAGTGTCAATATTGTTACACTGGATAGGCTGGGATGTCAATCTGCACTAGGCGTAAAGAATATCATAGGAGTTGGAGATTGAAGAAGTCTGGTTCAGCCTTTGCGAAGCATTGCCTTAACAAAAACCACAAATACACAATAGATGTAGAAGTCTTACACACAAGGGAAAAACTCAGCCACTTAGAAATTCTATAAATTAAAAAACCGGATCTGTATATCCCTACATCTATTATTAAATATGCAAACCCAATTCAATTATTCGCCTCTTTTAGATGATATAACAACTTCTAGACAGACGTGGAATTTTGGGCTTCAGTCCATGAGTAGATAAAAAGTTCTAGGCTGATGGACAACTTTATTCTGAAGTATATTTAATCACGTTAGCGTAATTGGTGAATTGTGTAATTCCTTATGTAAATTGTCAAAAACTGGTCATTGACGTAATTTTATATTAAGACAAGGATCGGTACATTAAGAAGTTGAGATGTTTATCTTTACCTTAATGATCTTGAAAAGGGGCTTATAACCCGAAACTTGAGTTGTGCAGTAACCATAACAAAATTTGTGAAACAAGGCCAAAACAGTGTTTGTTTAGTTAAATTAATGTTGCCGAATCGGAAAGAGTGTATTTATTTGTGTGTAGTGCTTAGCAGTTTGGAATGAACGTTATGGATATTTTGCTACGTTTCGATCACTTACAATTGGCGATCGAGCACTCATTTCGAAAACCAATGGGATAAGTGACAAGAAAATTCATGACCGTACACAAAGCAATTTCAAGGGCGGATACGTTTGAAAAAATGCATATTTCATAATTTTTTTGAGTAACTTACAATTGGTGTCGGAAGCTAAAATTTTTCACACAGACATCTTGCTTAGTTGACTAACAGCCATACAAAACCAAAACACGTTTCGATACGCCGAGTCTGGCCATTCCTCCCTAAGTCAAAAACGACGCGTAATCCACGCAAGAAAAGCACAAATTCTAAACAAATTAACCTACCGAAGCGAAAAGCCTAGCATTGCCAAAACTTCACTCTTACAAAGTGATCTGAAATTTCGTATCTGGAACACCAAAGGACTGCGAATCAAAAAAAGAAAAGATCAATCATTTTCTCCGGAAATACTAAATGATATTTTACTATACACAAAGAAACACCTCTCACTTCACCAAAACGACTCTAAAACATGATCATGTTCATTACAATGAGATGCAATACAAAAATTACTAACCATGTTGAGACGAAATTAATGTCTAATATTGGACGTCGCAACAGTAATATTATTAGTGTAGCACTAGGGAAAAAACCACTCTCATTGCTGAATATTTGAGATCAACCAAGAAAATCCATAAGAAAGACAGCGAACACGTTTTTACGTTCTTTTATGTTTTTATATTTCCTTTATGACACAATGGCACGGTATACTCACAATGCCATAACAAGTTTGGACCAGCCATTGATCATCTTCAGACTGTTAATAGGCAAAAAGAGGAAACCATCACAGAACTGTAATATCTGCCAAATAACTGTCTAAGAGGGCGTACTGAAAACGAATTTTATGTGAGAACTCTTAAAACTTTTTAAATAAAACGAACGTTATTATCATTCTACTTCTTTATTCTTCGTGTCTACATATTTATTTCTCAACATAGCAACCCTGACGAAAAATACTTCGAGTCTAAGTGCACTTGTGGCCTTACAAATTGCGAAGCTATTGTTGTTAACGCGCTTGCCCCACATTGTCATGAAATGCAGCGGGAACAATACCAAGTATATTGCGTTAGTATTCTTTCTGACGCATCTAATTATGAAAATACAAAAATCTTCTCTGTTCTTGTCCGATACTTCTTGCCTCTTGAAGGCGTATATGTGAAATTTCTCCAATTTAAAGAGCAGCCTTGTGAAACTCCAAACGTTGTTGGAAACTGTCTATGTAAAACAGTCGCAGAATATAATTTGAATGATGTTGTAGCATTCTGCGGGGACATAGCCAACTTAAACTTTGATGAACGGTCTCGAAAAGGGACAGATAATATTTTCCTTGGTCATGATATCATTGGTGTAGGATGTGCAGCGCACTTAAAGCATAATTATATAAACACAGCTGCAGGTAGTTTACCAGCAGATGTACAGTGTGTCATTCACAAGATTTGTTATTGCTTCAACATATATTCTGTCCATGTAAAAAGTTTAAGAGACTTCTGTACCTTTTTAAACGTAGAGTACAAACGATTGTTTGGATACGGCTACGATAGCTAGTTTGCCTTGGTGTCTGCCATTTAGAGAGTTTTGCAGCTCTGAGGGTCTCTAAAATCATATTTTTTGAGTGAAAAAAATGCCCAACAATATTAAAGACGCATTTTGAAAACCTGTATTGCGAAGTCCGTCTTATGTTTTTACATAATCAGGCACTAACTTTTCATGCAGAAGTACTGAAGGTAGAAGGAGGACAGCATATTACATTTGCAGAGGTTGGAGAAGCACATTAAGATTTAAGGATGAATATGAGACAAAAACGAAAAGCCAGATTCATGCCACGCCTTATAACATCTGCTTTAAGTAAACTTGAATCAGCTATTCCATTCGCGAATACAGACAAGACAAAGAGGATTTCAGTCCGCCTAGATTTTATAGTTTACAATATCTGCCATAATAAGTATTCCTTTCATAGACAAAAGGAAGATATATTTTCACTCCGCCCATAAAACCTGTACTACTACACACCGCAGCCTTCATTATTGTTGACAACGCAATAGCAGCATGTCATTTTAGGCATTTTTTAGAAGTTCCTTTGGAGATTTTATAGATTCTATAATGATACTTTGTCTCCTGTTTTTATCTGTTGACAGTCTGAAGATGACCATTAGCATTGTGTGATCAGCTCGTAAAGGAAAAGGTAAAGAATAAGTAAACATAACCAATCAGTTAAACTCCACGTACAACAGACTTCTAACCAGCATTTCAATTAGTATCCATGAACATACCAGTCTGGAACTCCATGTGCGGAAACAATAAATGACAATAATATTTTCTTGAACAGAGAGAGTAGAGGCAATCATTTGCGTTCCTACTGAATCCACTCGAAATATGCCAGTACAGATACGAACATCTCACATGCTTGACCTTGTCGAATTGTGAAATCGGAATGTAGACCATAATTTCGCACCTAGCCTAGTGCAACCTTTCTGAGGGATACATTACTCGCCGCTCCCTTTTCAGAAAAAAACACACCGACTCTCGTTCTTGAAACCCATAGTTCTCAAACAGTGATTCTATGGCGTCCCTCTTAGGTGAAGTACGCAATATTATGTTTAAAAATGGGGAAATTTTTTAAACTATTTTGATGAAGGATATTATCAGTATACATATAGTGCTCAACAACACACATCATTCCAGTTGTTTACGCTTTGCTGCCATATAAAAGGCGAGAAACGCATGACCGATCTTTAAAGCTATTAAAACCAACGTGCCTAGAGAGAATCCGGCATCTCACGATGGGCTTCGAAATTGCCATTGTCCAGGCATCCAATAGTTTGTTTCCTGGATCAGATATTTCTGGTTTCAATTATAATTTTAATCAATGTTTGTGAAAACAAGTCCAGTGTTGCGGCCTCGTTCGAGCCTCGTATAAGGAAACGAGGAAATACGCTGTCGCATAAGAACGTGTTCTGCACTAGCTCATCTTCCTCTGGAAATGTTGGCTGATGGGTGGATGTATATTCAAGAGAGCACGCTTGAAAATCCCTTCCTGCTCGTATGAGAGGCTTCTTCTTGCAATTTTAACATCAGGATAGCCTTTTTATTGAATTTTCTGAATAAAAATCTACTCACAGTCTTCTTGAGGAGGTGCAGTGATAGAGATGTCTAACTTTAAGCCAATGCCTATTTCTTTGGAGTTTGTTGATTGTACTGAGCAGGACTAAAGTGTATTTCATGAGTAAATATTTACACTTCAACAGGCAAAGTAATTGCTTTCCAACGACTGGCTGTCAATTGTTTCGCATCAGTTTTCCAGGAAATCTATCAACTTGTTTTTTCCCTGTTTGAGTTTATCCCAAGTTCGGAGTGAAGATGGTTCTGTTCGATGGTGACAAAAATCAAAAATTATGTTTGGCATCTTTCAGTGTGCCACAGCCCCTTCGTATCAGTGCAGGATGCCTTGTCTAAATGTGTGTTGTATGCGATGGTGTTTTGATACTCTTAGTGTTCTATTAATGTGCTTCAAAACTTTGAACACAACGAAAGAATTCAGTTTACAACCACATTAATATAGATCCCAAGCAAAATATTATGTACATTTGGGAGACGAATAGCGCGCAGCCAACGTGCAAAAATTGAAAAAAAAGAAAAAGAAAAAAGAACGCTTTTAAACGATATGACAAGAAATTATTCATCATTGGGGGCAGATAAATAAACTTCTCAATAATTTTCCCAATATTTTCCTGAGGAAAAGCTTTTTTTTCAGGAAGAATATTAAATGAATGAATCTGCAGCTAGACCAAGTTACCATATGGCTTTCCAGCTTGCAAAAGGTAGCGCAGTTTCACTGATTTTTGGGCTATGTTGACAGTATGGGAACTCGGCTACAGCTAGAACTTATACACCAACACTGTAACATTTGCGTGGTTAGCATCGTAGTGAAATTAGTGTCGTAGACTTCTCATTCCTCAGTGTAGATTTCATGCTTTAATAGTCTGTAGTTATGATTATGACAATATTTAGACATGTACATGCTGCTTTTTTACGCAATGAAGAGAACGAAATCCACCCACAGAAGCTCACTGACTGATCGAATTAACATTACTCGAAAAGTGGTACCAGACATTGATACTTTAGCGAAAAATAAAATAAGTAATACTCATTGACTTCCTGTGCTTTTATGTTTAACGTTTAAATAAAATGGAAACGACATATATGTTCGTGAATTTAAATTTCGTCCTAAGACAGCAGTCATCATAAGGTTGCAACAGTCGTAAGAAATACCATGTTTCTTACTTAGCTGCCCTCGTTCTTTGCATTATCAAAATATTAAGAGAGATATTAAATTTCTTTGTCAGTTGTCTCCAGACCTTACACCAACCATCGGAGCGTCATGTGCGGCTATCACACCGGCAGCACTGTGAGCCGTAGCTCGGCCAACAGTTCAGCAACATCGACTGTGGTTCACCTCTAATGGGGGTCACTTTGAACACATAAAACAACCTTCCCCCGTGCAAGAGTTGTAACGGTATGTCATTTTGCACCATTAATACTGACTACCAAAAAGTATCTACATTTTTCTGGACCGCTCTGTATTGCGCGTACATTTCACAGCAATCTAATTTTGAAAATGGAATGCAGGGTAAGAAAACGCTTTCATTCTAAGGTGAAAAACATACAGTGACGAATGTGTAATCCAGAGTCCATGTATGCAACTAAGCATTCGTACACAACAATGCCCGTGATCGATCTGGACGATTCATTGTTACATACATGTTTTGTTTGTCTTCAAGAATCGACCTGAAACTTTTTATCACGTGTGGTTCTGAACAATCTTCTGCTCAGAATGTTTTCTAGTAGACCCATCGACGTTTGGAAAAATGGGAAAGGAAAATATATTTCATGCTTCGCGCATGTTTCTCCTCCCAGATATTTGGTCAGGTCACAAAAATTCTTAATCATTATCAGCCGCATTTCGAACTCATACTGACGAATAAGTACAGATACTTCAGATTCCACTTGTTATGACCGATGTTCTTCTACCATTAGATCGAGAATGTTTCCGTCATGGAATGCATCTGACACAGGGAATTGTCATGGACAGAAGACGTCTGCAGTTTCCAGTTTACCACCGTGACGTTATTCTTATACTGCAGTCACAGTACTGTGATGAGAGTAACAACGTGATTGTTTACTTGTTTACATGACAGATAGGCCCTACAATAGTAACAACGAATCAGAGAATGAAATTGACAGCGCCTTCTGTTCTCTTCACCGTTGCCACATCACTCTTGCGTAATGTCTTTGTTACCGCAGACACTCATAACAATCATTGCTGCTAACGTAACTGTAATGAGTTGTTATTGTCGTATGGTTTGGTTTCCCTCAGCTCATCGCCGTAATTAGGAACGACTCATTTCTAATTAGCCCCAGTTTTCCGTCTGCTGCTTACAGCGCTGTCAATTGCCTTACTTGATTTGTGTTCATGGCGCACAAAAATGTGTGTTCTGAACTCTGTATTTCACATTTCTTCAATAGTTAGAAGAAATAGGATTAATGTGGACGTGTTGACAATTTCGTATTTATGTGCTAATACTTCACACTAGTTTGGAAAGAAAGTTATAAACAAAATGTGTGGTATTTTCCAACGAATATTTAGTTAGGCCATCGACAAATCAACGTGAGCATCGCAAAATCAATGGAAACATTGACAAGAGAGGGTCGCGTCGTATCGCGAGAGTATTGTACACCAGGTAGATTCCAGTGTGCGAACCATATGACAGATGTCTGAATATTATAATTGTTTTTGACTGACATCCTGTTCATGTCGCCAGCTAAAATTCTGCTTAAGAATTTTTGTCAAAGTTGACGAACTCGGATGAAATCAGTACAGGTATCGTCATGACAAGTCTGACCGTTCCCGTTTAAGGAACCTCTTCTGATCCAGTGCGATGTTGGGATGCCGTAAGCAGGAACCCCAGTCCGCTTGAGAAATACTCAAAAGAATGCATTCGCAAGTTACATTAACACTGAAAGCGGTAGACTGAACATTTAAAAAAAAAGGTAGTTCTACATATCTTTTAGGCGACATTAGTCCATGTTAATGGCAAGTATTTCTACACTCTAACAGCTACTCCTCGCAAAGCCGAAAATGGTGGCAAGTACAACAGAAAAGCATGTGAGCAAGAGAGCTAAATAACTTGCAGTAGCATCTCGCGGGAAGAAGATTTCGTGTTGCCTTCTTTCTCCCCTCGAGACCAGGCATTTGAACCTGTAGCATAAAACTCATTAAGGACGCAGCAGCAGCAGGATGAGGAGACATGACTAAATTTCGTTCACATGCCACGATATCATCAGTTTCCACACTACTGGCTTCCAATACTTTGCTTATGTCTCTATAAAGTCAAGTATTATTTTCAAATCGATAAATAAAATACATTTTCTATACGTCCAGACCTGTACTCAATTATTACATTTAATGCTCAGTACAAAGTGTAACCATTTTGAAGCATGCATACCACTATTGACGATGAGGTACGAGGGACGCTATCGAATCACTGTCGGAAAACTAACAAGGCAAACTGCCATCAGATTTAGTGGTAAAATGACCCAGTGGATAGCCGACCAGAAACTGAACGCAGACCAAGCATCAAATAGGAAGATTGTGCAAAAGAAGCAAAATAGAAACAGTGAACTGTCCGAACTCAAAATGTGAAACATCGATAGGATCTGAATAGCCGCGTGTCGTGCTTGTGTGGTCACGGTGTTGGAGAGAGAGCTCCGTGTTCAAATCACGCTCGTGCCCCAGATTTTCTTTTTCACAATTATGAACTGTCCGTCCGGTCATTGGCGTACATATGAATCACATGCGTTTCGTTTTGGAAGTTTTGACTCTTGAATTTCTTTGTTGTAACATAGTTCACAACCGTTTATTCATTGTTCTCATTTACGTGAGATGCCTATGCGGGATCTCGCCTGCTTTCACTACTCATCACATTTACTTGCGACGGTAATACACACTTACCACATGACTCAATATTGTATAATCAGTGTATAGTATGACAATTGCCATGACTACAGAAGGAGAAGAGATACGGCAATGACCGGACGGAAAGTTCATAATTTTGCGAAAAAAAAAAATGAGTATGAGAGAGATTTACACACGGATTTCCCGCTTAGCAGTCGCACACCATGACCGCACAACCACGACAGCACGGTTCTTATAATCTGCACGATGTTACGTATGTTAAGCTTGGAGCGTTCATTATTTCCATTTTGCTTCTTTTTTCAAAGTTCAGTACACCTTCTTCCTGTTTTCATCCGTCACCTATGATCAGTTTTTCAAGGGCCCCATTTTACCACTAAATCTGAGGAGGAAGCGATGGGGAGTTTCCCTTGCAAGAGATACAATAACTAGCGAAACAGTGATATTACGCTCTACAGCAGTGGCCGTGAAATTGTGACACGCGGGCCCCATGCGGCCTTTATCAAGTATTCGCGCGGCCCCGGTTACAAGCATGTAGCAAGTAATAGCCCAATCCAAAAGCGACAAACAACGGTAAGAGCTCATTACAAGTGTAGTTTTTATGATCAGTATCAAACAAAAATTCTAAAAGAGACAGTAATATTTTAATACGCGCTTAATTTTAATCGACGTTGGCGAATTCGGCTGTGAGCTAATTCAGTGGCAGAGGGATAAGCAGCGCGGCCACTCCAGGGTGAGTGGGTGTGAGAGGAGGGGTGTTTTATTGTTGGCTTCCAGTACTGACAACTCACTATAAAATTTTACACGGAAACATGGCGCCCCAATTGAAGCTAGTCTATTGGAAGCTCATAAAGTAATATTTAAGCACTTTACTAATTACTAATAAGATCGATACATTTGCGGCCCGAGGTGTGGTTCCACAGTGTCAGTATCGGCTCCGAGCCAAATAGATTGACGAGCACTGCTATACAGACATTGTGCGGAACATTGCAAGCGTAAGGCAAAGTTCGCATTGAGACGACAGGATATGCGATACGATGTATTGCAATAAAGATCGCGCGACGCGACTTTATCGGTGCGACACTGGTGTTCCCACTGCGATGACACGATATACAGTAATGGAAATAAGTATTCATACACTAGAGCGTGAGCAAGTAAACTGCCTTTATTGACCATATGAAACCAAAAACACTAATTGATATGTACTATTCACATTGGCCAGTCGCCAGTGCTGGTATATAGAACGAGAATGAACAAGCCTTTACACAACAAAATACAAAAACGTCTGCCAAGTTCTCTGCTGCGCTGGGAATTAAGTATTCATACACCAACAGAAAATGACACTTCTAACAAAGCCAGAACATGTTTAATACTTCGTATGCATACCCTTCCGATGTATTACTTCTCGCAACCTCCGTGGCATGAAATGGACCAATTTTCTTGTAGTTTCCAACTTGATACCTTCCCATTCTCGAAGGAGAGCCTCTTTCAAAGAGGCCTTACTACGGATGTCGTGTTTTCTCACTCGTGTTTCCAGCTCACTCCACAAGTATTCGATGGGATTCAGGTCCGGACTCTGAGCTGGTGTTTTAAGAGTGTGTGGAGTGTTGTAGAGCAACCACAGCCGGACAATTTGCACCGTATGTTTGGGACCATTGTCCTGTTGGAAGTAATAATTTCTAGGAAGACCCAAGGCGTCAACACTCTGTTGTAAGTTCTGTTTGAGAATGTTCATATACACAAATCTGTTCACGGTACCTTCCACAAACACTAATTTTCCGACACCGGAGGCTGACATACCGCCCCATACTATCACTCCACCACCTCCGTGCTTCACCGTGGGTTGAGGTCGAGGTCTGTATTCGGTCTTCTCCAGACCAAGATCCTACCATCATTGTGCACGATATTAAATTTGCTTTCATCACTAAACAATACAGTATCCCAGAAGTCTGCTGTCTTGGATACATGCTGTTTCGCGAATTCCAACCGCCACTTCCTGTTCTTTTTGCTGATGGGTTTTCGCCTCGGGACCCTGGCTCTGTAGCCCGAACGATTGAGAATGGTACGAACTGCCCTTTGAGTGATGTCCTTTCGGAAGTGGTCATGTACATATGCGGACAGTGCAGACGCTGTCGTTTTCGGGTTTTCTTGATGATTCTTAGTAGCGTTCTGGTCTCTCTTGTAAATTTCTGTGGACGACCGTGTCGTTCACTGTTTATTACCAGATGTCTGTCCTTACATCGCTTAATGATAGATTGCACAGTCGCTCGGCTTCGTCCTATGATGTTCGCAATTTCGGCATACGAATTGTGTTGAAGATATTGGGCGACAACGTTGTTTCGTTCCTTCCCCTTGCGGCCCATTACTGCTGTTCCACGGTACCCACTTCCGACGTGCTTTAGCTTAACGACCGCCACACGACTACACAAGTGTGGCATGCACTCCGCGGCTGCTTCAGCCGTTTGTTTGGTTGAAAGTAGTCCGCTGTATGAATACATTTTGCCCTGTCGTAGACCGTGCGAAGTGTAACATACGTATTTTATTTTCCCAGAATAGATTCATGGCATACGGGAAGCCACATTACCAAGAACATGGTTATCTGACGCTACATCATCGTAGTTATTCGTACCGGCGCTGTGAGTGGTTTACTATCCCAACACACCATCGTAGTTTGTCAGCACCTACTGTATGAATACTTATTTCCCTGACTGTATGATGTAAAGCGCGATGCGATTCGCCATACGACAAGGAACAAGACAGCACGAATCACGTTTCTGTTTCAGTTGCTGGCCGCTGTGACCTTGTTGGGCAGTACTTAACCGTCTCTATGCTCTGCAGGTAAATGCTTCAGCATTATTCCTGGATTTCCTTCACGTGGCGCTGTTGGTATGTCTTATCTTTGAGTAGGTCCTGTGTTAAGCGTGCGGTATTGCTTAAGGTTTTGATTTTCTACCCTGCTTGCTGAGCCGTTTACATTAAAGTCGGAGCAGATCTGGCCATCCGATCGTGGCCCGCCTGTGTGGCTGGTTTCCCAGGTTCACGACTAATCTATTCTCCGACTGCCGCCACTTTTCACAGAATAGTCGCGCAGTCTCTCGAATTCTGTCTTTGACTTCCGTGATATCAGTGAGCTCGAGCAACTCTCGCGTTGGAAAGTCGCGTGCGAGATGCATCGCCGATCTAAGCACACTGCCTTGGAGGCCTTGCAGATGCCGTATGTGGCATCAGCCGCATTTCCCCACACTACGGCCACCTATTCATTCACGAGGCGAATTAGCGACAGATACAGCGTAACGCTGCAGTGTGGGGGTAGGGCAGACACCGGTTGTATTAACGGGTAGACTGACAACCTGCCCGTTGTTTACCCCTCACTTCTTTCGTGTGGAGTCCCCACGTGAGGTGCCTATCTATTGTAACGGCCAGGTATTTTGCTGTGCTCGACCGTGTGATGGGGTCCTACCATGATTTGCACCGGTGGGACATCCGCAGGAATCCTTTTCTGAAGAATGCGGCCTGGTTTTCGGTAGCGTTATATTTCAACCTCCATTTAGTGTCCTAGGTTCCAACGGTGTCGCATCCCAGTTGCAGACGACGGCGCATGACGCGATTTAAGCACCTAGGTCTAACGTTCTGCGTGGTGTCTGTTTGTTCTAAGTCGCGTCTCCCTACCAGTTTCGCGCAACGACGCTCTGAGCGTGTTTTTTAGGGAATTGACTAGTTTGAACCTGGGACCTGTTGCTGGTAAGGAGACGCCAGACCACACATGAATTGTAGAGTTCAGTGAGACTAGCGATGACATAATCAAATACTTAATGATTTCAGCGTCATCTCCACTGCACTCCCTGTAAAAGAATCTTACTACTAACTAAATTTAGTGGAAGGGGTTCAAGGCTTTGCTACTTTTAGTTAGCTGGTAAAATAACGTCGAAAAAGCAGTTAAGTTTACCATTGGAATTTTTATTCTACTCACAAAACATTGTTTATAAATTGCACTATTGACAAAAGGAAATATTTTAATACAGGATGATAAAAACCAACTGCGTTCAACTAAAATGTGAACGAATAGTCCGTAAATGGGTTTCCAAGTTCTATAATGGATCAAAGGATGACCTATGCCTTGTCGGTGATTAGGCAGCGTCATGGGTGGCAGGCAGCACAGCTCCACACACCTCGCCGTCTCGGTAGCAACTCTCTCGAACTTCTCCTTACTTCAATTTACCGAAGTTGGTTTAAGAAAAAGTACCTGGCTGTGTTTTCAACTGACCAATCAGGGTCTCAATGTTAACCTTAAGCTCCGCCTACAAAAATTCTGTCTATCCAATGAGAAACGTTATACTTTTCGTGGTGGGGCAATGTTTTTAATGTTTGCTATGTAACAGAGACGCGTATAGTCTCATGCTAAAGCTTGCAGCTGGTGGCCCTTTTAGTGTTATTGTAAGATCTATACTGTTCTTCTGGAAGGCTCTATCTTTTAACATGGGCTGGCGGGTGGACCTCCCGGCGATCGGCCAGCGATGTGGGTGTCCTTTATCGTAGGGCCTTCTAGCCTACACAGCTCTGCTCTCGGCTTCTGTTCTCGTTTCTCTCCTCGAAACTGCAGCTGTTTCACGGTGGGAGGTATGATATACATTTAGGCGTTCTTGCGTTAGTCTGTATTCCATTTACTCACTTGTTGATCGTATTACTTTGGTTAATTTAATGTCAGGATTTATTCGAAGCTATGTGACATACTGCCAGATTTGCTATCATGTCAGGGTTTTCATGGAAGGTGTTGGATTTGCCTGACACCTTACATATCACCACCCTTCGAACTTAATTTTTGCACTGAAGTTAGGCAATGATTGAATCGTTGTCTAAATCAGTCAAAAATTATTCCTTTATCTAAATTTTGTTGCCTACTGTTCAGCCATGTTATTCTAGTTCTATGCTAGTTTGTATTACTAATTAATATTTTTATATTCTTCCATATTATTCTCAAAAATATGTTGATATTTACAAGAGAAGAATATTTTATGCTATTATTATTATCGATTTTCAATTATTTTCTTTCATTATTTAAGTGTGAAGTTTATTTTTTAAGAAGTTTGTTATTGAAAGTGAGAAGTCTTTCACATCGATTTTCTTAGATTTTTTTTTATAAATGTAGTAGTTAAGTAAAACCAATTCCTAGCACATTTTCTAAATATCATGTACAAGTAAATACTGTGAATATTGTTGGTCATTATTCAAAAAAATTTTTTGTTTCTAGACATTCATTTCAACATTGTTACACTAACAAATAAGAATTATTTACAAGAATTGCTTTGACAAAGAAATATACATACATAAGTATTGAGATATTATCCTAACAAATGGTACAAATGTTAAAAAAGGGAAAACATCCAACAAGATAATTTTTTATTCTTTGTTGTTATAAGGAGAAAGTAAGTAAAATATAGTTATTCTTTTATTTTTATGAGGAGAAAATAAGTAGCATATAGTTTTAGTGTTTATTATGCCTTACTTTTGTTCTTTATACACTGTCCATTTCAGAACTAATGACTTACTTTTATCGATAGTCTATTTTTACTTAAGTCCATAGTCAATGACTGTTATTTTGTAGTTTATTAGCTGTCTGGTGTGCTTTACTTATTGAGTTTTCTACACATTTCTTTTGCACAATTCCTACATCACATGATTTCACACATTTTCACGATCCTATGAATGTTTATGCATGAGGTTGATGAATGTTTTGCACGAAGTTGATGGTCTTGAGCAAGATGGATGTGGGCAAGTATTTGATGCACAGCCTCGTCCATCATTCCTTTTTGGTTTTGCAACTGTGTTTTGCTGTTGTGGAGGTCCCATAATGGAATGGAGCTGTGAGTGCGGAATCTCGTGATTTACTGGCTTTGTGTGCGTGAAAGTCATCGTTATATGTCGCTGAAAGCAGCTGTTTTTCGTTGTAATACTTTGCAGGTGACTAGCTTACAATAGGAAAGGGATTTGGGAAGGTATGTCATCTATTTTTCACTCATCTACTTCCTTAGTCTCAATCTTGCGAACCTTCAACTTCTGTTCTTCCTGCTTTTTCTCTGCTTCTTACTTGATTCTTGGCTTTTCTCTGGGCAGGATTTGGGAATATTTATTGATAACTAGTCGCTTTCAAGTTCTCCTCTTAGTACCAGTTTGATAAATTGTTTGGACGCATCATTTCTACTTTGTGGAAGTTTTCTTCAGTTTCCTGCTTCAGCGTTGCTGTTTAATAGCAGTAGTGTGATTTTCACACTTTTTTTTTTTTTTTTTTTTTTTTTTTTTGCAGTGGTGGCTTGCCCAAGCCATCTTCTCGTCGGGCTGTTTTTTTTCTTGCTGTGCTGCGTCGGACTGGCTCCGTGTCCCAGGACCCTCCTATCCCTGCAGGGTTCCCCTTAGCAGTAGATTTACTGCCGACTTTTGATACAAATGCCCTTTGTTGGTCTCACTGTCCTTTCCCTTCTCTCGACGCTTCTGCCTTGTAGGAATTGTGTCTTGCTAATTACATCCTTTTCTTTCTTGATACTTCTCTCGTTGCAACTTGTAGTTCATTGCATCTGGTTCTTGCTGGAGTTTTTTACAATGGTTCTTACAAAAAGTTTTTCTTATAATCATCTAACATATATCTAGTACCTACATTGTTTTATGCCTTTTAAAAAGCTTTACGAATTTCGGCACCCTTTCCATGTTACAATTCTAAGATATAGTGAGTCTTAACTTCTACAAGAATCCACAAATTCGGTTTTGTGTGTGTGTGTGTGTGTGTGTGTGTGTGTGTGTGTGTGTAGTGTCGTGGTGTATAGCATTTTAGTATTTAGTGCTGTTAGACTATCTACGTTTTATCCCTTCACCTTAATCTATACTACTATTGGTGTTATTTTTTTGTTTTGTTTTTATTGAATCTACTTTTTTTCCCACCTTCCTCTCTCTTCATTCTTCTTTCTCCTGACGATCTTATCTGCAACATAAACTTGAAATGTTGTGCTAATTATTTACCAGTAACAAAATTAATCTTCAAACTTTTTGATATGGCTCACATGGTGAAGTCCTAAGGTTTTGCCTGTTTTTGGGTTCATTAGTTCTACAGCATTATCATGAGCAATTCAGCTAATTATGACCGGTCCTTTGTATGCAGCATAAAACTTATGTATTTTGTGTTTCTGTTTGCTGGAGAGATGGTGTGTTTTTACAAATACTTTCAGGCCTACTGAGAATGTTCTTTTAATTGCTGTTCTATCTTCTCTTTCTTTTCTTTTAATGGTTGCCTTTCTGATGTTGGAGAGTGCTGTTGCTATGACTTGTGTGTGCTGTCTACATGGTACAATAGGAAATCTTACATTTTCTCTGGTTATGTTTGGGGGTTCAATATTTTTAAGTACAGTAATTGGAGGTAGTAGTGTAGTGCTATGTGGCATTTCATTTATTACTTCTTGAAAATCTTTAAGGTATACATCCCAAGTGTTGTGTTTGCCTGCATATAGTGCCTGCATAAAGTGCCTGTGTCCTTCATAGATCGTTCCACTGGATTTTCACTCAGTTTGTATTTAGATATGTAGATGGGTTTTATTTTGTGTTGTTTTAATGTGTTCTGCCATTGCATTGATTTGTATTGTGGGCCATTATCTGAAATTATTCGTTCGACTCGACCTACTTGTCTGAGAAAATCTTGTCTAAATGCTTTACTTATAGTAAGACCTGTTGCCCGTTTTAATGGTGTCAACATAACATATTTAGAAGTAAGTTCCAAAATGACAAATATGAAAATATATCCATTTTTTGTGCGTGGGAGGGGCCTCATCAAATCTGGTGCAGCTATTTGTTTTAATTTTTTTAGGGATTATTGGAAACAGGTGGTTTGGTTTGGAAAGCGATGTGTTTAGCACTCATACATTTTTTGCATTTGACTAATACTGTTCTAATTCACCTTTCCATATTAGGAAAATGGCTTGCTCGTTTTATTTTTAAAAAGCATTTCTTTAGTCCAAAGTGGCCTTTACTTAAGTGTGTGTACCATATGTACTTATTAATTAGTTCATCTGGGTTATAAATTAACCATTCATTCGTTGCAACATTTTGTCTAAAAAATAACACATTATTTTTTAGGAGATAGTGCTGTCATATGTCTGGAAAATCCTTACCTCTCCACTTGTGTTTGATCCCTAGTAGTTCAGGATCCTTGTCCTGTTCTTTGCCTATGTTTTTCAATGCTGTCATAATGTAGTTTTCGAAAGGTACTTGTTTCATATAGTACATTGTAAACTGGTCTTCTGCTGCTTCCAAACCTATGTTATTGGACGCACCCTGTGGACATCATGATAAAGCATCTGCTAATACATTCGCTGGTCCTGGTATGTGTGTAATAGTGAAGTCAAATTCTTGTAGTATTAACATCCATCTGGCTAACCTCCCATGAGTTTGTTTGGCGGATAATGGAAATTCTAATGCTTTTTGGTCTATGTATACATTTGTTTCTCTTGCGAATAGGAAGTATCGAAAACGTTGGAAGCCCCATACGAGGTGCATTCAAGTTCTAAGGCCTCCGATTTTTCTTCTCCGGACTGGAAAGAGATAGAAACATGCGCATTGTTTTAAAATGAGGCCGCGTTCATTGTCAATACATCCCAGAGATGGCAGCACCGTATGGCAGATGGAATTTTACCGCCAGCGGCGAGAATGAGAAAAATGGCGACGTTTTCCTTACTTGAACAGCATGCAATCATTCGTTTTCTGAATTTGCGTAGTGTGAAACCAATTGAAATTCATCGACAGTTGAAGGAGACATGTGATGATGGAGTTATGGATGTGTCGAAAGTGCGTTCGTGGGTGCGACAGTTTAATGAAGGCAGAACATCATGTGACAACAAACCGAAACAACCTTGGGCTCGCACAAGCCGGTCTGACGACATGATCGAGAAAGTAGAGAGAATTGTTTTGGGGGATCACCGAATGACTGTTGAACAGATTGCCTCCAGAGTTGGCATTTCTGTGGGTTCTGTGCACACAATCCTGCATGACGACCTGAAAATGCGAAAAGTGTCATCCAGGTGGGTGCCACAAATGCTGACGGACGACCACATGGCTGCCCATGTGGCACGTTGCCAAGCGATGTTGACACGCAACGACAGCATGAGTGGGACTTTCTTTTCGTCGGTTGTGACAATGGATGAGACGTGGATGCCATTTTTCAATCCAGAAACAAAGCGCCAGTCAGCTCAATGGAAGCACACAGATTCACCGCCACCAAAAAAATTTCGGGTAACTGCCAGTGATGAAAAAATGATGGTGTACATGTTTTGAGACAGCGAGGGCGTAATCCTTACCCATTGCATTCCAAAGGGCACTACGGTAACAGGTGCATCTTACGAAAATGTTTTGAAGAACAAATTCCTTCCTGCACTGCAACAAAAACGTCCGGGAAGGGCTGCGCGTGTGCTGCTTCACCAAGACAACGCACTCGCACATCGAGCTAACGTTACGCAACAGTTTCTTCGTGATAACAACTTTGAAGTGATTCCTCATGCTCCCTACTCACCTGACCTGGCTCCTAGTGACTTTTGGCTTTTTCCAACAATGAAAGACACTCTCCGTGGCCGCACATTCACCAGCCGTGCTGCTATTGCCTCAGCGATTTTCCAGTGGTCAAAACAGACTCCTAAAGAAGCCTTCGCCGCTGCCATGGAATCATGGCGTCAGCGTTGTGAAAAATGTGTGTCTGCAGGGCGATTACTTCGAGAAGTAACGCCAGTTTCATCGATTTCTGGTGAGTAGTTAATTAGAAAAAAAATCGGAGGCCTTAGAACTTGAATGAACCTCGTACAATGGGGAACTCTTCCAGCTCCGTGACTGAATAGTTTTTCTTGCTTTTTTTTGAGTACACGACTGGCAAATGCTATTCTTCTGTGTGATCTTAGCCCTGCCTGTTCGTATTCTTGCAATAAAAGAATTCCTAAACCTGTTTTCGCACTATCAGTGGCCATACAAAAATTTTGTGTTAGATCAGGATGTGCTAAAATCGGTGATGTTGTTAGTGCGTTTTTCACTTGTAAAAATTCTTCGTTGGCTTGCTGATCCCATACCCATGGCTTGCTTTTTCCAGTCCAGTCAGGTGTGGTGTTGCGAGAGAGTCGATCCAATTTAATTTTTTATACAATCTGGTGAGACCTATAAATCCTCTGAGAGTTTTCTTATTATATGGAGTACAGAATTCTTTGATTGCCATTAGTTTTTCTGATTCGGGCATTATCCCTTTCTCTGAAATTATGTGTCCTAGAAATTTGTCCTCGCGCCTTCCAAATTTGGATTTTGTTATATTTACTGTCACCCCACGCTCTTTCATGATCTGTAAAAACTGATTTAATGTGTCGTTGTGATGTTCCCAAGAGGGTTCTACTATAATCACATCATCAACATAACATGTAATTTTTTGTAAAATTTCAGGACTGAGTATAGTACTAAATCCCCTAATAAACGCTACTGATGATATGTTTAAACCAAATGGCAATCGTTTAAATTGGTAACATCTACCGAATACGATAAATGCTGTAAATTTTCTATATTCTGGGGCCAATTCTATTTGCCAGAAACTACTCTGTAAATCAATTGATGAAAATATCTTAGCACCATGGAAGTTTTGTATCAATTCCTCTAATTTTTCTGGGCGATCCATCTCAGTGATTATGATTGTGTTGATCTGTCTGGGATCAAGCACTAACCTGATGCTCCCATCTCTTTTTTGTACAGTATGGAGCATGCTGTTATATGTGGAGGTAGCTGGTTCAATAATATCATCATTTAACATTTTAGGTAACTCCTGGAATACTTTATTCCTGTAGCTTAATGGGATTGTATAGGGTGGCACTGTAAATGGTTTGTGTTGTTTTACTTCATACTTGTAGTGAAAGTGTTTAATACTGCCAGTCTTAGGTAAAAATACCTCTGCTTTATCTCGTAAAATATCCTCTAATTCTCTTTTACTGTGTTCCGAAATACCTTGAACTTCTTGCAATTTTTCGTCGATTTCTTTATGGACTTCTAACATGAGTTGAGGCGATTCCCCCTTTTGTGCATACCATTCTAATATTTCATCCTCTTTATCTCGCATCATTCTTAATTGTTTGTTTATAACTGGTATTTCTTCTAATTTTAGCTTTTGCTCAAAGAGAAGTGTGACATTCCCGAATGTTACGCTAGCTTTCCCCATATCTATTATCGCTCGTCTCTCATTTAAAAAATCTGCACCTATAATCAAATCTACAGTTAGTTTAGGTATACTCACGAAGTTGGCTTCGATCTTTTGACCTTTGCACAAAAGAGTTAACCTTGTTTGTCTCGTGACTTCCGCAGCATTGTTTCTAATATGACCTCTTACTTTAATCTTACGTGTTTTCAGAACAGCCATTCCTCATTGGTATTACACTGCATGAATAAACTTTCTGAGATCGCGGTCAGTTCACTACCGCTATCAATTACAATATTGACTGGGATCTGTTTTACCATGGCCTTCACAATTCGTTGAATTTGAAAGGGTTGGTTCTGTTCTTCTTCTTCTTCTTGCATCAACGAATCCTCCATTGAATCATATGTCTTTTCAGGACTTTCCCCTGTGAATTCGAACTTTCTGTAGGATAAATTCGACTGCTACTTCTCTCTCTTTTATATCCTCTTCTATATTTCTTCCTTCATTTATGCTTTCTTCAACATCCTCTACTTCTTCCTCATTCTCGTCTATTTTCTCCTTCTTCGTCGCTATTTCCACACAATCGCATCTAAATGCTCTAATTATCACTTCATAACTTCCTTCATTATATACGTTGCGTTGTGTGACCACTAGTAACTTCTTTTCAACTTCCGTCGACTGCGCATTATCCTCATTGAATTCGCTTTCTCTGGTTTCCATCACAAATAGCTCTGCAATACTCATTACTTCATCCTTTCCTCCTACATTCGTTGTGCATGCCTCAGGTAATTCATCTTCCTCGTCAGTATTCTCCCAATTAATTTCGTCCCAACACAATATTGTTATTTTCCTGTCTTCGTTTGCGTCTGGTCCCTGCGGTTTTGTTTCTTCCTTCTTCTCTTCTCGTGATAAGGTATTTACTTCTCTGTTCAAGGTGCTGCAGTTATCCTGGGTCGGTGGGTCATTATCTTGGGCTTGGGTGCTTAGCTGTCAATTCTAACGTTTTTCGGGGTTTGCTGGTATTACCTCCACCTCTTCTATCTGTATTGTCTTTTCTTGCATAGCTTGTTGATATTGGATTCTTTGTTGATAATTTGTCGGTCTATTGGTTCTCCAATATCCGTTCCGGTTGTAATTATTCCCTCTGTAATAGTTGTTGCCATTCCTGGGTGAATTATAGTTATTGCCATATTCTCTTCTAAATCCATAACCGTTTCTTTGTTGAAATCTGTTGTTGTTTCTTGGTGCGAAATTATCACGTAGTTCGTAATTATTGTTTCTTCGTACTGTGTCTTGTGGATTCCACTGCTTTTTGCTTTCGTTTTTCAAGTGCGCTTCGTCTTTTTCTTGCGTCATCTTCCTAAAATATAAACTCTAGTTCCCTTAGAATTCCTTTAAATGATTCGACGTCATTGCCTCCGCGACCTACTAATGACTGCTGGTACTTGAATGGTAACTTCATCGCGCATAATTTAATCAACTCTCCGTCACTGTATGGTACATCTAAGCATTGATTTTTCTTTGCCATTACCTCGAAAAATTTCACGGGACTCTTCTCTCCTGAATTTTCAAAATTTGGGTTCTGTAATAATTCGTACTTCACTCTGTTCTATGCTTCGCTGGAACAATATCGTGAGAGAAACTTCTCTCTGAAATCTTCGTACGATCGGCATTTCGCTGCAACGTTATGCATGGTTTCTGCGACTGTTCCTGACATGTCTGCACATATAAAGTCTAATTTGTGTGCTAGCGTCCAGTGTTCTGGTAATCCTACTCGGAACTGATCAATAAAAGTTCATGGATGTAATGAGTTTCCTTCTCGAAAGTGTTGAAATTTTCTGACTGTGAAGAAATGATCGTTGTCGTACATCGTCATGGTTCCATATGAAATTCGCGATTCTTCGCCACTTTTGTTTCTGATCATTCCTCTCGTCGTTCTTTCCGGTTTTGGTAGATCCATTGGATATTGTCCTCTGTAACTTTCCCCTGCCCTTGCGTGATATCGTTGAAGTGGTACGCAATAATTTTCTTCCATCGGTTGTGAACGTGTAGCTGAATGCATTGCACTGTACTCTTCGCGACCTGGCTTTCCATTGTCACGTATTGGTTCGGTATCTTGTCTGGCTAACTTTGCCGCTTCATTGCACGATCCAAACTGTCTTGAAACATACATTTGTGGTTCCGCATGTGTTTGTGGTGCCGTTTGTTCATCAAGAGTTTCGAAACGTGTTTGTTGCGGTGCAGGCTGTCTGATTTCACGTATGTTACTTTCCGCCTGTGATTGGAATCGCAAATGCATGATATCTTCGTTAATTGCTTGTTTTTCCGGTGCTGTTACAGATACATATGTGTTTGCAGACTCTGCTTGTTCGATCCTGTTCACTACGCTCTTCAATGGTTTGCAACAACTCTGTTCGCAATTTCTGAAATTGTTGCTTCGTTTGCGCTTGTATTTTGACTATGCGATTATCATATCTTTTCAGCGCTGCTTTTGTGATACGCTTGTGTAACACACCGTTTTGAATAATTTCACGCGCTGTACCTGCTGCTTGTCTAGTAATTACGTTTATCTGTTTCTCTAGTTTCTTGACTTCTCCCTGGGTGTTGTTACGTAATGTTTTGATCTCGTCCTGAGTGTCATTATGCAATGTTTGTACGTCCACTTGTACCTTGTCAATGTCTGTTCTCAATTGATTGTGATCTGTTATTAAGTTTACTATCACTTCTCGAGATTCTTTTGCCTCGTCTTCAATATGACTTAGGTGTAACTGAATTTTTTTTTGTTTTGTTCTTTAATCTCACGCATTTGTTTCGCGGTTTTGCATTCTGAATTTGAATTTGGTTCGCAATTTCTTTATTTTGCCTTGTCATGGTTTTCGTCATTTGTTGTAATAATTCTGCCAGGTTGGTGGGTCCTACACTCTATATTTTCGCCCAAATGTTGGTTTGCAACCAATTACATTGAACTGTGTGGTGACACGTTTCTGCTCGAATTCCTTGTACTCTGTTGTGAGGGAGCTCTGATTACTTGTACTATGGGTTCTACGTATTCAAGACGCAAGGTAGAATCCTCATCGGCTGCTCTCTACTTTCCTGCTCCTCTGTCGTATGCTGACTACTTTTTCTGTGCATTGCCTTACATTATCCTCGTTATGGTGCGTTATCTGTCCTAATTCTCGCGATACTGCATCGTTGTTGTACTGTCCTCTATTCTCTGTCCGTCTTCATGCTGGGTGTCTAGCTCAATTCGATCAAGGTCTCGATCTGCCATTGCTAATCTTTCCGATTCCCTTATTTTCTGTTTTAAAAGCAATTCACGCGCCCTACTTCGCGTTAACATGCGCTCATATGATCTCACGCGTTTCATAAACTTTTTACTCACACGACTTGACACTTATTATACCCCAGACTGACAATCCATTCACTTACTTGTTGGGTCAGAACCAACTTGTCAACGATGTATCCGCCACCTGTGCGCTTGCATTGGAGAGAAAACTTAATTCTAACAATATTAAAATTCATAACTTAATTATGCTATTGTCTCTGCTAGAATGTCTCACTTTCTATTGAATACTTTCTTACTATCTATCACTGCAGCTACTGTTTTAGACTATTTATACCTTTCAGAAAAAATTATTCGTTAAGAAAAAAGGATATTTTTCTGACTTAGTTAGGCATGTGATCGACCTTCAATCATGGTATTTTACCATCCTGGCAGGGTCGCCATTCTCTAACATTCTGCATGGTGTCTGTTTATTCTAAGTCATGTCTCCCTACCAGTTTCGCGCAACGACGCCCTGAGCGTGTTTTTTTAGGGAATTGACTAGTTTGAACCTGGGACCTGTTGCTGGTAAGGAGACGCCAGACCACACATGTCATGTAGAGTTCAGAAGAGTTCAGTGAGGCTAGCGATGACATAATCAAATACTTAATGATTTCAGTGTCAGCTCCACTGCGGTCCCTGTAATAGACTCTTAATGCTAACTAAATTTAGTGGAAGGGGTTCAAGGCTTTCCTATTTTTAGTTAGCTGGTAAAATAACGTCGAAAAAGCAGTTAAGTTTACCATTGGAATTTTTATTCTACTCACAAAACGTTGTTTATAAATTGCACTATTGATAAAAGGAAATATTTTATTACAGGATGATAAAAACCAACTACGTTCAACAAAAATGTGAACGAATATTCCCTGAATGGGTTTCCAAGTTCTATAATGGATCGAAGGATGAGCTATGCCATATCACATCCATAATCTAGGTTTAAGTTAAGTTTCATAAAAGAGAAAACTATCAAAATGGTCTACAGTGATCCTCAACTATCTTTAATTACTTATTTAACTTGTCCTAAATTACAGTGGCTGATGTGGCTTCTCAATAATTATGTAACAGAAAAATCATCGCATTTCAGATTTTAACTTCAAGTAACAAATATGAATACCACGAAGTTTAATTGACGATCGACACTAGTATTACGTAAAAAGGGGATGTAACAGAAGAGACTTCTGCAGTTCTGAATGAAGCCTTATGCACTCTCATGCGGCGTCGCGTGCGTTCATTACCTTGTCGGTGGATAGGCAGCGTCATGGGCGGCAGGCGGCGCAGCTCCACACACCTCGCCGTCTCGGTAGCAACTCTCTCGAACTTATCCTTACTACAATTTACCGAAGTTGGTTTAAGAAAAGGTATCTGGCTGTGTTTTCAACTGACCAGTCAGGGTCTCAATGTTAACCTTAAGCTCCGCCTACAAAAATTCTGTCTATCCAATGAGAAACGTTATACTTTCCGTGGTGGGGCAATGTTTTTAATGTTTGCTACGTAACAGAGACGCATATAGTCTCATGCTAAAGCTTGCAGCTGGTGTGGCCCTTTTAGTGTTATTGTAAGATCTATACTGTTCTTCTGGAGGGCTCTATCTTTTAACATGGGCTGGCGGGTGGACCACCCGGCGATCGGACAGCGATGGTGTCCTTTATCGTAGGGCCTTGTAGCCTACACGACTCTGCTCTCAGCTTCTGTTCTCGTTTCTCCCCTCAGAACTGCGTCTGTTTCACAGTGGGAAGATATGACATGCATTTAGGTGTTTTTGTGTTAGTCTGTGGTATTCCATTTGCTCACTCGTTGATCGTATTACTTTGGTTAATTTAATGTCAGGATTTATTCGGAGCTATGTGATATACTGCCGGATTTGCTATCATGTCAGGGTGTTCATGGAAGGTGTTGGATATGCCTGACACCTTACGTAGTGTACCGCACCCTGTCGTTTGTGTACAGAGCTACCTAGAGGCTGTCCACCTTCGGTGTATCGGAGGTGTAGAAGGAGCACAGCAGGGATCCTAGTCACGAGCTCTTCTGAAAGGATGTTATTGTAGCTTATCATTATTTAAAACTCAAGTTGCAGAAGTTCGAAACACAGAGCGTACTTCAATTCCAGATGCTTTTAATAATTTCCACAACGAAACTCTATCTCGGAATCTGTCAGAAAACCCAAATAGATTCTTGTCATACGTAAGGCACACCAGTGGCAAGACGCAATCGATTCCTTCACTCCGCGATAACAACAGTGAAGTCACTGATGACAGTGCCACTAAAGCAGAGTTATTAAACACGGTTTTCCGAAACTCCTTCACCAAAGAAGACGAGGTAAATATTCCTGAATTCCAATCAAGAACAACAGCCAGGATGAGAAATATAGAAGTAGATATCCTCGGTTTAACAAAGCAGCTTAAATCACTTAATAAAGGCAAGGCCTTCGGTCCAGATTGTATACCAGTCAGGTTGCTTTCAGAGTATGCTGGTGCGATAGCTCCATATTTAGCAATTATATACAACCGCTCGCACACATCTGAATTACAGGCCCATATCACTAACCTCGATTTGCAGTAGGATTTTGGAACATATACTGTATTCGAACATTATGAATTACCTCGAAGAAAACGATTAATTGACACGTAGTCAGCACGGATTCAGGAAACATCGTTCTTGTGAAACACAACTCTTTATACTCATGAAGTAATGGGTGCTAACGACAGGGGATGTCAAATTGGTTCCATATCTTTAGATTTCCAGAAGGCTTTCGACACCGTTTCTCACAAGCGTCGTCTAACCAAACTGCGTGCCTATGGAATATCGCCTCAGTTGTGCGACTGAATTCGTGCGACTGTCAGAAAGATCACAGTTCGTACTAATAGACGTAAAGTCATCGAGTAAAACAGAAGTAATATCTGGCGTTCCCCAAGGATGTGTTATGGGCCCTCTATTGTTCCTGATCTATATTAACGACATAGGACACAATTTGAGTAGCCCTCTTAGATTATCTGCAGATGATGCTGTCATTTACCGTCTTGTAAAGCCATCGGATGACCAAAACGAATTGCAAAATGATTTAGATAAGATATCTGTGTGGTGCGAAAGGTGGCAATTGACCCTGAATAAAGAAGTGTGAAGTTATTCACATGAGTACTAAAAGAAGTCCGCTAAATTTCGATTATGTGATAAGTCACACAAATCTGAAGACTATGAATTCAACTAAATACTTAAGGATTACAATTACAAATAACCGAAATTGGAACGATCACATAGAAAATGTGGATAGAGCAAATCAAAGACTGCGATTTACTGGCGGAACACTTAGAAGGTGCAACAGATCTACCAAAGAGACTGTTTACACCACACTTGTCCACCCTATTCTGGAGTATTGCTGTGCAGTGTTGGATCCGCATCAGGTGGGACTGATGGATGAAATCTAAAAAGTTCAAAGAATGGCGGCTCGTTTTGTATTACCGCGAAATAAGGGAGATAGTGCCACTGACATGATACGTGAATTGGAGTGGCAATCATTAAAACAAAGGCGTTTTTCTTTGCGACGGGATCTTCCATGACATTTTGATCACCAGTTTTCTCCTCCGATTGCGAAAACATTCTGTTGGCACCTACCTACATAGGGAGAAATGATCATCACGATAAAATAAGAGAAATCAGGGCTCGCACAGAAAAATTTAAGTGCTCATTTTTCCCTCGCGCCGTTCGAGAGTGGAATGGTAGATACAGCTTGAAGGTGGTTCATTGAACCCTCTGGCAGACAATTGTGAATAGCAGAGTAATCACGAAGATGTAAGTGAAGAAACAGAAAAAGAAAAGGAAGAACTGCACGCACCCGTTCAATGCAGTATATATGAACATTGTTCAGCTGTGGTTCCTCGTGAGCTTCCCAACACGGACACTAATCCCACGAATTCTACACAATGAATTTTTGTAAGACCGGTATTTTATTCAATGTGGTACATTCAGGGTAATCAGAAGCAGTCTGCAAAGCTTGTGAGGGAGCTACAGGTTAAATTTTACTGAGAAACAATTCTTATGAAAATAAATTCGATACGTTGCCCCGTTTCCGAGTTATCACTGAAGTTAGCCAATCAGGCCGTTCCGCTCGCAAATTCAAGGGGCTCGCCAGAGACTGTGCCGACAAACGAGAGCGATATAAAAATTCGTCATGGGACGGTAGTAACGATTAAATCTAAATCGAAGCCTGAGCAGTCTCATGCTTTATCATCTAAGCTATGAGAACAACTAACATCAGTTTATCTGACGGGTGACGGTCTGAATGGCTAACTGCAATGCTACTCAGAAACGTCGCAACGTATCGATTTTTTTTTAATTAGTAGCCCAAATGTCAAAATATAGCCCAGTGTGGTCACATGGATGCTACTCAATTATGAAAACCAGTCTGAACGATGGGGAGGGGTTTGTGCGGACCGAAAGGGGTATGTGATGACAATACACTCTATATTTCGTTCGCTTCTAAAGCATTTTTTCAGTGGTCTACTTTGAATTCGTCCGATTGCGCCCTATATCCCCCCTTCTCTTTCATCCAAAATCTAGTTACGTCCTTTTAATACTATAATAACTGAGTCTGGAATTCCATACGAAACTGAATGTTAAAATATGCATGCATTCATGCACAATCGAATGACTAAACATGCACGATTAAAGGAAAAACAACAGACTATCAGAATTACATATTTTGTTGTGATGCATTTTATTTTATATGAAAAAAAGTACAACAACGAAATTCTCCACCCACCGGGATAGCTCTGCGCATTGAGACACTGAGTTGCGGCGAATCCGTGGATTCGAGAGGCGAGTTGATTCAAATCCTTCCGCCGACAAGCTTGGCAATCGTTTTCTGTGGTTTCTTTCCCATTTTCAATTTAGGCAAATGCTAGGATTTGTTCCCTTACTATGGGCCACAGCCAGTTCCTTCCGAATTCCTTTCTTCCCCGACAGAATCCAGTTCCCTTAAAGATGTAGCCTTTCTGCGTAAATGGATGTAGCTGTATCAAAGATAAGCCGAAGACCTCATTGGAGACTCCCGACACTAAAAGAAATACGGCAGCTAAATAATAAAACACATTCTCCTTATTTAGGCTCATGAGTTTATTGCCGGGATATTCTGTAGTGCAGAAAATGATCTTTCTGCTTTGCATCCTCCGATGAGGACACTTGAAATAGTATAAGGTTGAATAATTTCAGATTACTTGCATTTTCGCCACCAGAAATTGTTCTAGCTTCTCTGTCGAACAGAACAATATCAGAGCTACTTATTCCAATTGCCCTGTTGGTAATAATGATGGTATCCCAGACAGTCCGCGCTCATCCACTCCTAATGGCTAAGTCGCTCAGATCCAGCTTAAAAGAAGAAGGGTGTAAAATGGCCTTGGAGGATGAAGGGAGATTAGAGCATGACTACTTATTCCTGGTTTGCCAAAATGCAGCAATCTTAAGTAAAGAGATTATATATCTGCTTTGGGAAAACTCCCAAGATCGTTGTCGAATAAAATGGTTTATCCTTCTTATGGAAACTCCAAATTTTATGGAGTCTCCAGACACGTCTTAGGCTTTGAATCTCATTGACTGGAGTATAACTGCCTTCAGTGATGAGTCCCTCTTCGAATTGTGCCCCATGCCAGTCGAAGACGTGACTGGAGACACCCTGGATAGCAGTGGCATACCAGCCATATGGCCCGACAACCATATATATATATTCATTTGGCAATATGATAAAATTAAGAAATAAATTTCTTTTAAGAATAAATGATTATGATAAGCCTTTTAGGGTCCTCTTTGACAAATAAAATCACAGCTACGTCCTTGGCCCATGATGATAAGGAAAATCCCGACTTGTCGTCCTTGGCTTCGTCCAGCTGTTCATTCAGAAGTACTCTTTATCAGACTCTAGCTTTCAAGCTTGTCACCAAGTTCCCTGAAATCAGGGCACACAGACTGAGAAAGAAAAACAGTCAGCATCATCAGGTGATGCGTCTTTCCATTTCAGTAAGGTTTTCATTTACAGCTTCGGCTTGTATCAGCAGCAGACGAAAAATAGAAACGCGAGGTGGATCTGCACTCCACATAGCAGACAGCAATAGATGCGCGTATGTTGCGTAACTGCCTAACTGCCGCGGACAATCGCCACATCTCAAGAATGTTCTCGAGAATGGAAAGAGGTATCGCTCTGATTTCACCGAAACAGTTTCACAATGTTATCTGTATTTTGTACGCAGGAACATGTAACCTAAAACGCGCCAAATTTTAGCTAATCAGCGACTATGTTCTTTACTGCAAACTTTTCAACTATGCGTGGTGTTATACTTTACTTCGAACTATCACTACCATTTTGAGCAATAACGAAAGGAAAACAAGGTCAGTATAGTGATGTCAGACTATAAGATTCGGATTTTTTTTTTTCGAACAGTTTCCTCAAAATCGAACGAGAAAAATTGTATAGCGGAGAACGCGCGTGAATCCCAAAACAGTATTATTTAATGTTTTGCGCGAGAAGTAACGGTTTTACTGAGAAACTGACTGCAGAGACGGATGTAACTTCATCTACATAACACTTTTTTTTAGGCGCATCTGATGGCTTGAAATTTCCCTCCCCGTGTATCGTACGGCATAAGTTGTGTGGGGCGACCAGCACTCCGTGTTGCGCCGGGCGATGCGACAGAGGTACGTGTCTCTGTTGGCTGTGTCATCCAGAGTGAAGTCCCCTCCATTATGTTTCGAAGCGCGCCACCAATGCGGATTACTTGTGCGTCGTATCTCGAGTTGCATCGCACATCGTATCGCCTCAGTGTACCACGCCTAACACTGAACATAACATTTCGTTTCTTATTACAGCATTATGCCTTCTACCTGATCCTCTGTGAAGTGTTTGCTGGAGTTGCGTATTAATCCATCGTTTACAAATTGTTCTAAACGAAATTATGAATTTTTTATTCGGTCTCTACTCATTGGTTTTATCAGTCACATGTAGGTATGAAACTTCTGACAGATTAAGACTGTGTACCGGATCGAGACTCTAACTTAGGACCTTTGCCTTTCGCGGGAAAGTGCTCTATAACTTTAATCTACACTCCTGGAAATTGAAATAAGAACACCGTGAATTCATTGTCCCAGGAAGGGGAAACTTTATTGACACATTCCTGGGGTCAGATACATCACATGATCACACTGACAGAACCACAGGCACATAGACACAGGCAACAGAGAATGCACAATGTCAGCACTAGTACAGTGTATATCCACCTTTCGCAGCAATGCAGGCTGCTATTCTCCCATGGAGACGATCGTAGAGATGCTGGATGTAGTCCTGTGGAACGGCTTGCCATGCCATTTCCACCTGGCGCCTCAGTTGGACCAGCGTTCGTGTTGGACGTGCAGACCGCGTGAGACGACGCTTCATCCAGTCCCAAACATGCTCAATGGGGGACAGATCCGGAGATCTTGCTGGCCAGGGTAGTTGACTTACACCTTCTAGAGCACGTTGGGTGGCACGGGATACATGCGGACGTGCATTGTCCTGTTGGAACATCAAGTTCCCTTGCCGGTCTAGGAATGGTAGAACGATGGGTTCGATGACGGTTTGGATGTACCGTGCACTATTCAGTGTCCTCTCGACGATCACCAGTGGTGTACGGCCAGTGTAGGAGATCGCTCCCCACACCATGATGCCGGGTGTTGGCCCTGTGTGCCTCGGTCGTATGCAGTCCTGATTGTGGCGCTCACCTGCACGGCGCCAAACACGCATACGACCATCATTGGCACCAAGGCAGAAGCGACTCTCATCGCTGAAGACGACACGTCTCCATTCGTCCCTCCATTCACGCCTGTCGCGACACCACTGGAGGCGGGCTGCACGATGTTGGGGCGTGAGCGGAAGACGGCCTAACGGTGTGCGGGACCGTAGCCCAGCTTCATGGAGACGGTTGCGAATGGTCCTCGCCGATACCCCAGGAGCAACAGTGTCCCTAATTTGCTGGGAAGTGGCGGTGCGGTCCCCTACGGCACTGCGTAGGATCCTACGGTCTTGGCGTGCATCCGTGCGTCGCTGCGGTCCGGTCCCAGGTCGACGGCCACGTGCACCTTCCGCCGACCACTGGCGACAACATCGATGTACTGTGGAGACCTCACGCCCCACGTGTTGAGCAATTCGGCGGTACGTCCACCCGGCCTCCCGCATGCCCACTATACGCCCTCGCTCAAAGTCCGTCAACTGCACATACGGTTCACGTCCACGCTGTCGCGGCATGCTACCAGTGTTAAAGACTGCGATGGAGCTCCGTATGCCACGGCAAACTGGCTGACACTGACGGCGGCGGTGCACAAATGCTGCGCAGCTAGCGCCATTCGACGGCCAACACCGCAGTTCCTGGTGTGTCCGCTGTGCCGTGCGTGTGATCATTGCTTGTACAGCCCTCTCGCAGTGTCCGGAGCAAGTATGGTGGGTCTGACACACCGGTGTCAATGTGTTCTTTTTTCCATTTCCAGGAGTGTACCAGGAAATTTCGTACCAGTGCACACTCCGATGCAGAGTGAAAATTCCATTCTGGCACAGGTAGGTGCATTGAATATGAGCTGATTTTTGTGTGGCTGTAAGAATACGTTCATGCTGCAGCCTTAAAGCGAAGCATGAGCCACTAACTTCCCCATATCAGTACGACTCTTCCATTGTAACCGTATGGGAGTATAATCGACAGAGTGTGCTTTACCTACACCTGTACGATTCAAGGAGTACGTTTATGCTATCCTCTGTCATCTATGGCCCGTGGTGCACCACAGTTCCCTCGGTGTCGAATATGGATAGCGCCATTTTGTCATGCGTGGTATAGTTTAACCATGGCGGCACGCTAACGGTTTACAAATTTATCGGTTTCGGAAATGCTCTCACCCTTGGATTGTGTATTATCCTGTCGACGATGACTCACTGGAAACAGCAACGACCCGAAAATACCTACGTGTAACCACTCAGAGCAAACTAAAGTTTAATGACCTCATAAAACTAATTGTATGAAAAGCAGGTGCCAGGACGAAATTCGTTGCGAGCATCTAAAGAAAATTTGATTCAGCTACGAAAGAGGTGGCTTACAAATCACTTGTCAGATTGATTCTTTAGTAGGGCTTATCAGCCTGGAGCCCTTATCTCGGTTAATATAGCATGTAGAGAAGATGCACCGAACGGGGGCACGTTTCGTCACGGGAACGTTTATTTATTTTGCGTGGGAAGATTAACAGTACAGTATGTGTAGTGCATGATCAGTACATTAATAATAATAATAATAATAATCCCAATACCACAACAGATAAATGCAGACTTTGCAAACAACAAATAGGAACAGTAGATCACATCACAAGCGGATGTACAATGCTAGCAAATACAGAATACACCAGAAGACATGACAATGTAGCAAAAATAATACATCAACAACTTGCCATACAACATAAACTAATAAAACAACACGTTCCCACATACAAGTATGCACCACAAAATGTACTGGAGAATGATGAATACAAATTATACTGGAACAGAACCAATATAACAGATAAAACAACACCACATAACAAACCTGACATCATACTGCCCAATAAAAAGAAGAAATTAACACAACTAATCGAAATATCCATACCCAATGCAACAAATATACAGAATATAACAGGAGAAAAAATTGAAAAATACATCCAACTGGCTGAGGAAGTCAAGGAGATGTGGCATCAGGATAAAGTTGACATTATACCAATTATACTATCAACTACAGGAATCATACCACACAATATCTTCCAGTACATCAACGCAATACAGCTACATCCAAACGCATATATACAACTACAGAAATCTGTAATTATTGATAAATGTTCAATTACCCGAAAGTTCCTAATTGCAATGTAACATATACCGTACAGTTAAAAGGAAGTCACGCTTGATAAAGGTCCGCGTCACTTTCCATTTTTAACCAGACATAACGTCTGAAAAAGGAGAGAATAATAGCCGGCCGCTGGTGGCCGAGCGGTTCTAGGCGCTTCAGTCTGGAACCGCGCGACCGCTACGGTCGCAGGTTCGCATCCTGCCTCGGGCATGGATGTGTGTGATGTCCTTAGGTTAGTTAGGTTTAAGTAGTTCTAAGTTCTAGGGGACTGATGACCTGAGATGTTAAGTCCCATAGTGCTCAGAGCCATTTTTGAAAGAATAATAATAATAATAATTCGCTGCTCTGGAAAACTTAAGAACGAGCTCGATAAAGTAATATAACATATTAAGTGCTCCATGGAAATGAACGAAAATCTAGGAGCATGTTCTCACAGGTCTTCCAGTCGTGCGCAGAAAGCTGGACGTCACATAGCGGGAGGTCGGCGTGACTACAGTTCCCGCAACACGAGACTGCTGAGGGAACAAGAAAAGACAGTTTGTGTCAAACAGCAGCCGGTTATGGTGGTCTTCTCCGATACAACATGACCCAGGAACAATATTTAAATGAGTCCACAGCGGGGAGAATCGTTGAGAAACTTGAAAAAGGATGAAATGGGATGAGTGTTGCCCAGAAGTGCGCTGCTATTGCTCACAGCACTGCTTGAAAAGCATGGGGAGCATTCTGAACGACAGGCACTGCTGGACAGGGGGAGGGAGGTGGTCGATCGCAGGTCAACTAAGGCGGCAGATGCCTGCTAGATTGAGCAACAGGCAAGAAGGTGGGTTGCAGTTGCAACTCCGTCCAACAGGGCTACCAATACACGAAATCTCACGCTACACAGTGGCATGGCTGTTTGCTTGACGACCAGCACGTTGTGTTCCATTGACACCGACACATGGGCGGCGCCGCTTGCGAAACTGCTAAGAACATAGGTTCTGGACCAGCGAGGAGTAAGGTCGCGTGCTCTTCTCGGATGAGAGCCGTTTCAGTCTGGACTCAACCTCGTACAGCGGGGGAACGCATAACGCACCCAGGAATACAGTCGAAGAGGATCGTTTTGGTGGCCTGGATGTTATGGTGTGGAAGCATAATGTTGTAAGTGCGCAATAATCTCCATATCTTAGAACACGTTATACTCACCCGCCAACGTTATTGTGAGGCTGTACTCCTTCCCCATATCCGTCTTTCCAGGAGTGCATTCTTCACTCCAATTTTACAGATGACAATACACAACCGCATCGCACAGCTCAGGTGGAGCAGCTCTTGGAACGAGAGGATATACGGCTTGCCCATTCCCCCAGCTTAAATCCCATCGAGCAGGCATGGGATGCGTTGGGGAGACGCACTGCAGCACATTCCACGTGTATCAACGACCATCCAGCAGTTGGTAACCATGCTGGTGGCGGAATGGAAGACCGAACAAGAACTCCTTTCCAACCGTGTGGCCAGCATAGGAGCGCGTTGTTGAACACGGCTTGTTGTCCGTAGTGATGACGTACCCCATGAAGAACCATATCCCATCCGACGTCATATCCAGGGGACCATCATAAATTGTGGTAACTTCAGTGTGATTAATGTCTTACTGGGTATTTTTTTCAGTTACCTTTTGTGCTATACAGTAGCATTTCTTTCTACGTATGTTCCATGCTTCATCGAGTTAACATTACCTGGAAGTGACACACCATGTGAAAGCTACTTTTATATTTATGTTTTGCACATCGGTGTAGGAACGTTAATGGAGATATTTACACTGTGATATGTACAGTACAGGATCAGTTCATAGAAATTATAATAGTAACAACAATAATAATATATTCGTTGTACCGCGCGACCGTAGCGGTCGCGCGGTTCCAGACTGTAGCGCCTAGAACCGTGTCTTCACAACACGATATTTCGACATCGTAACTCGGCGTCTTCATCAGGTGTTTCCTGAGTCTCACTCGTGCACATTTTAAGGAGCTTCTGTGCATGCGCAACTTGTGTAAGGCAATTGCCTTACAGGCCAAATACATACGGATATGATAAACGATGTGCACGTCTCACGGTGTGCACTGCTAGCCCTTCCAAGTCAATTTCAAGTTTTATGTCAGTGCCACCACGTGGTAGCACACTGCAGCAGACTTTTATCTACGTTCACTTGGCAGAAATCCCGCTAGATGGTAGCAAACTCCACATATATGCGAATTCACTCACTATATGATAAAATTAGATCGGTTATCAGTACATGTTATAGTTATACTGATAGAAAAACCTATTTTGTGGGATTCCAAATGAGATAAACTATATGATCAAAATATCCGGACACCTGGCTGAAAACAACTTACAACTTCGTGGCGCCCGCCATCTGTAATGCTGGAATTCCATATAGTGTTGGCCCAGGGCCGGCGCAAGCCCAAGTGCCGCCCTGTACGAGCTACTAAATTGCCGCCGCCCCCCCCCCTCCCCCGCCCCCACGTTTTTTTTATTTTTCTATACTTATTTTTTTTACAAAACGTTTGTGGAATTTTATTTAAACAAATCTGTAGGAAATGTTAGCAATCAATCGCAATTTTTGTTTTTACTTTTCAGATCTACCTAGGTTTCGGTCTCAAAGCTTTTTATATGTGGCTTCATCTAAACCGTCATGTTGACAGTTACGTTCCGCATGACGGTGTAGATGTAAACATAACTCAAAGCATTGACAATAGCCACACTGTGCCCGAAATCTATGTAGATCTGGAAAATAAAACCAAAAATTGCGACTGACTGGTGCCCTTCTCTACAGATTTGTACAAAACAGTCGCTGGGCACCAGCTCAAAAATGGAGTCAAACCTGATTGAAGAAATCTAGCTAATTTTAATAAGCCATGTGAATTTACAAAAATGGTCAAATGTATGTGAAATTTTATGGGACTTAACTGCTAAGGTCATCAGTCCCTAAGCTTACACACTACTTAACCTAAATTATGCTAAGGACAAACACACACACCCATGCCCGAAGGAGGGCTCGAACCTCCGCCGGGGCCAGCCGCACAGTCCAAGACCGCAGTGCCTTAAACCGCTCGGCTAATCCCGCGCGGCATGAACTTACAGTTAACGTAAATAAACATTTTTCAATGGTTGTGAACAGATAAAGTATTCAACGGAAAACAAAATATATTTACAATGTAACGATAATTTGGTTTGAACAATAATACTTACAATAACTATTTAATGTTGAACAAAATAAGAAACAACACAGTAAATAACCAAGACACTGATCACAATATAAAAATTTAAAAAAATACTAGACAAATCGAACCTTCCTGGCTTTTGCTTGTGCAAACTCTTTCACACGATCTGTGTAATTTAAGTCCTCTGCAAGCTCGTGCTCAATCGATATTGTTCCAAGATCATTCAAACGAGTTTGGCTCATCGTTGATCGGAGGTATGTCTTCATCAATTTCAGTTTTGGGAAACTCCTCTCTCCACTCGCAACTGTCACTGGGAGTGTTAGGAGAATTCTCAGGGCAATGTTAACACTATGGAAAAATTATGTCTTCCTATAAACTTCCGAGTCTCTTTTGAACCTATACCAGGTTTCCACAATGTTAAAAGCACTTTTAGTTCTTCCCTCAACTCCAGTGCATCATTGTCGCTTGATTCATGATCTTGCAAAATCGCTGCGAGGTTTCTACACTTTGTGTCCAGGCTGTCAGGAGGTGCATTCTTCAGCTCACCGATGTCGTAGAGAAAATAAAAATAATCACAATGAGATTTCAGTTGATTGAATCTCTCATCCAAAGATGTGGTTACTATATCTAAACCGGCCAGGGTGGCCAAGCGGTTGTAGGCGCTTCAGTCTGGAACCGCGCGACCGCTACGGTCGTAGGTTCGAATCCTGCCTCGGGCATAAATGTGTGTGACGTCCTTCGGTTAGTTAGGTTTAAGTAGTTCTAAGTTCTAGGGGACTGATGACCTCAGAAGTTAAGTCCCATAGTGCTCAGAGCCATTTGAACCATTTTGAACTATATCTAAAAGATAATAGTAGAATAATAGTAGACTCTGTCGGCCAACTACCGAAACGAATTCTGTAGTTTTCGTTGTAGAGAACGCAACAATACGTATTGCCTGGAAAGGCGAAGTCGTGACGCGCCAGTGAAAGGAACTAGGTCACGTGACGAGGTACAGCAAGGCTACGGTTAAACTAGCGCCCAAGAAGAAGAAGTAAGAAGCTCACAATATGTATGTGACAGATGATATGGATAAATGTATTATCAGGCATCAATTTTTGAGGCATCACTCAGAAACGGATAGCAAAAATTTTCAAAAATACGTCGAAACCCAACTTATGCCACGCTTATTAGCAATGTCTTTATCCCTTGTAATTACTCAGAGCTTATTTATCCATTCGGAATACTTCTAGCCATTGTAGGTGTTGGCCATATTTGACTGTAGTAATGTTCAACAATTTTTTTCCATAATGCGGGAAGAATAAAACACTCGGAAACTGCCATTGAAGGGCTTAGCAAAATTGTTTCAGGCTTAACATGTAACCGCAGTATATAACATTGCATTCAAATTTCCAAATTAGATTTCGTCTTGTGCAAAATTAGTCGTGAGTAAACGCACAGCGCGTAACGGCTGGCAGCATAAGAATACTGGCGTGTACGCCAGACTTCTAGTATCTAGTATCTCCAGGATTCTTCCATGTATACTAGAAGGTATCAGATAGATTATATAATGGTAAGACAGAGATTTAGGAACCAGGTTTTAAATTGTAAGACATTTCCAGGGGCAGATGTGGACTCTGACCACAATCTATTGGTTATGAACTGTAGATTAAAACTGAAGAAACTACAAAAAGGTGGGAATTTAAGGAGATGGGACCTGGATAAACTGAAAGAACCAGAGGTTGTACAGAGTTTCAGGGAGAGCATAAGGGAACAACTGACAGGAATGGGGGAAAGAAATACAGTAGAAGAAGAATGGGTAACTCTGAGGGATGAAGTAGTGAAGGAAGCAGAAGATCAAGTAGGTAAAAAGACAAGGGCTAACAGAAATCCTTGGGTAACAGAAGAAATATTGAATTTAATTGATGAAAGGATAAAATATAAAAACGCAGTAAGTGAAGCAGGCAAAAAGGAATACAAACGTCTAAAAAATGAGATCGATAGGAAGTGCAAAATGACTAAGCAGGGATGGCTAGAGGACAAATGTAAGGATGTAGAGGCTTATCTCACTAGGGTTAAGATAGATACTGCCTACAGGAAAATTAAAGAGACCTTTGGAGAAAAGAGAATGACTTGTATGAATATCAAGAGCTCAGATGGAAACCCAGTTCTAAGCAAACAAGGGAAAGCAGAAAGGTGGAAGGAGCATATAGAGGGTCTATACAAGGGCGATGTACTTGAGGACAATATTATGGAAATGGAAGAAGATGTAGATGAAGATGAAATGGGAGATATGATACTGCGTGAAGAGTTCGACAGAGCACTGAAAGACCTGAGTTGAAACAAGGCCCCAGGAGTAGACAACATTCCATTAGAACTACTGATGGCCTTGGGAGAGCCAGTCCTGACAAAACTCTACCATCTGGTGAGCAAGATGTATGAGACAGGCGAAATACCCTCAGACCTCAAGAAGAATATAATAATTCCAATCCCAAAAAAAGCAGGTGTTGACAGATGTGAAAATTACCGAACTATCAGTTTAATAAGTCACAGCTGCAAAATACTAACATGAATTCTTTACAGACGAATGGAAAAACTGGTAGAAGCCGACCTCGGGGAAGATGAGTTTGGATTCTGCAGAAATGTTGGAACACGTGAGGCAATACTGACCCTACGACTTATCTTAGAAAATAGATTAAGGAAAGGCAAACCTACGTTTCTAGCATTTGTAGACTTAGAGAAAGCTTTCGACAATGTTGACTGGAATACTCTCTTTCAAGTTCTAAAGTTGGCAGGGGTAAGACACAGGGAGCGACAGGCTATTTACAATTTGTACAGAAACCAGATGGCAGTTATAAGAGTCGAGGGGCATGAAAGGGAAGCAGCGGTTGGGAAGGGAGTGAGACAGGGTTGTAGCCTCTCCCCGATGTTATTCAATCTGTATATTGAGCAAGCAGTAAAGGACACAAAAGAAAATTTCGGAGTAGGCATTGAAATCCATGGAGAGGAAATAAAAACTTTGAGGTTCGCCGATGACATTTTAATTCTGTCAGAGACAGCAAAGGACTTGGAAGAGCAGTTGAACGGAATGGACAGTGTCTTGTAAGGAGGATATAAGATGAAAATCAACAAAAGCAAAACGAGGATCATGTAATGTAGTCGAATTAAGTCGGGTGATGCTGAGGGAATTAGATTAGGAAATGAGACACTTAAAGTAGTAAAGGAATTTTGCTATTTGGGGAGCAAAATAACTGATGATGGTCGAAGTTGAGAGGATATAAAATGTAGACTGGCAATGGCAAGGAAAGCGTTTCTGAAGAAGAGAAATTTGTTAACATCGAGTATAAAAAAATGGCTCTGAGCACTATGGGACTCAACTGCTGTGGTCATCAGTCCCCTAGAACTTAGAACTAATTAAACTTAACTAACCTAAGGACATCACACACACCCATGCCGTAGGCAGGATTCGAACCTGCGACCGTAGCACCAGCGCGGCTCCGGACTGGAGCGCCTAGAACCGCACGGCCACTGCGGCCAGCTATCGAGTATAGATTTAAGTGTCAGGAAGTCGTTTCTGAAAGTATTTGTATGGAGTGTTGCCATGTATGGAAGTGAAACATGGACGATAAATAGTTTGGACAAGAAGAGAATATAAGCTTTTGAAATGTGGTGCTACAGAAGAATGCTGAAGATTAGATGGGTAGATCACATAACTAATGAGGAGGTATTGAATGGAATTGTGGAGAAGAGGAGTTTGTGGCACAACTTGACCAGAAGAAGGGATCGGTTGGTACGACATGTTCTGAGGCATGAAGGGATCACAAATGTAGCATTGGAGGGCAGCGTGGAGGGTAAAAATCGTAGAGGGAGACCAAGAGATGAATACACTAAGCAGATTCAGAAGGATGTAGGTTGCAGTAAGTACTGGGAGATGAAGAGGCATGCACAGGATAGAGTAGCATGGAGAGCTGCATCAAACCAGTCTCAGGACTGAAGACTGCTTCCCCCTCTCTGTTCCTCCGGCGTAAACAAGACGGTGCTGCACAGTGGCGAGGAAGAAGTTAGGCTTCCTCCCTCCCGTTGTTCAACAGGGGCGGCGGGCAGGTAGTCGTCGAGGCAGCCGAAGCCCCTCCGCCCGCTCCTCGGAAAGTGCCGCCCCGTGCGGCCGCACGTGCCTTGCGCCGGCCCTGTGTTAGCCTCCCCTTAGCCTTGATAACAGCTCCCACTCTCGCAGGCATATCTTCAACCAGGAGGTGCTGGAAGGTTTCTTGTGGAATGGGAGCCCATTCTTCACGGAGTGCTGCACTGAGGAGAGGTGTCGATGTCGGTCGGTCAGGCTTGCCACGATGTCGGCATTCCAAAACATCCCAAAGGTGTTCTACAGGATTCAGGTCAGGACTCTGTGCAGGCCAGTCCATTACGGGGATGTTATTGTCGTGTAACCACACCGCCACAGGCTGTGCATTACGAACAGGTGCTCAATCGTGTTGAAAGATGCAGTTGCCATACCCGAATTGCTCTTGAACAGCGGGAAGCAAGAAGGTGCTTAAAACATCAATGTTGGTCTGTACTATGATAGTGCCACGCAAAACGACAAGGGGTGCAAGCGCCCTCCATGAAAAACACGACCACACCATAACACCACCACCTCCGAATTTTACTGTAGCCATTGCACATGCTGGCAGATGACGTTCACTGGGCATTCGCCACACCCCACACCCTGCCATCAGATCGCCACATTGTGGATCCTGATGTAGTTTGGAATTCCTGTGTGATGGTCTGGGTAGATGTTTACCAATTACACGACTCTCATCAACTGTCGGCGGTCTTTGTCAGTCGACAGACAAGGTTGGCCTGCCCGCTTTTGTGCTGTACGCGTTCCTTCACGTTTCCACTTCACTATCACATCAGAAACTGTGGACCTACGGATGTTTAGAAGCGTGGAAGTCTCGCGTACAGACGTATGGCACAAGTGGTACCCAATCATCTGAGCACCTTGGAAGTCCGTGAGTTCCGCGGAGGGCCCCCTTCTGCTCTCTCACGATGTCTAATAACTACCGAGATCGCTGATATGAAGTGCCTGGCAGTAGGTGGCAGCACAATGCACCTAATGTGAAAAACGTATGTTTTGGGGGTGTCTGGATACTTTTGATCACATAGGTAGTACATTATGTTTTGGATTTTATCATAAAGTAATCCATTTGAGGCGTTGAGAACCGTACAGCACAGAGCATTTTAGAAATTAAAAAAGCTCCATTTCTGGTGATTATTTTGGATTCAGCTCAAGACCTGTCAAAAACTGACCATCCTTCTGTAGTTTTTCGATACATCTCGATAGAAGAAAGATGATCGTGTCCCTAAAGAAATAACAATCTGCGAGTCCTTTCTGGGATTTATATCAGTAACTGATTGTAGTGCAGAAAGGTTTAAAAATGAAATTTTTAATGCCATAAAAGAATATGGAATTAATTTGTCCAAATGTAGAGGGCAGGTTTATGATGGTGCAAGTGTTACGTCGGGTGTGTATGGAGGATTACAAGCCCTTATAAAAGAACATCCATCAAATGCCGATTATACTCATTCTGCGGCATACGCATTAAATTTAATTTTAAATGATGTTGCGAGACATGTTCCTGCAGTGTCCATTTTTTCGATAATTTGGAAAAAAATATTTTCCTTTTCGGCAGTAGTATGTAACGCTGGTCAACGATGAGTCGATAAATATTTAAAATATGAGATTACCCTTAAGAAGGTAAGCCCTACTTCAAGACACGACGCTTTATCGGATATAAAGAAAAATTATTCATTAATGATGAAAACTCTGTACCAGCTAAATTTAATGTCCACTAAAATAGATGAGCATGATGAACGTAAAAGTATAATTAATATTTTAGAGAAATACGATTTTATAGAGCATGTCATCTTTTTTAATTAATTATTTGAAATCATTAATCCAGTTTCTAAGGCTCTATAGCATGAAAATAATGACTTACAGAAAGCTAGCACTTTAATAAATAGTGAGCGAAGCAAGAAATCAAAATTCATTCCATAGTTTACTAAACGAGTGCAGAGACCTAGCAAAGAGTGGGGGATAACAACTGTTTTCAAAAATAAAAGACAGGAGATGACGAATCAGAACATGAGAAAATTTCAGACCCGGAATCGTACTTGAGAGTCGATGTGTACTACTGCTGTTTCGATATATTAATTTCTCGGACTAAACGAAAATTACGAAGCCTCTGTGACCTAGTAATATATTCGAAGTGTTACAACCAGAGAAGCCCTTATCATTTTAATATGAAATAATAAAAAAGGAAGTGGGAAAACTGACTGCTAAATACAGTAAAGACATGTCATTTGATCTGTATAGACAATTAATTTCTTTGAAAATGTGCTTAAAAACTGAAATTCAGAAAATCCTTTCCATTAAGGAACTCACTGATTACTGATTAAATTCAACAGCACTACATCCAGTTTTCCGGAGGTAATAACAGCATGTTTCCTATTTTTGACCCTTCCTATAACAAATACAACAGCTGAAAGAAGTTTTTCGAAATTAAAACTGATTAAAAACTATCTTAGGACTCCTGTGAGCCAAGAACGTCTTTCAGACTTGTCAGTGGTGTCTATAGAGGCAGAACATCGTCTTCAGCTATGGCTGATTTAATAAGTAAGTATGCCAAAAAGGCGATAAAGTATATATTTGAATTGTTTGGCTAACTTGGCTCCTTGGAGCATTAATTGTAAATAATTACTTACCTTTGTAACCTATACTTAATCAATAAATATTTATTTTATTCAAAATGAGAGTTTTTGTTTCTTTTGTGTAAAATCCTTACTCTCCATTTGAGCTTTGCCGCAGTCGGATAAAAGAGCCCCGCTACAAATTTTGATACAGGGCCCGTCTAAGGGGAGTTATGCCACTGTGTTCTTGTCAAATTTCATGATCCTATGTCAACAGGAAGTAACCTATAGGTTTTGATGAATGACTTTTCTAGTACCAAAGTATATTACATAAATGGCCGCCGTACCTTTTGACTGAATTGACTTACAGGCTTTAAGTTTTGACACTGCAAGGAAACGCTGTACGAACCGGCCACAGAAGGCCCAGCGGTAGTGACCAAAGGCCGTCATCCTCAGCCGATGGGCGGAACTGGATGCGGATTGAAGTGGCGTGTGGTCAGCACACCGCTCTCCCGGCTGTTGTCATTTTTCGTGACTCAACCCGCTATGTCTGGATCAAGTAACTCCTCAATTGACCTTACAAAGGCTGAGAGCACACCACTTGCTAACAGCGCTCGGCAGCCCCAGACGGTCACCCATCGAAGTGCTAGCGAAGCCCGACAGCGCTTAATCTCGTTAATCAGACGGGAACCGATGTTACCACTGTGGCGAGGCCACTGACATGCTGTCAAGGGACCACAGACCTTAATATGTGACATAAATGTGAACTTGATTCGTCTATTCGTTCCTGAGAAAAAGGGTCGGACAGACAGACAGCCGGACAACAAGGCGATCGTATAACGGTTTCGTTTTTACAGACCGTTGCACGGACCCCTAGCAAATAGCATTTTTGGCTCGAGTCGGACGAGACATGAATCATTTTTTTAGCATGGTATTCAGGCAGCTGTTGGTACAGCAGAAAAGGGTACAGACTGATGATTGGAGGTGGTGGGGTCGAGTCTCTTTCCGCTAACGAGAAATTCGTATAAAAATTTAGATACTTTTATTATTTTACATTTAGTGAGTTACATGTGGTGAGACGACATTCACCGTAAAAATAGGGAGAGTAATTTTCTTGACATCTTGCGCACATTATACAGGTTGATTCACGAAAATATGCAAATATTTTAATATGTTATTCTATAAGTAAAACTAAAGAAAAAAGGTCATATAAACATAGGTCCGCAAATGTTTAGCTACTGAGTTACGCCTAATAAAACAGTTTGCCTGAAATTTAGCAACTTCGTTAATATGAAGCCATCGCAAAATAGTGCGAGGTTAAAGTAAAGCGCGATTTCTATTTATTTTGTTGTTATTGGTCTGGTGAATCTAATAAAACATGTCCCAGGCGTGTATCTGCAGTAGTTCTCCAGAACATCCAGAAAGCAAAGATTATTATACACGTAAATTTGTTTACTTTTCAATAAGAATGTAGAAACGTTTGTGTCATTGTTGGCAACCGTTAGTGAGTTGTTTTAGTCGTTTCCTAACCTTGTTGCGAGTTAGTTTTCTGTATTGTTCAGTGAAAGAACATAGTAACAACAGTATATTTAAGTGAAACCACATAGTACCTGTTGTAGTTTGTAGATTATTTAAGAAATAGGGATGCCTTTCAAATTTACGACAGAGGAATACGCCGATTGGTGTTTATTTATTGCAGATGTGATGGTAATGCTAAGGCTGCAGTTAACGAATGGACACATTTTTGAACAATTATTGTGAATGTATTGTGTGTACACTATACGAATTTCTCAACACTGAGCTTTGTTTTTTCCGGTTTAACATGAATTCATGGGTGCTATGGTATCTATAAAAGCGACTATCTGAAACATTCATACAGTTGCAGTTAACGTTATTACCATCATTTTTCCAAAATTAAATTCTCTACAACTTCCACTGAAAACTTTGTGCAATTGTCTGGAATTTAAAAAACAAATTAGGCCAAGTAGTTAATAAATTAAAAATTTTACGAAATTGCTTCTTTGCTTCTCTAGATATTCTGGAAAACTACTCCAGACACACGCCTGGGACATGTTTGACAACGACATAAATGCTTTACTTTAACCTCGTACAATTTTGCGATGGCTTCATATTAGCGAAGTCGCTAAATTTTAGACAAACTCTTTTATTAGCAGTAACTCCGTAACTAAACATTTGCGGACTATGTTTAATTCAGTGGCGTAGCTTGAGGGGAGACTTTGAGACTTAGTCTCCCCTGTATTCCTGCTTAAAAAAGATGCAATAGTAATTCATTACAAAAATATAAACAACTTTCTACTAAGAGCTCTAAATGTGCGAAGACATCAGTTTTGTAGCCCCTGCCGACCCTGAGTATTGGTGTATTTGCCTGTTTTAGACTCGACTGCTGTCAGCCACTTTTTTATTTTTTTATTTTTTTTATTACAATGTTGTTGAACAGGCTTATCGGCTGTATTGGTGTAGTTGTGTTTAGGTAGTGCTGTTGGGGCACCATTTATTCACTTTGTGGGTCAGGATTGTGATTTTTGAACTTAAAAGTTCACCAATCCGCCGCCCTTGGTGGGGTACTGCGCTTTGCAAGAAGGCTTGGTGTTTGTTGCTCCTTTCCTCTCCTCTTGGTCCTTGGTGTTTGTTGCGGCTGGGTTGCCGCTTTCTTCTTTGTCCATGGTGGTTCGGCGTCTGCTTGCCGCTAGGTTGTCTCTTGCTATACGATCTACTTGGTCTGGTTTAAGGTCGTTGGTGTGGTTGAATTTTGATTCTGACTGGGAGTTGGGGTGTATTTCCTGATTTAATCTGTGGTATCCTCTGTGATGGAGCGTGGCGCTCTCTGTTTGTGCCAGGTTTTTGGTCTTTGGGTGCCTACGTCTGTCAGGTGTCTGCAGCTGTTTCTGATGTTGTCTATCTTTTGGAAAATTTTTGTAGTCTGTTTCCTAATCGTTTGATCAAGTGTGTCCATCTCCAGCTGTTCATATAATTGGGATATTCTGGTCCAGTAGGGTACTCCTAGGATCCACCTGAGCACCTTGTTCTGCACTACCTACAGTTCATATTTCCTTGTTGGGCAAGCCACTGCCCATGATGAGCAGCCATATGTCATTGTGGGCAGCACCGTTGTCTTGTATAGTGTCCGTTTTGTTTCTGTTTTCAAGTTCTTGCTCTTGAAGAGAGGGTAAAGGGCCTTGGCTAGGTTCAAGGCTTTTGTTTTCTTTTCTCTGATGTGATGGTGGTACAACAGCTTTCTGTCCAGCGTCACGCCAAGGTACTTGACCTCATCCCTCCAAGGTAGTTCCTGGGTGTTGAGCCACAGGTGGTTTTGCAGGACTGGTCGCTTTCGGGTGAAGTAGATGGCGGTTGTTTTTGCGGCGTTTAGCTGAAGTTTGTTTGCTCTACACCAGTTTTCCACGCGGTTGAGTTGTCGTTGATGTCTGCCGATGGATACGTGCTTCCGATGTTCGCTGGTGTAGAACGCCGTGTGGTCAGCGAATTGGGCGATGTGGACCCCTGCTTCCAAGGGAATGTCACTGACGTAGATGTTGAATAGAGTTGGCGAGAGGACAGACCCTTGGGGGATGTCCGCTTTCAGCTGGCGACAAGAGGAACGTTTGCCATCCACCTCGATCACGAAATGCCTCTTGTTTAAGTAACTGTCAAGTAGCTTGGCGTAGACGTCTGGGACAGATGTTTGATGTAGTATCTTCCAGATTAAGTTGTCATGCCACACCTTGTCGAAGGTTTTTTCCCAGTCAAGGAACACGGCTGCAATAGACCTCTGCAGGTTCATGTTTGCTGCAATGTGTTCAGTGACACGGAGCACTTGGAGTTCAGCTGACACCTTCTTTTGGAAACCGAATTGCTCGGCTCTTAGTCTGTCAAGGATGGTTGTAGACGCTGTAGTATATAATCCTCTCGAACAGCTTCCCCATGGTCTGTAGTAAGCTGATTGGTCTATTGTTTGAAGGGATTTTCGGATCTTCGCCGGCTTTCGGTATGGTGATTAGTTTTGCTGTTTTCTATGAGGAGGTAAAATACGACAGTTGCGAACACTTGTTGAATATCCTGGTCAGGAGCACTATTGGTTTGCGTGGAAGATTTTTTAGGTGCATATGCGTTATTATGTCGAGACCAGGTGCAGAACCCCCCTTTCTCTTTTGTATTTCCCTTCTGATCTCAGTTGGGGTGGTTAGCTGCGGTGCTGTGCAGGGTGGCGTACTCCTCAATGTATCGATGGTCTGTTTAATTCTGTCTTCTAGGTCTTGGTCGTCGCGTGTCTGTACGTCATGGGATGGGAGGGTGTTTTGCTCTTCAAAGGTGTCAGTAAGTAACTCGGCCTTCGACAAGGCGTCGTAGATTGTGCCCTGATTACCTGTCATGGCCCTTTTGGGTGGTTGGGTTGCTCTTATGTTCTTTACTATTTTCCATTCGTCGGTGGTTTGTAGGTTGAATGACTCCATTTTGTCCGCCCATGCTTCCGCACGCCACTACGTTAGCCGTTTGTTTAGCTCGCGCATTAGTTTGCTGTAGTACGGTCTCTTGGGTCGCGTGTTTGTTGCCAGCGCCTTTTGGCTTTGTTTTTGATGTGACGGAGATCACGGAGGAGGGGTGGGAGTTCGAACTCATTGCTAGGTTGATTTGTTATGGTCGTTGTCTGACGCGAAACTTTTTGGATCTGTGTGATGAGTGTTTCGATCGCTGAGTCGATCTCGTCCGTTGTTCTGAGCTGTGTATCTGGGGGGATGGTCGCCGTTAGAGAAGTCCGGTATAAGTCCCAGTCAGTTTTGAATGTTTGGTGCTGTGGTGGCGATGGTGGCATGAGCCTGTGGAAATTGACCAACACAGGCTTGTGATCAGAGGATAGGTCGTCTTGGACATCCAAGTGGGTGTTGTCTGCTATTCCCTTGGTCACAACGATGTCCAAGACGTCAGGCCTCTGCTGTGGCAATAGCGGGACGTGGGTGGGGTCGTCAGGGCCCCAGACTGTTATCTGAAGTGCTTCTTCTAAGCTTACTAATTTGTTGCCCTTGGGGTTTGCCACTTGGGAGTTCCAGAAGGGATGCTTTGCATTTAAGTCCCCCCCGAGTAGTACCCTTGGATGGAGGTCAAATACCTGCCGTAGCTCATTTTCCCGACGTTCTCTGTTTGGGGCAAGGTATGCTGCCCCAATCAGCAGTACTCCGGTGGTTGTGTTTATTTTTAACAGGGTGGCTTCTATTTCTTCCAGTGCAGGGGTTTCTACTGTGTCATGGGTAATGTTGTTTTTGATGAAGATCGCCGTGCCACCGCCTCTCTGGTGTTGTCTATCGGTTCTGTATGTGGCCATGTTTCTTAAGCGGAAGATGTCAGGTGGACGTAGGTGGGTTTCAGTTACGAGCATTATATCAATGTCGTTTTCAGTGATAAAAGCTTGCACTTCGGTCTTTTTGCTTTTTATGCCATTGGCATTCCAGATGCATAATGTCATGTTTCGTTTGGGAGTTCTGCGGCCCGCCATATGTACTCCATGATGGTGAATACTGCCTCCATCAGTATTAGCGCTTTTGTGGCTTTGTCGTTTGTTTTTCGGAGTTTTTGGGCGGTGAGTTTGACTGTGTTCAGCAGTCGCTGCTTGTCAAAGAGCTTGAGGGTGCTGAGTATTTCACCTATATTTGCTCCCAGTTCAGTTTGAAAGGGAATTGGGCCTGGTTCTGTATTTTGTGGTGGTGCTGGTTGTTCGGTTTCAGGAGTGGTTGGTTGTTTAGTTTCTGGAGCAGTTGGCTGATTGGGTACTGTTGCGGTTGCCGCTGGGTGGCTTTCTTGGAGGTGTGTAGCTTCTAGTTGTGTTGGCTCAGTTGTTGTTGGCACTCGCTCGACTTCGGTGGATTTTGGGCTGTGCCCTGGCTCCCTTCTTGGCTTCGGGATTGGTACTTGTTCCCTAGGCTTGGGGGTAGGCGGTGGTTTCGAGGGCCCTTGGATTGGCGTCTTGGTATCATCCCTGCCTTTCACCTGGGTGTGCACTGGTGTCAGTTGCTTTGGTGAGACTGCGCTTGCATACGTGCGGGCTGTTGCTTGATCGAGTTGCTGCCGAGTGTCTCTTCCCTTACCTGGCTGTGTGCGCCTGCACTTTAGTGGCTCCCCTCCACCTACCCTCCTGTCTCGAAGGCTGGGGCGCTGCGCTTGCTAGCAGGTATCGAGACTAGTCTCTGACTCTCTGCCGCTTCTACGCTGGCTTTTAACATGGAAGTGAACAGTTGCGCGGTTTGTGTTCATAGTCATTCTTGCGTGATTTTAACGCATACTTTCGTTGTTTCGCTAACATGAGTGAGCCAGCAACTGAACACATTATAGAATTTTTATTAAAAACGCCTTTTTCTACATTAACGAACGAAAAAAGTGGGAATTGAAGGACAAACGACCTACTCCCATACTCAGTGTAGTTTTAAGTGAAGCCAAACAAAAACGCACTTTTCAGACAGCCTGGTACGAAAAGTATACTTGGCTGACTGTGAATGCAGTTAATAACAGATTATATTGTTATATATGTCTCCTGTTTGGTAGTGAAAAGGAGTGGTGCAATGAGGGCATTTATACAATAAAGAACTTTGATAGCAAAGCACAAAAGCATCAGATATCAAAACGTCACCTGCAGAACAAAGAATCATTTCAGTTATTGGGCAAAAGTAGAATTAAGCACGCCCTTTCTGAAGCCGCTCGTCTGACGCAACAAAATACAACGAACAAGTTGCATCCAAAAGGAGGGTATTGGCTAGTCTTATTCAGGCAATTGTATTTATTTGTAAACAAGAACTAGCCTTTTGCGGCCATCGAAAAGACGAATCCTCTAGCAACAACAGTACCTATCTGGAATTGCTGGATTTACTAGCTCAAGGAGAGCAGTTAATCCGAGACCATCTGTCATCATCTGCATCCTTTAAAGGAACTTCTCCAGATATACAGAATTATGTAATAGAAATGATAACTCTGGCAGTTAATGAGAAAATAAAATCTGAAATTCAGAACGGCAGTTTCATTTCGATTCAGACTGATGAAACGTTAGACGTGTCATGCAAGAGTCAAATGATTATAACATTCAGGTACTGTATTGCAGACAAAATTGAGGAAAAATTCGTTGGATTTTACGATGTTTCTGGAGATAAAACTGGTGAAGGTCTGTCAAACATTATTCATGCAGTATTGGAAGAACGGAATGTGGAAGGAAAAGTGGTTAGTCAAACATATGATGGCGCTTCAGTAATGGCGGGCAGAGAAAGAGGAGTACAACAATTGGTGAAACAGTTCTGTCTCTATGCCCTATTTATTCATTGTTACGCACACCACCTGAATTTGGTACTGTTACATGGCTCCAAAATCATATGACAAGTACGAATGTTTGTAAGTGAGCGTACTATATTCCAATCGTTTTTCAGCAAATCATCAAAACGAACTGTATTGCTAACTGAGAAAGGATTTAATCTGCCACCTGCAAGCAGCACTCGCTGAAACTTTCGTTCCAGGGCTGTTTCAACAATATTTAGTCATTTCTCAGAGTTATACAATGTTTTTAATTATGTAGTTGATATTACAGACTCTCAATGGGACCCAGCACCTTTGAGCTGTGCTGTGGGAATGAAACGACGAATGGATGATCCTACGTTTGTCTACTTGCTTTGCTTCTACCGAGGGTGCTTTGTTTATGTTGATCATTTCTTTAATGTTTTTCAGTCAAAATCTGTCAGTATAACTGCTTGTCACGACGAAATAAGAACTGTTTTGAGAAATTTATGACAATTAAGAACGGAAACATTCGTTGATGAATGCATTAAATGCAGCTTGTGTTTGAATGGCAACGTATCATTCTGTGACAGTCAAAACACATCTCTCAGGGCACTAACTTACAAGATACTGGATTTGCAAATTGTTCAGATGGAAAGAAGATTTAAAGACTTTATCCCAAATTCAGTTTGTTGAATTCTGAACGAAAAGTGCTTCCCAAACCATCAAAAAGCATTCCCAAAGAATGAGAATGAACTGTGTAACATATCGCTGATGAAAAAAAAACACTTATCTCAAATAATCCTCTTAAAGTACATTGTCAACAATGATTTAAACTGTGTTTATGAAGAAACAACGAAGTTCCTGCGTTTTGTTTTGACCCCAGCCCCAATTATAGCAAGCATATAACGAAGCATCAGTACTCTTAAACGAGTGAAGAATTATTTAAGGAATTCTATGTCCAACACCCGGCTGTTTTGTTTGAACACGTTAGCAATAGAAAAGACACTATTTGGAGAGCTATCCAGTGATCAGATCTTTGTAGACCGAGCTATAGACTTATTCGTGTAAAGAAAAGACAAGTGCATTGCACTTGTGCAAAAGAGTCTCCCCAACCTTTACAATCACGCTACGCCACTGATGTTTATATGAACTTTTTTCTTTAGTTTTACTTGTAGAATGACATATTAAAATATTTGCATATCTTCGTGTATCACCCTGTATACATTGCATTTTTACAATTACATGATGGTTTTAAAGTTGCTATATAGAAAAACTAACTTGATTTACATTCATACACTGCTCAGTATAGCAGCAAAGCACATTGTTTCGTCAGCTTAAAGTATTTTGATGCAGTCTTCCGAGACGTGATTTCTTTTTCTCTCCCGCTAAGATAAGAGTAGTTTTGAAGCTTTTTGATCAAATCCTTTACCGGACGCTAGCAACAGACAGCGCAACGCTGCGTAGTGCATGCGTTTTGGAGGGCATTGGGGAGTGGTGGGGGGAATAATACTACGTGATAACAATCCTCCTTCATCTTGAAAAATCTCGTTGTACAACCTTGGATTTGTTTGTTCTCAATAAACCGAAGAAATTTGTTCTCCTGGGCCTAAGGTTTCATCATATCATCAAAAAAATTTTGTATAGGGTTGTAACTTCCTTGATTTGGTAAAGTAATGACGGCATGTCTATATTTCGCCACGTATTCATTCACCAAATTTTTCGTTGCTTTTTTCTTTTCACCCCTTCTATAAAGACACATTCTAAGGCAAAAAATATATACAAAATAAAATTAATGAAATAAATAAATAAAAACCGACGCTCCACTTAAGAATTATCCCTACTGCTGAGGTCATCAGTTCCCTAGAACTTATAACTACTTAAAACTAACTAACCTAAGGACATCACACATACCCATGCCCAAGGCAGGATTCGAACCCGCGAAGGTAGCGGTCGCGCGGTTCCAGACTGTAGCGCCTAGAACCGCTCGGCCACACTGGCTGGCGAGATGGTTGGAACGTCCTGCCTAAATGCTACCAATGTTCTCAATTGGGGAGAGATCCGGCGACCTCGCTGGTTAAGGTGGGGTTTGGCAAGCATGAAGACAAGCTATACAAACTCTCGCCATTGTGGGCGAGCATTTATTACTGAAAAGTGACTCCAGGATGGCCTGCCGCGAATGGCAACAGAACTGGGTGTAGAATATCGTCGACGTACTGCTGTGCTGCAAGGCAGCCGCTAATGAAAACCAAAGCGGTTCTGCTATGAAAATAAATGGCACCCCACACCATCACTCCTGCTTGTTGGACTATATAGCGGACCACAGTAAGGTTAGTATCCCACCGCTGTCTGGGGCACCTCTTCACTGGTCGTCGGGTCTTAATTCGAAGTGGGGCTCTTCACTGAAGAGAATTTTACTCCGCTCAATGAGATTCCAGGCTGAAGACGTATCTGAAGACACTCCAGACTGGTGGGATAGCAACCTTACTGTCGCCCGTCAAATGGCCCAACAACCAGCAGTGCTGGTCTACGGTGACATTTCTTTTCATACCAGGACCGCTTTGGTCGTCATTCGCGGCAGCCTTACAGCACAGCAGTGGGTCGAATATATTCCACAAGCCATTTTGTTACACTTCGTGACAAGCCATTCTGGGCTTACATTTCAGCATGATAATGCCTGCTCGTACGTTGTGAGAGTTTCTACTGCTAGTCTCCGTGCTTGCAAAACCCTGTCTCGGCAAGCAAAATCCCTGGATCTCTCCCCAACTGAGAATATTTGGAACTTTATGGGCAGGGCCCTCAAATCATTTCGGGATTTTAACGATCTAAAGAGCCAATTGGACATTGGCACAATATCCCTCAGGAGGATATCGAACAGCTCGATCGATCAGTGTCAAGCTGAATAGCTGCTTGTGTAAGAGCCAGAGAGGTGGACAAACGCATTATTGATTAGCTCAGTTTGTGAAGCTCTTTTTCTGGAATTAATTATCTAATTTTTCCTAAATTATAATCATTTGTTTGTCTGTACACGTACGAGGTCTATTCAGAAAATTCCGGAACATTCGTAATTTCGTGCCAATGGTGTTTGAGCGAAATACGGTTGGCGTCCCTGCATACGCTTGTGTTTAATGTGTGACTGCCGGAAGTTCGATCGTTGTATGTCTGTGATTTATTGCTCAATGCTGTATTGAGTAGAACGTTGGGTCGCGCAGTTTGCGAATTTCGAGCTGGCAGAGTTGAAGGAGCAATGCGTCTGCATTAAAATGTGTGTTTAACTCAAGAAAATCTTTAGAGTTTAGAGAGAGACACCAAATGATTCAGGAAGCCACAGTGATGAGTGATTAAGCCGAATGGTTCACACGGTTCAAAAATGACCAGGCGGAGTTAAAGATGACCCTCGTTCAGGACGCACTTCGACGTCTACTGACGATGCTCATGTCAGGAAAGTCAACGAAATTATGCGTACCAGTCGAACATTGACTGTCTGAGAGATTGCAGAAGAACGTAACATTTCAGTTGGATCATGTTATGAAATCCTGACAGAGCATCTTGGAATGCATCGAATTGCCGCAAAGTTCTTCCCAAGGCTCATGAGTCAAGATCACAAAGATCTTCAGCTCGCAATTTGCGAAGAGCTTTTGGATCGCGCAGATGAGAACGAGTTGTTTCTGAAGAGAATGAATGAGACGTCGTTCTATGGTTCTAATGTTGAGACTAAGGTTCAAGCTTCGCAATGGGTCGGGAAAGGTTCTCCGGGAAAAAAAAAAAAAAATCGTCAGGTCAAATGTCAAAGCAATTCTGATAGTTTTCTTTCACTTTGAAGGATTGGTTCATCATGAATTCGTGCCACAGAAACAAACTGTTAATTGATGGCACTATCGGGACGTGTTGCGACGTCTGCGAGAAAATCTGAGAAGGAAACGGCCTGAAATGTGGCGAGATGGCTCTTGATTCGCGTTAACGCACCCGCACATTCATCCGTGTTGGTGCGTGACTTTTGCACAAAAAACAAAATCACCGTGCTGTCTCATCCTCCGTTCTCTTCTGGCCCCTGTGCATTTTTTTTTAGTTTCCAAAGTTGAAAACCCCGTTGAAAGGACGAAGATTTGTAACGATAGACGAGATAAAAGAATATTCGCAGACGGTGCTTTGCACAATCCAACAAGAGACGTACCAAGACTGCTTCTGGAAGTGGAACCGGCGTTGTAAGCGGTTTATCAACTGTGGAGGAGAGTATTTCGAAGGAGACCATGCATAATAAGTAAAAAGTAAGCGTAGAAAACTTTTGTCGGCAAAGTCCTGCAATTTTTTAACAGAACTCGTGCATTACATTTACCGAGTTCCGTCCCATTCGGATAATTCTTTGGATGTGCATAGTTTTTCTGTCTTAGGGTGCAGAAGGCCACTCAATCTCTTCTTCGCCAGTGCAGCAGGCCTTAATAACAGAAAGCTCCTTCTCAAATATTCTCTTTACAAATACAACGTACATCTGGAATGAGGGGGAGAAACCTGGGCTAAGCCGACTAGCAACATCAACCTATCAGAATACAATTGCCGTATCAGACACAGACAGGACAGTACAGGTGGAATAGCAATTTACTTACACCCGGACAGAACTTCCGACAACAGACGTACCCCTACTGCCACAATTCTGGAACACTCAGGCAGTAATGATTGCGTTAATAGACTGAGAAGACCTAGACTAATGCTAATTTGCATCTACGTTACATCCCTAATCGTTGTCTCAACAGACAGCCTACGTTATAAAACGACTAACAATAATGCAACTCAATTACGCAACTCCCTGACTAGAGAAAACATCTGCAGACTTCCTCTAACTGGACGAAACTTTATAAGTTACAGGGGACACAGACTACATCCTCTTCAGCCCCGAACTTACTGACCACATCACTGACCCAATAATAGCTGAAAGCATAACGAGTGACCATCTACCAATCATATTTAAAATCACAGTAATGAGAGGACTTCCCCTAAATCCACGGAATTTACTATCAGACATTTAGGAGCAGCAAACTGGGAGACTTTTGAAGACATAATATAAAAACAGCTTCAATTCCACATGACTATCACCAACGACCAAGATACAGAACTGACCTACAAGATAGAACAGACACTACAGACAGTTGTGGTTGAAGCAATTCCCAAAATGACCATTAAAAACTACCGACCTACTCTACCATAAGGCACGCTTAGACTAACCCAAGAAAAGAGACAGATATACCGAGAAATTAAAAGGACTAATAACCTAGATCTCAAACCCCATATGGAACAGGCTCAAAGCCCACATTAAAAGAAACATACCCATTACAGACAGCAACAGTGGGATGACATCTCCCAAAGACTCTACTTTAGGGATGAATGCAAATTCTGGAAGAAATTCAAAATCCTTACAGGACAAACACAAAGACCAACACAAACCTAACAGTCAACAACGCCCCTCCTTCCAACGACAAAGAAAAAGCACAAACCTTCAGAGATGTTCTTCAGTCAGTTCATTCCCTCCCAGAGGATGACCAGTTTGACGACAACTTCAGACAACTAATGACTAGAGAATTTCTACATTTGCTAGCAGCTCTGACCGTATAGACAGAGGAAGATGATTAATGCAGAACACATCAAAAGAGGAAGTGACACATGCAATCAAGTAAGGACGAAATGCTGCCTCTGGTGGCAACAGCATAACCCATACACACCTCAGCAAAGCTCCAATGATATTCACCTACTGACTACATTCTTCAGTTACTGCCTATCAAACGAGATCATATCCCTAGCATGAAAAAAATCTGAAACAGTTATGATTTCCAAACTTGGTCAGTGTCCAACAAATCCAAAATCCTACCATCCCTCCTCCTTCCTCAATGGTATCTGGAAAACGTTTGAAAGAATATTCACCAAGAGACAAAAAATTTGCAAATCTCCTCCCTGACCTCCCTTTACACATCACAGATAGACCAGTAACCTCTTCGCAGACTTACTATACACATGACCAAATCTATCAACATAGGACTCTGCACACCGGCAGTGATCTTAAATTTAGAACTGCATTCAGCACGAAGGGCTACTGAACAAACTGTCCTTACCAAGGCTGCCATGGTCATAGGAACCTTCTGCAAGACAGATGCTGCAGTGCACAGACGAATTCACTTGACAGGCGTGTGAAGTGCAAGAGGGTACCATATCCCACCTGCTCTACATCCTCTAGACAACTGATGTCTCACCTACGAATACACCAAATGAAAACCTATCAATGTATGTCAATGATACAGCCTACTGGTGCTCAGCAACATCAACAACAATCTTCCAAAGGCAGATCCCCACCTACCTAGACAGGCTGCAAATGTGGACAAGGCACTGACGAATTAAACCCAACCCAGGAAAAACTCAGACACAGAAACTTGAACCACACGTGGCAGCAAGACCAATGACAATTTGACCTCAACTGTCGGACACCAGACTCAACATTTTGGATACTACGAAATAGTTAGGGATCCACTTGGGCAAATATCTAAATGGAAGACCCTCATTAACTTCACTCTATACAAAATACGAAAAAGACAGAGACTAACGATACTTGTCTAAGGCCACTTCCATGGGTGCATTTCAACCACTGATATCCCCACATAGACGACTTACATAAGACGTGTAATCCAGTATGCAGCTGCATCATTAGCAGGAATCACAAAAGCATCACTAGAATGTCATTACACAACCGAAAGGTGGCTACTACTCAGCATACTATGGCTACCTTGGACCACTCCCAGGGCATAAGTTTACATGGAGATGTGGAAGACCCATGTGCAAGGCCTGCCCAATCCACTCACCCAGCACTTCTTATTCCAGGCCTGTCACAGGCTTATCCTACCACATCAGATGCCAGGCTACCAGTGAAAGCAGCCGTGTCATAGACCAACTCTGCTGCAATGCTTGACCATGTTTTTATGTTGGTATGACTACCGACCAGCTGTCTGTGAGGATGAATTGTCATCATCAAACTGTGGCCAGGAGCAAAGTGGACCACCCTGTGGCACAACATGCAGCTGAACATATTATGCTTGATTTTAATGGGTGCTTCACAACCCAGGCCATCTGGATCATCCCCTCCACCACCAAATTTTCTGAAGTGCATTGATGGGAGTTATCCTTATAACATATTCTCCACTCCCAAAACTGTCCCAGCCTCAATCCACAATAACCTACTATTCCCTAACCCTCTACCCAACAGTGGTATCACCAAACTCAGTTTTTATAAACATGTTAAATAGCAGGGCAGTGTTCATTCAAGTGCAGTCAAGGGTCAAGATCTAAGGTCAATGTCACACACCTATGCCAGTTACCTTTGGTCAAAGTCCTCCTCCTTAAAGGCCACAGGAGAAAGTCTTTAGTCAAAGTCCACTACTATTGTTCACTACAAGTCAGCCACTTGGCCTTATCACTTAATGACTATCATAATTTATTGTCCAATCAGTGCAATTAATGACACACAATTTTATCACCGTCATTAATGACCTCATTCCATCATTTAATACGCAAAGGATTTTCGCTCTCCAGTCCCTTGGCCCATCAGATCGACTCCTCACAAGAATTCTGTTCATAGTAATGGAAGCTTCATGACTAACAATCAGGCAGACAGACAGATTCATCACTCATGCTCTGCCTATCTGCATGCCTGACATCTCCATCAACCTTTCATCCATTGCTGTTTTTTGCAATTTGCTGCAGAGTATTGAGCCCAATGATATTTCTGCAAGAATTCCATCTTATAATATTCTTCTCCATCGTTGCCTACAGTTCTGGAGCTATTTGCTACAACTGTGCTGATTTTCCAAAAAAATACACACTTTTCCAGTTCATTAATATGCAACTTCAAATGTTTAACAAATACCGTAGCGCATTATTTACACAAATTACACACTTAAACACTTGATAGCCTACTATGGTCTTGGAAATTAGATGTGTAGTCACCTGGTACATAGGTCCATTATAAAAAAAATCAATAGGCCATACATTATCACATTGCCTAAGAAGTGTCCCTCTCCACAACATTGTGTACTTGTAAATAATGGTTGGAAGTTAGAAATTTTTCTACAGGTATGTCACACACACAATACATCATTTTTACCACTAGGATAGGGATATAGGAGGAGGTGTGCACTGTTGAATGGGCCTTTTATTAAATTTAGACATTTACAATATGGTTCCCTGTGGGATTGGAAAGGTACAAAGTTTTTATTATACTGACCAGAGTCTGGAGCATGCCGACAAGTATCCAGTGTGTGCCCAGCACATTTCCACAGCTGGAGCCAAAGGGAGCAGATGCACCTCACACTACCAAAGGATTCCACCAGAGCATATAGCTCTTTACCCCTAATTACTGTCCACCAGCAAGGTAAACCATTCTCTCTGTGCTACCCACCAAAAGTGCAGCACCCTGCAGCCACTAAACGGTGCTTCTGCCTTCCAACTCGGCTGTGTATCAAGTGGGCACAGTCTGCCACAGCCACCACTGTCTCCTGCAAACACACAGTGTAGTTTCCTACACTACAACCAACTATTGCTGTTATCAAGAGATCACATGACTTTGGGTTATGCCTCTACCCACAGGGGGAACATTATTGTCATTTACTATCCTGCTAACCGCCAGTTTAATTATAAAGCTTAGCCGAGAAAAGTGCATACTCTTAGTGATAGGCAATCTATATTTTGCATATGCTACCCGATTAAAAGTATCCTACTCCGCCCCAATGCACCGGCCATGCGTTTCAGTCACACCGAATATAGTTCATACAGACGTGTGATAACATTAACCACCCCTTCCCCTCTTTCAGTCTACCCAGTAGCCCACACCTGGGGCAAAAAAAAAAAAAAAATTGTCCGCAGACTCTCCTCGCGCAACACTGCCCAGCACAGCCCAGCAACCAACATTTCCCTTACAGTAAAAGTAATTGTTTATGAAGGCTAACTTCGAAAAGAGGTGGCATTATTGTAAACATGTGATCTAAGCTATACAATTTTTGATGGATAATTCTCCTTGCTGTTTTCGTAAATAACCTGTGATCAATTACTTATGGTAAGAAAGTAATTGAGCTTTCTGCATATTGTGCAGACATGACATGAAAGAGAGCAACAGACACTAGTTTGATGGCTACTGATAGGAAGAATTGGTGTACATGTCACCTGATGAGATATCTTTCTTAGAAAGTCAGATGCAAGTGACAAGCATTTGTGCAGAGGGGACAAGGGGCAGCCAGACCAATCTGAAGAGGGTCCTGGGTGAGTGCTGCCCATTTTCCCCTTCACTATTGTGAAGAGGCTTAACTGACAGTATGTCCAGCTGTCTGGAGAAGCGGCCTCAAGGGCAAGTAGATGACATGCTTCTCTGATGGAAAGAGACCATAACAGTGCATCAGCTGAACTGAGTAGTGGCAGGTTGAAAATTATTTAAACCAACATCAGGGAGGTTGCACGGGACACCAAAACAAATATTGCAATTGCGTAATTAATCCAGTAGAGGGCATATCCTCTCTCCAATTTTAATGACTGATTTGCTGTTGTAATGATTCCTGTTGTACTGACAGAGGGCACACTTCACTCTTCAGTTGTAATAGATGTTTCACATTCACATTTGGTTTTATGTCTTGACCCAGAATGGTACTTGTTTACTGATGGAGCAATAGACCTGGAATGAGTACATCGATACGGCTGGTGCTTACTACATAGCGATGGGGTCTTCAACATCCACAGTTCACATGTTGTGAGTGAGTTTAATGCGCCCACCACATTAACTCGCACTCATCACCTCATCACGTGTGGTTTTACTTGGGCCATATCTCCTACTTAGGCCATTAAATAACAGGCATTATTACAATTTCCTCACCAGAACATTGCCACAATGCTGGATGATTTGCCACTCACTACATGACAGTGGTTCCTGCATGACAGGCACTGGTACATTTCAGTCACTCTGTGCATTGATTATTGAACCAACAGTTTCTAGAAAAGTGGAATGGCAGAGATGGTTCTAAACCATGGCCCACTCAATCCCCTGATGTGACCCCACTGGACTTCGCTGTGATGTGCAACTTTGTTTAAAAAGCCCCTGTTGAATCAGAACAGAATCTGGTTGCCTGGATAGTAGTAGTAGTAGTAGTAGTAGCAACAGCAGCAGGAGAGATTAAGAATGCTTCTACAGTGATGGACTGTGTTAGCAGACATGACCTGCCAGTGTAACATTTGTTACATTTTTGAACTGCTACTGTAATTGAAGTCTTTGTGTCATATTAATGTCATTGTCCCTTGGTAATACAGAATTACAAGCTTTTTGTGTTACTATTTGTCTAATGTAAGTCAGTCGTGATGTCCTCATAAAATAGTGCCTCACAGGAAAACACATTCGAAAAAGTGTTTTCAGTGTTCCATGCAACCTCCCAAGAGTTTGTCAGTTTAATTAATTTTGACCAGAGAAAATTCCTTATACCAGTTTAAAAAATCCTCACAGGAAAATATGACATTACGAAAAACATGTTTTGGTGACATAAGCTACCTCCCAGAGTTTGTCGGTTTAAATAATTTTCACCCTGTAGGCGGTGTCACTCCTGTTGTGACCACTGTCAAATGTATGCTAAGATATGATACAATAGCATGCAATCTTATTTGCATGTGGCTTCTGCAACAACAGGGAAGAGACTTTGAAAGCATCACTGTGCAGGTTGGTGAGGTAAACAATGAAGGATCAGAGGTTTCCCCGATTCTTTCCCTACTTTTGATGAAGCTGATTTTGGCCAGTCTGCCATTCCTAGCAGCATTGTGCCAGAAACTATATTCCCATTTTTTTTTCCTTCTTCAGAATTCCTTCAGCTAGCACCCATGAACAAGTGGCAGGTGACAAACAATCCAGATCTGACAATTACCTGTGGATAGCAGCACTGTCTTGGGTACTGCTACTCTATGTACAGTTCCTTCCCGCGCTCTCTTTTGCTGAGCAACGACACAACACAGATAAGTCACACAATGTTGACAGCAGAGGCTTGCATCTTGTCTCATCTTGACACTCACTTGTCATCACTCCTTACCATGCAGATGCAGCACTGAGCTTGTGTAGACATGTGCTTCCTATGGGAGGAGGCGGCCTGATCAATGAATAGGCCTATGGTTGGATATAACTACCAGCTGTTAACAATGTCCCCACTCCTCCCCCCAGACAGATTTACATTGTATTCCTATTTTTTCATGTTGGCAGTATCGTTCTTCATTTCTCGAATGCCAGAACTTAGTCATGACATTATTTTTTTTGGTTGAGATTATGTTGCACAAGCCTAGATAAAAATGCAGAAGATCGTTACATTGTGTATTGTGTTCTCTGTTCTTTTTCAGTGCATTTGTGCACAAAGGACCTATCAAATGTGAAACTGAGCACTTATTTTGAAATTTTTCTGTATATATGTTTTCTATTGAACCTCTAGTGCTGCACATGTTTTAAGTTGCTCTCTTTCAGAAACTACCTTCCGTTTATTTTACGCTGCATAATGTTGTGTGAGCTGTCTCTATGCACATTTAAATTCAATGATCTTGATATAAATTATGTGCAACTTAAATTTTTTGTGCATTATTGTGCATAAGTTTTTGTGATATCATGTATTGTTGAATGTATTGTCAATCTTTTAGCGTTAGCATCCTTGTCAAGTAATCCTGTTCATGAGTTACATCAGCATATGTTGTGTAGTTATGTATTATTGCAATAAGCTTTGTTATTAATTATTTTTGTTAAATATACATTGATATTTGTGTGTATTGTATATTAAACTGGGAACGTAGAAACGACAGAGGGGCCTTAGCCCTCAGTGGTCTCCCCCCACCCACTGCTGCCCCACACAGAACCTGAGGTTATTTGTGCGGTTCAGCCCCCAGTGGACACTCCCAGAAGCATCTCATATCAGATGAGGGTACCCCCAAATGTTTGCGTGGTAGAGTAATTATGGTGTACGCAGACTGTGGAGACAGTGTTTGCACAGCACGCAGTAATCGCTGACACAGTGGAACTGTGGGGGAATATGGGGAACCAGCCTAAACAGGACCTCGACACTAATCCACCTGGTGGATTCGTGTTGGAGACCGGCACGCCTTCCCACTCTGGAAGAAGCACCATAGACCGTGCGGCTAGCCAGATGGGCTGATGTTTGTGTACTTGTCACTAAGTATTATTACATTAAAATTAAATTTTGTTTTGTTCTAGGAAGGAATGAATGTGTGTGGTCAAAGGTGACTATGAAAATACTTTTTTGTGAGCAGTAAGTGCTCAGAGATTATATTAGCTGTGAATATTGTGTTTTATGATTAATAATTAATAAGTGGAGTGAGTGAGTAAATCATGGGAACCATTGGTAGGATGAATGAATATGAGTGAGTCAGTGGGTAACAAATGTAATTGTAAATACTTGAGAGAATGAATTGAGATTAAAACTAGCAAAATTTTCGATTTTGGAGTGAATAGGATTTGCGAGCTGGGTAGGTTTTTAAAAGGAAATTTTACCTTTGTCAAAAGCGTTAAATAAGTCTTCAATGTCCATACCATCAATGAGGATGAATGAGTTTGGTGTTTTTTGTAAGTAGGAGTAATTGAATTTTACGTTTGAATGTTGTCAAACTAACCTTGTGCTTGCCACTCTTTCTTCCATTTGTGGTATTGTATACCTACCTGCTGTAGAAAACCAAAAAATAATAATGAGGCAAGAGGAGAAAATTTTATTGTTGGTGTCACACCACAATCTATTAGTGTAAGATCCACCAAATTTTTTATTATGAGGTGAGAGTGATGAGTGGCATCAGTTTGTTCCCAGCCTGACATATTTCACTTTTATACTGTAAATTTCATTAATCACAATTGCAGTAATGATGTGAGTGATTGAAAGGAAGAAGCTGTATTTTTCTGTACTATAATCTCCACTACCATATTCTGCTGTGAAGTTTTGCAAACAGAATAGTAAATGCCACTTGTGAGCCTTGGTCTGGGGAGTCAGTGGAATGCCACAGGAGGGGTTGTGGGCTGAGATAACTGCAGAGATATGTTTAAAAGGATGGGGCTGATTTTTAAGAGTTGTGCTGACAGGACGAGGGCAATGCCTCAGAGCAGCTGGGGCTGACCAGCACTGTTCTCCTGAGTACCATTCTGGTGGACCTGCAAATTTTTCCCCGTGAGCTGTAGACAGACAGTGCATGCAACAGACAGGGGCCCAGCTAAAAATGTGAGAATAGTGAACAGTGGAGCGAGTTGCCCATATCAAGTAAATGGCCATTTTACAACCAGGACCGGGTCAATTGAAGCAAGCTTTGCACAGGACATTGTACTCAGCCCAGTGACTTCTCGGAAGGCAGGTGGAATGGAAAACAGTTTGAACAGATTCCCATCTCCTGCTGCTCCGATGCAAATGATGCTATTCAGCAGTGTTTATTGTGTTTTCAGTCTCCTGGAGAAAGCAAACTGCATCAACCTGTTGCCAGCCATATCAGTGTGAGAATTTCTTCCTCCATAAGGTGGGAGATGTTCTTATTGAGCCCTCTTAAAACTTACTCAGTAGTGGGAGACTAGGAGCTGATTTTCCAGAAATATCATACACAGGAAAACAAGGGACTTGTGGACTAAAAAAAAAAAAAAAAAAAAAAAAAGAGAGAGACTGATGACAAAGGATAGCTGGATCGAATGTTCTAGAAACAGCATTGGTGGGAAGTCAGCTGATTGAAGAACTTTTCACACAAGAGTTTTGATGGGAGAACAAGCAATGGCTTACCAATTACTCCACTGGCCAGAATTTAGTGCACCTTTTTTAATTGGAGGATTGTGTTTTGTGGCAGAGACTCTGCTCAGACCAAGGACAGGAGATGTGATGGGGACTTACCGAGGGCTAGGAGTGCAAGGAGAGAACTTGGTGCTAAGATTTCGAAGAGTACACTTGCTCAGAGTTGAGACTCGAGATTTGGAGGCTTCAGCAACAGGCTATAGCAGTGACTGGAAGTTCTGCTCTGAGAGGCAGCCTGTGAGTTGTCTGCCATCAGTACCATTAAATTAGGTTGTGTTACTGCACACCTATTGTGGTGAGATTATCTGGTGACATCAGATGAATGGGGAAGAGTGAAGTTAGACATTTTTCATCACTCAGTTAAATTCATCTGAGCTCATCCATTACCAAGCAAGCAGGAGTAATTGCATGTTGGCTTTCCATTCTCCATTCAGTATGATCTTACAATTGCTGTGTAGCCACCAGAGACCATGTATCCCACAGTTAAATTGTTACAATACTAATTATTTCTGAAATTCCCAATTATTTTCTGAGAACTTTGCGAAGTTGATGCTTGTTCTATCTTATTTGTGTGTCCTAATTAAATGTGCTTCTATTGTGAGCCCAACTGAGATTCATTTTATGTTACATTTGACATGTGCATATCGAGGATGATTGTAATAAGCTTTGAGTCACTTGGGCCAAGATTTTAATTCAATAGTTAGTGAATCTGTTTTTCCCAGCTGTACATCCTTAATGATTTTTGTCAAGCTCAACACCCAGGCCTCATTTATCAGCACCACCACTTAACGATCATCAAAGCTGTTGTGCATAGTTCTTAATTCAGTAGACAAGTTCTTAGAGGTGTGATCTGCCTCTTAGTAGTACAGCTGATGCAGATCTCTATAGCAGGTGGAAAACTCACATTTTTAGCTCAGTTGGCATTTGTCAACTTGTGTTACTAATTTTATTACATACCTATTCTAGGCATGTGATTGATTGCTGGAAGATTGTATCTATCTTCCTTGTCTTTTAACTTCTTCATCACAGTAGGCTTTCAGTTTTCTCTTTTGAGCACCATTTAAATATAATGTCTTTCTAGACATTGTGGTTTTACCTTAACGCAAATGTTTAAGAGCAGCCCATATAAGAACAATCAGAAATATGTTTTATATAAATGCAAGTGCAGCTTAGATGATGAGGAAATAAACTATATTAAACAGATAAGTAATGTATACAATTGTAATGTCTGAGTCACTTTCCATTAGCAGTTTACCTATTCTGTTACACAGTATCCATCAGAAACAAACAAAAAACTTAAGGGAATGATAACAGAGAGCCTACTGTTGTCAACACCAACTGCAGGAAATACACAATGAAGAAGGTAGTGCATTTCAGAGTGTTGTGGATTGGCAAGACAGCCAACCCACTATGAGAAAGCCGAAAGACACGCGTTTAAACTCACACAGGCTGGCGTGAGGTCTGGAACAGGACACGGAAATGAGACTAGTAAAAAACATACGTATCTTCTGGAATACTTAACTTTAATCCATAATTGGTGAACATCGCTCTTGACGGTACATGTTTTACAGCATCAATAGTAACTGGTAATGGCGCCTTGCTAGGTCATAGCAAATGACGTAGCTGAAGGCTAAGCCAACTATCGTCTCGGCAAATGAGAGCGTAAATTGTCAGTGAACCATCGCTAGCAAAGTTGGCTGTACAACTGGGGCGAGTGCTAGGAAGTCTCTCTAGACCTGCCGTGTGGCGGCGCTCGGTCTGCAATCACTGATAGTGGCGACACGTGGGTCCGACGTATACTATCGGACCGCGGCCGATTTAAAGGCTACCACCTAGCAAGTGTGGTGTCTGGTGGTGACACCACACAGAGCACTAGCTGGAATACAAGACATTGCTCATTTAGAAAAATAGCAGTGGTGGAATCTTGTCCATTGTATACAGTGCTGACTGCTACATGCTGTAACATTTTTGTTAACATTAAACAAGAAAGAGTATGTAATGCTAACCATAACACTACTGTTGACTTCTCCTTAATGAGCTTCTATGGTCAAAACAAATGCCATTCCTCCTCCCCTCACTGAAGGTCAATTATTTACACCACTGCTTGTAAGAGTGTTTCAATGAAAAGCCTGTTACACATTGAGCTTTCAGACAAAGCCTTCTTGAAAAAAGAAAGGAAAACAAACAAAAAAACACAAAACACAAAACACACACACACACACACACACACACACACACACACACACACACACACACAAAGCATACACAACTCACACTTGACTCTGATCTGCACAGTTCAGAAAAGCTGGTGTGAAGGGGAGGAGCCAGATGTTCAGCACTGCAAAGCACCCATTGAAATCAAGCATGTTACATTCAGCTGCATGTTGTGCCACAGGGTGGTCCACTTGGATCTTGGTCAGAACTTGGCAGTGGCCACTCATCCTCATGGTCAGCTGTTTGGTTGCCATGCCAACATAAAAAGCTGTGCAATGATTCCAGCAGAGCTGCTACACGACATGGCTGCTTTCACAAATGTCCTGACCTCTGATGCGGAGAGGTCTGGTGACCAGCAAAAGGAGCCATATCACGTACCAGCGATGATGCTGCAATCATTGCATAGCTTTTCAATCGTGTGTAGGACCTTTAGGTCCTTGATCCGAGGTCAGAAAATACAGCCAACTGGGGAAAATCCAAAACAATAAAGACTTGTGAAACATTAAGTCTTGAAAATGGGGTGGTTACGTAACAGGCCCAGCTTAACTTATTCATTGAGATGAGAATCACTCACTGAGGGTACCTCAGATTATTTTAAGGATAGTGCAGCAAGCAGAAGAGTATTAGAATCTGCACCAGTCTCACTAGTCTGTGAAGGTAAAAAGTATTCGGGCAAATGAAGGTATCCTAACCCACAGATGTGCCAGATTGCTCCTCAAAGAATTCAGATACTGAATTAAGAACTGTATGCAGTGGATTTGAATCTTGGGTGTTGGGCTTGGAAGAAATCATTAAGCATATATAGATGGAGAAAAAGGGATTCACTAATTCCTGATAAAAGAAATGGCAGAAGACTCTAATTATAGTAAGGCACAAAAGGCATTACGTTTTGGAGAGTTGCATGTGTTTTCTAAAAATTGTCACAAATTTTCACAGCCTGAAATTTGACAGTGGCAAGTATTCATTTTTTCTTGTAAGTGGTAAGTTGAATCAACATTGAACATTGAATTTCCATGTAATTACTTGTCTTCATTCAAGCAAGTTAACATTGAAGTACAGAACTCATCATGGACTACCTTACTGTCAAGTTTTAATAGTTGTGCCATTGTAAATCTCTGAGTTAAAATGCAGATGCTTCCATAATGCATGCTAAACAATCACAAGTAACTCAAGACATGCATGCTATGTCAATTTCAGATTGTTGACAAAACAATGCTTCTCTTGCTCTACCTCACCTGACACACACAAAGAATTTTTATCACATACTGAACGGCCAGTCAAACAAATTGCTTCTGCCAGAACTACTGGGCGTCTGTATTGTTCAAACCAAAACACACAGGAAGTGTCTCATGGATTTTTGAAAGCAACCATTCTGGAACAGTTTATGCTCTTACAGTGGGGTGATTTGGCAGTATGTATGAACTCTGTTACTTCTCACAATAGATTCATAAACAACTGTGATATCCTATCTGAAGTACACTACGAAATTTATTGTGGCAGTCTCTTCTTCCTTTTCTTAACCTCCCTCTGTCCTCTAGAACTCACTGCACCATCTAATGTAATTAGCAAAATTACATCAACATATCTGTAACTTTTGTCCAACATTTTATTTTGGCTAGAAATAGCCACAAGAAAACTGTACAGAGTGGCAATTTTGATTCCTGTCCTGGCACCAGTGCCTTGGAGCAGTGGATGTTGGGGGTAACTTCACAAATACCTAGTCTGTTTGCACCCCCCTCTCTCTCTCTCTCTCTCTCTCTCTGTGTGTGTGTGTGTGTGTGTGTGTGTGTGTGTGTGTGTGTGTGTTGTGTTTGTGTGTGTGTGTCCTGATTCAGCTGTTCCAAGATCACAAGTAGATGTTCTAGTCTCTCCAACAACTGTATGTAAATATAGACAATTTCATTTATGGGCTAGCAGGCAGAATATTCTGCCTGTTATGCCAGCACTCTTGAATGCAGAGTGTTTTATTAGGTTAAGACTCTATACAGTGTTTCTGGTGCTACCATAGGTGAATTATTCTCAATGTGTGTTAAAAGTGACAAGGACACCCACATAATAGTTTGTGGCGACTATTAACTAGCCATAAAAAAGTTCCAGTTCCGATCTTATTAAAGACCTGCATAGTACTGACTTTTGCATCATTTTCTTGAAAGAAAAACACCTGACTGTGCCATATTTTTTCCTTTCCTTGAGAGCTGATGGTGAGGGCGGGGGCAGGCATGGGCCCCCCTTGCCCTCAGGTATTGGCACCCTGAGTAGTGGTGTTAGATACAAGACTTGTGAGATTGAATGTACAGAACATGAAACAGAATAGAGCATGCAATTAATGAAGAAGTTTGTAACTGTGCTGAAGAGTTTAAAAGATATGGAACTAGTGAAACAGCGTTACACTAATATTTAAACACTCTGCCACACTGTATCAAATATTTTATTTTTTGACTCCATATTACATTTGTCATTTATAAATTCATTTTTCTGCCAACTTAAAATAGTTTGTGCTCTATTTAATGAAAGCTTTTTCTTTTATTAGACGATTCAAAACTTGTCTTACTTCACCAGAATCTCTCTCCACCAAGCAATGTGGAGCAATGAGTATTGTAGGAATAAATAAAGTTTTACATTTTTAACGTGCTGCATCCTAACAGCCTGCATTTTGTAACTACAGCTCATTGATAAATTAATCACATATTGCACAATATGCAATATAACTATAAATATATTTATCTTATATGTATTACTTATTTACAATAAAAATATGGCTTAGGACTACTCCTTTAGACAATATTTACACACGTTAGATTTAATATTATACAGAAAATGTACAGTAACATTTATATAATTGTATGCAGATAAAAAACAAAATCTTTGGTTTTGAGAAAGTAACATTATTTTTGATCTTTTATAAGAAAAACAAGATAACTCATTAATCTTCTAGTGCTACATTGCCAATATAGCATCACATGAAGGCCACTACTTGCCCATTCAAGAAACTGCAAAATCAGTTTTAATCCTTTATTTATCTGTGTGTGTGGGGCATGGGGGGGGGGGCTAAGGGAAGGGGGAGAAGGGTGTGTAGAAGATCAAAATATTGTCGAGCCTTTCAATTGTTTTAATAATTAAATGCAACAGGCAGAGAAAATAAGGTATATTACTGTGAGAGGGAGGGGGAGGGGGATGAAGGAAGGTAAGCAGGAAGGGGCTGGTGGAAGCAGCAATGAGGGTAGGTTATGTGACAGCTTTTTTTTTTCTTTTGGTTTCCTGTGTGATCTACTTTTAGTATACAGCAAATGTATTTTTCATTGTTTCAACTGAAATGATAAGTATATTTCAAGATACAATAAGCACTCAAAAACATAGTCGCCCCAAGCTGAATGACATCAGAATGTCTGGTACCCAATTTCTCTCAGGTCACCCATAGGGCACAAAAGATTTTACAGTGTAATTGAGGACAAATAATGTAGGCCCTTCTTACAAAGTAGCATTTGTAAAATACTACCAAGGCAATTTAATTGTGAGCACTTTATCAATACAGCAAATGACTAAAGGTCAGACCTACTGGTACTTCAAAAAGAGCTTGTGGTAATTTACTTATTACTAAATGACAGCATTATTGTATATCTACATCCAAAAATAATTATATATAGCATTGAGTGCTTATGACTTTTCTTATAAAATGAAAGTAACAAAAATAAAAAGGAACTCAACATTTTTTTATGTTATGGGATTTACACTAACAACATTCAAAATATTATCACATTCTTTATAAGACTCGCAAGGCTGGGGTGAAGAGCTACAGCGGTCCTACACAGTCACACCAATCAAGCTGAGAAATTTGAGTTTTACGTGTTTGCCAACAAGCTCCATTATCTTTAACCACTCAATTAAATGATTGTCTACATTATTTTACTGCATAACAGGAAAATAACATTGCCAATAATTAATTTTATTGCAAAGAAATTACTGCAAACAGCTCTGGTACCCCAGTGTGATTGGAAATGTTAGGGATTAGATCTCTGAAGATGTCCCAACAATGGCAACAGCTTACAACAATACTCAATATATTACTCTGAATATCTACTTTGCTATCCAAAATTTACTATTACATTAATAAAATATTACATATTTGACTATCTCATTTTCTCTTTGTATGTTTCTGAGTACATCTTTGTAACCTGTGGAGTATACACATATTCTACAAAGCACTTTAAAGTCTTGCACCCTCATGACTAGTCAACAGCAACACAGACATCAACTGTGCAAATTATCCACTATTCTTATGGCACTGGACAAAAATGACATTTGGAACAAGGGTATAGCTGTTACAACAAATTTTAAATGCCACTCTGCTTCTGTGGGCAAGTTGTACATCACAGCCACCACAAATAGCATAAAAGGGCATCAACGATAAGGATGTCAGTGCACAGTGAATTTGGAGTATTAAAGTGAGAAGTGAAGAGGCCTGCATAAATTTAGTTCCTCACAAAAGCTATATTTGAGCCTTACTGACCACAATAAAAATAGAGCTTTCTCAAAAATGCAGTATGACATGTTGCACAGTTGCTCAACAGACTCAATCTGATAACATGTAAACAAAACTGACAGGGAACATCCCCTTTCGTGATGGCTGCCCTTCCACTTCACCCTCCATCCAGTTCTCATCATCTGTCTGTGTATTGGTTACAATTATCACCTCTCCTTCCTTGAAGGAAAGTTCATCATCGTTATCGGCCTCACAGTCGTAGAGCGCACGGCAACGGCGGGGCGCCGGTGCAGGGATGGCTGTGGACGTTGTTGGCTGTGTGTGACAGGATTAGTATTAGTTAAAACACAGTAGCAAGCACATTCTATTCAAACACACATTCAGGTTTTTACATTAATTGCACTCAGAATACGAAAACTAAGAATAATGTTTCAAAATGTATTAGACAACATGAACCAAAAAGTCTTAAAACAAAATCGCTAATTCATACATGCAAGAATATAAGAACATTATTTGCGACAATTCTGCAGTCATCCACTACAACATGAAGCTGCATATATGCTTCCTATTTTTTGTTTTGTTTCACTACATTTCTGCATAAAATAAATGTTGCATTGATCCTGTTAACAAAGCTGAGCTGCCTCACCGCATTCTTGATTCTTGCTAGTCAGGACAGTACTATTTCTCCAGACTCATTCACTCTCTCTCTCTCTCACTCTGTCTGTCTCTCCTCTCTCAATAAGTAAAAGAGAGTTGATGCATGGTGTTAGATTCTTTACGTGACTTTCTTTGTGTTCTGTGTCACCTTGTATTTAAGAACATTCAGAGTTTCTTACATTATTTCAAATAGGTCTTTGGGTATTTTCTTCAGTAATAATGTTGTCATTATTGACCTCCTTGGGGAATCTATGACTCTGATATATGAGAGGCTACACTTTATGCCTATGAAATAATTTGGTTTTATGTGAGTAAAGTTGTTTCCCATGTTACTTTTATTATGATGGTGGATAATTTTATGGGACTTGCATTGTAATCTATTAATGTAATAATCTTTATGCTCGTGGACAGTCCCTTCTGCCACATGTATTTGTTGATGCAAACCCCATAACCATGTTGACTTTAGTACATTGCTATGATTAGTCATTATATTTGGGAGCCATGGTGGAAACGGTACTAATAATATTAATGATTCATGTTCAGAAGTTTTGTCAGTGGATTACTTAATTTTACATGTAAACATTTCAGCCTGTTTGCAGAGCACCTGGGATTTCTGAAATTTGATGGATACACCATATTCTTCTATTATTTTATTAAAATGCAAATTTATATGTGGCCTTCCATTTTCATGCATTCTCTGAAGTGTGCATGTGTGTGTATCAGCACTTATTAACATGGCCAGATAATTATGAACAACTAATGTGTAACGAGACTGAATAGCATTCTTAAAGCAAACAGGGAGAGAAATAAAATTAGCTGAATATAAATGCATTAACATGTCAAACACTGTACATGTGTTTTTCTAGTTTCCATTTTCATCTTCGTGGTGTCATTGCAATCTTCTTATCACAGCATATTAAATGGATCTGATATATTTCTGATCGTAAAAAACTGAGTGAGGTACGTTTCTTTAAAAATTAAACCTTCTGTTATGAGTTTTCTGGAAAACCAGTGAATCACTTTCATAATAAAACATAATTTGCTGCTTATTTATCAGCATGGACCAATTCTGTCTCCTGAGTCAAACACAATGGAAAATCATTGATGTACAGCAATAGTACAGCACAGGAGTGAACCCTGTTGAGCTCCCATGCAGATGATGTGACGTTCTTCAATTTAAACTGTTTTAACTGCAAAACTATATAATTAACTCTCTTTAAATTGTACTTTGTTCTAATGCAATCTTAGATTATATAAATAATTGCTTAAATTAATTTTTCCAAAAATGTTATAGCTCTGCACAATAAATTGAATATGAGTACAGTTCACAACATTTAATACTCCTATTCAGGTTTCAATTACGCAGCAAAATACAGAAAGCCAATTCTTTGAATACTAAGACATGGTAATTCTAAACTACAGGCACATATATGCATTAACAACCAATGAAAATATGTAAAGCACACAATAAATACACATTAATGACCAACATGTGAAAAAGATCTAGCAACAAGATTACTGCTGAGTTTAGAAATGAAAAGCTAGTCTTCACATTTCTTAGCCAATTAATTACTCATGTATACACTCAGATGACACACCACCCTGGACCACAAATGACAAATAAAAGACTTTAGAAATTTTTCCAATGGGGAACAAAATAATTATTTTTTAAATATACTGTTTATAACACACAGTCTCCTTAATATAGGTGATTAATATAACACACAAAATCAAATGGATACTAGGATATAAAGTCATATAACAGAAAATCAAACAATGGAAAATCCAAGATGGAATGTAACAATGTCAGAAAATGATAGGTAGTTGATACCCACCATATAGCGGAGATGCTGAGTCACAGAAAGGCACAACAAAAGCTTTCGGCTAACAAGGCCTTTGTCAAAAAACAGACACCCCCCCCCACCCCCACCCCCCCACACACACATGCCCATAGTCTCTGGCAACAGGAGCCAGACTGTGAGAAGCAGTGCATTATGGGAGAGGCAAGCCAGTTTGGAGTAAGGAGGAGGCTGGGGTGGGGAGGGGGAGGGAGAGGGATAGCAGGGTAGGGATTGGGGTGGTAAAGTGCTGCTGGGAGCATGCAGGGATGAGGTGGAGACTAGGGCTGCTAGATGCAGTCAGAAAATTAGACAGAGAGCGGAGAGAGAGAGTAGCAGGAAAGGAGAGAAGTATAAAGACTGGGTGCATTGGTGTAATAGAAGGCTGTGTAGTGCTGGAATTGGAACAGGGAAGGGGCTAGATGGGTAAGGACAATGACTAATGGAGGTCGAGGCCAGAGGGTTATGGGAATATAGGATATATTACATTGAGAGTTCCCACCTGTGCGAATCGGAAAAGCTAGTGTTGGTGCATACTGAGCAGCAGGGTAATCCAGTTGTTTCTTGCTCACAGTTTCTCAGACAACCATGCAGACATACAGCTTGTTGGTTGTCATACCTACATAAAATGCAGCACAATGATTGCAGCTTAGCTTGTAGATAACATAACCGGTTTCACAGGTAGCCCTGCCTTTGTTGGGATGGTTGATGTTTGTGACCAGACTGGAGTAGGTGGTGATGGGAGGATGTATGGGACAGGTTTTGCATCTAGTTCTATTACAGGGATGAGCTGGGAGGCTAGAAGTTGGGAGCAGGGGCTGTGTAAGGATGGATGAGGATACTGTGTAGGTTCGGTGGGTGACAGAATACCACTGTGTGACAGGTGGATAGGATAGTGGGTTACACATTTCTCATTTCAGGACATGACGAGAGGTAGTCAAAACCCTGGCAGAGAATGTAATTAAGTTTTTCCTGTCCTGGGTGATACCAGTCACGAGGCGAATGCTCCTTTGTGAGCAGATGCTGGTACTTTGGGAGATGTTGGGTGGCTGAAAAGATAAGGATGGGAGATCTGTTTCTGTACAAGTTTGAGATTGTAATTACGATCTGTGAAGTCCTCAGAGAGACTCTCAGTATATTTCGAGAGGGACTGTT